>NC_041404.2:39891968-40234468 GCF_900747795.2 Erpetoichthys calabaricus
TCTATTTTATATAGCATCTTTAATATCTGCTGCGCTGGGTTGGCACCTTGCTCGGGATTGGTTCCTGCCTTGTGCCCTGTGTTGGCTGGGATTGGCTCCAGCAGACCCCCATGACCCTGTGTTCGGATTCAGCGGGTTGGACAATGGATGGATGGATGGATCTTTAATATCTGTCTATCCATTATATATGGTTCATTTTATTTATATCTATCCTTCTAATGAATCTCATAACTACAGTATTCAGTATATATCTTTTTTTCTATATATCTTTCATTTTGTATTGCCACTTTACCTATCTATCCATTGTATATAGTGCCCTATTATTTCTATCTATCTATCTATCTATCTATCTATCTATCTATCTATCTATCTATCTATCTATCTATCTATCTATCTATCTATCTATCTATCTATCTATCTATCTATCTATCTATCTATCTATCTATCTATCTATCTATCTATCCAGTGAATTTCATAATATGTTTAATATAGCACCTTCCATATCTATTTTATATCTTTCTTATCTTCATATTTGCCTATCCATATATTTTATATAGTGTATTTAATATCCATCCATCTATATTGTATTGCACCTTTAGTTGATACCTATGTATCCATTGTATACAGTTCCTTTTAATTGTGTCTCAATTTCATAACTGTGTTTTATATAGCACCTTTCATAGCTATCAATCTAATTTATATAGTGTCTTTCATATCCATCATTCTATATTGTATTGCTTTCTTGCGTTGTATGTCTTTCTTATCTGTGTATCTATCAATCTATATTGTTCTATGTCTTTAATACCTATAACTATTGTATACTGTATGTTACCTTTTATTTCTATCTATCCATCTATCGTAGCCCCACGGCAGGGTCAGGTTTTCAGAAGCAAACAGTCCCTGTAAATCGGAGAATGAGACAAATCCCCAACCACTCCTCAAATTTTATCCCAAAGACCCATCCACTTTCCGCCTGAAGTTGTAAAGTCTAGAGTGTCCACTTCTTTGTAGCACGTACAGAAGAGGAAGTCTGGTTCAAAGTAAAAATAGCCTAAATACGCATGCATCCCTACAAAAGGCTGAAGGAATTCATCCTTCCCAGGAGCAAATCTCTTGGCAGGCGCACAAGCATAAGTGTTAGCGTAGGCCCGTCTATCTTCTAATACACAAATCCAGCCCAGGGAGGCAAGGAGCCGGTGCCTCTCCCAGCGAACCTGGCACGAGGCAGGAACAAACTTTGGACGGAGGTGGTCCGCCTTAACGCTCCACAACTGTACCCATTTTAAAATCACAGCAACACCAATGGTTTATTCAATAAAATCTCAGCAGTTGCTTTGACCAGTATTGTGCCTAACTAACCATCCATTTTCAACCCCGACTATCCTGGGCAGAGCCACGGGGAAGACCCGCATAGGGCCCAAGGCAAAGGGCTCCAGTCCATTACTGAGTGAACATACAAACACTCACACAAACAAAAAATAAGGCAAATTTATCAATGGCAGTTCACCTAACCTGCATGCATTTGTACTTAACATTTTAATGTGTATCGTTTCTATAGTTTGGCCCTTTTAAATAATATTTTTGTCTCATATTTTTTTTTTATTTAAACATTGCATTGACCATTTAGGCTGCGTCATAGATGAAGTGCCCGTCTTAGGATTTCGAGTCGCGTTTGATCGTCCGTAGTATGGATTTTGCACGTTCTTGCAGTGTTTCTGTGGATTTTCGTCTTATGTTCCTACAGACGTGCAGGTTCGGTTAAGGAGCAACTGCTGTTTCCTGCCTTGCACCCATGCTGATGAGCAAGACGCTGACGATGTTCAATTGAATTAAGCAGTTTGGAGAATGACTGATTTATACCCTGCGGTAAATGCTGCTCTAGTGTTTTACTTAATCATCCATCCATCCATCCATTTTCCAACCCGCTGAATCCGAACACAGAGTCACGGGGGTCTGCTGGAGCCAATCCCAGCCAACACAGGGCACAAGGCAGGGAACCAATCCCGGGCAGGGTGCCAACCCACCGCAGGGCACACACAAACACACCCACACACCAAGCACACACTAGGGCCAATTTAGAATCAGATATCACTAATAAAGACGACTGTCACGACTACCCGTGCTTACAATATTCTGATCGTATTCGAATAGATTACTTCACTCAATCGCCCTTTCATTGAGCCACCCAGTCCATCCAGGTATCAACTCGAATTCGCTTAATCCAATTTAGCATCCCGTTGGGGGTGCGCAGAAAAGCAGCACTTCATTTTGAGTTTGAATTTCAACGTTTTAAATCAGTAGAAGTTCTCAGAGCCAGCGGCAACTGTCGGGGAGGATCAGAAAAGCCGCAAGAGACGCATTCAGTCAGGCACAGTTACGATGATAGGACTTTCATCTGCTCGCGCTTGCTTTCTTCCATTCTACCTCGGGACTGCTGGGACTTTGCCAGTGCAGGCATCAAAAGATGGGCAGATAAGCAAGTGATGAACAATTGTTTACCGAGAAAAGGGTGAGTACGTCTTTAACGACGAGTCAGCTCTCTTTTAACTGCTGCCCAGTTTCCTGAGGGGCTGTTTTTCCTGCTAAGGTGGAGCCGTCACTGCGTGCTTGTGTGTGAGTCGGCGAGCCGGCACTCCAAACTTGCCAGCCTCCCTGCTAAGACAGCGCACAAGTGGAAGGACGAATGAACGCGCGGAAGGTACCTGCCGTTCTCTCGATTGCTAGTCACCAAGGTGTCCTCGTGGGTCATGTCACCCAGCTCTGCATAACGGGCAGCATCAGCCAGTGCAGCAGTCATGCAACTGAGAAAGACCAGGGCTGCCGAACTCTCACTCTTCCTCCTAGGCTGCCTTTGCGCTCGCTCGCTTTCCAACTCCGCTACCGTCTTTAGTGCGGCATACCGGGTGAATGAAGAGGTATCCAGCGGGACTGTGGTCGGCAAATTGGAGGATGTTTTGTCACTGGAAAGACAGAACGGCCCTGCGATGAAGTTCCAAGTCTCGAGTGACACCGGAGCGATTCCGTTTCAAGTTTCAGAAAGTGACGGGGCGGTCAGCACCTTGGGCCGGTTAGACAGAGAAGCCCTGTGCACGAATGATGCGACCTGCGTAATCAAGTTCAACGTTTTTTATCAAAGAGGATTTACGTTTGGAGTTTTTCACATACAGGTTGAAGTGTTGGACATAAACGACAACAGTCCTACATTTGAGAGCCAGGAGCAGCAGATCGAAATCTCGGAGAGTGCTAACTTGAGGACAAGGATTCCATTGGATCGAGCGCTGGACCCGGACTGGGGGCCAAATGGTTTACAGACTTACTCTTTGTCAGCCAACCCACACTTTGCATTGGATGTCATCACAGGGTCTGGAGGGGAAAAACATGCAGAGCTAGTTGTCATCAAGGAGCTGGATAGGGAGCTTCAGTCCTCCTTCAAACTCTTTCTCACAGCTTGGGATAAAGGAAATCCTCCAAAATCTGGCACCACATTAGTCAGGGTGAATGTTTTGGATTCAAATGACAACAGTCCCATCTTTGAAGACAACCTATTGACGGCAGAGTTGAGAGAAGATGCCCAGAAGGGAACAATGGTCATCAGTCTTAAAGCTACTGATCCTGACCAAGGAGCCAATGGAGAGGTTGAGTATTCTTTCAGCAAACATGCACCTCAGGAAGTATTTAATCTCTTCCATATCGATGCCAAGACAGGCATAGTGACCCTGTGTGGTGTTTTGGATTATGAAAAAAAGCAGGCGTATGAAATTGATATCCAAGCGAAAGATTTGGGGCCTAGTCCCATCCCATCACACTGTAAACTTAATATCAAAGTTTTAGATGTTAATGATAACATTCCTGTCATCCATCTCTCCTGGGTATCCTCCAGCATGGATGTTGCAGTGATCCCAGAAAATGCCGCCCTTGAAAGTTTCCTTGCTCTGATGGTGGTGTCAGATGCAGACTCAGGTGAAAATGGAAATGTGCAATGTGAAATTCATCATGGGCTTGGACATTTCAGACTACAGAAGACCCATGGAGATAATTACATGATAGTGACCAATGCCTCCTTGGACAGGGAAAAACTGGACTGGTATAATTTGACCCTAGTGGCCAAGGACAATGGGACGCCATCTTTTTCTGCAAGTAAACATCTGGCTGTTCACGTAGCTGATGAGAATGATAATGCTCCTGTCTTCTCAAGTAATTTTTACATGGTGTCTTTAAAAGAAAACAACCAAAGAGGAATCCAGGTGATTAACATGAAGGCCAGTGATGCTGACTTAGGCATGGCTGGGACCATTACATACTCCATTAAGGAGCCGGGCTTGTCACCAGCCTTTGCAGTTCATCCTTCAAATGGCACTGTCATTGCACAAAAACCAGTTGACTTTGAAGAACGGCAGAACTTTACACTCATTATTGAGGGCATCGATAAGGGGAACCCACCACTCTCAAGCAGTGCTACACTTTTTATAAGGGTGCAAGACATCAATGACAATTATCCTATAATTGTGGACCCATCTCCTAAAAACGGAGTGGCAACTGTTAGCGTCCCCATCAACACTGATACTGGTGAGATTGTTAGTGAACTAGACGGTGATCACTTGAGGAACTGTGTGCCACCCAAGCTGGCGGATTGTGTTAAAGCTGATGGGTATCCAGCAGCACGCATCCGGGCCACTGATTTAGATTCTGGTATTAATGGGGAACTACGCTACAGGATGAAAAGTCAGAGTGACAGCAGCATATTTACCATTAATGAAATTACTGGCCAGATCTTCGTCAACAGCAGCAATACCACCGAACTGCTTGGAAAGGTCTACCTTCTTGACGTCACAGTCACAGACATGGGCTCTCCTGCACTCACCACCACTGTAGTTTTACAGATGACGTTCCTCAGCTTGGCTGATCATCTGAAGAACTCATCTTCGGGTGGGCGACACCAGCTCAGTGTCACCATGATAGTGCTCATTTGCACTATTGCCGGACTGCTTTTGGTACTTCTAATAGCCGCAGGCCTGAGCACGCTGTGCCACACCGAGAAACGACGGGACAACCGGGCTTACAACTGCAGACAGGCCGAGTCAACCTACACTAGACACCCGAGACGTCCTCAAAAACAGATCCACAAGGCTGATATCCACTTAGTGCCAGTGCTAAGGGGGCGACCAGCAGAGTCCAGTGACGGTGGCATCGGCCAGGCTCTGCCAGGTCCCTCAGATGACACCATGGATGTGCCCTCTCCTTCCCCACCTTGCCAGTTTAATTTGTCCCCTTCCTTGAGCAGGACTCTTAGAAACCAAACCTTCCCAGATCCCAATGATACGCTGACATCATGCCGGACTCTACGTAAGGTGGACAATGAAAGCCTTCTCTTTACCCCCTCTGGCTCTTGTAAAACGCTCCGTAAGCCGAAGGATATCAACTTACACAACACTGAAGATTCCATGCCAGTGCACGCTGACAGCAGCACAATGAAGATGTCAGGAAGTGCTGGCAAGCAGGACCCCTCATCACCTGTCCTCTATCGAACCCTGCGGAGACAGAAGAACACAGAGAGCAAAGCGCAAGCTGAGAATGAAGACCAGCAACGCATACTCCAGAACTTATTCCGCCTCTCTATGGCCGCCTTGGCAGAATACAACCCCACTGAAGTGACAGCTGCATCATCACAGGTACAGGTGAGAAGTAAATGAGTCTTTGGAAATGGGGACAGCTGGCAGGGAGGGGGTGATATGGCAGGAGGAGTTGGCTCTGCCCGCAATGGTTTAGCCCAAATGCTTTAGGCAGTGTAAAATAACAGTCTGGCATATAGGCACTATATGCGGAATGGACTGTATATTGAGCTGAGTGAGGGTTGCATTTGCACAAGATTCATGTGAAATGTTGTAAAGGATACTGGCTATATGGAAAGATAAAAGAGTACACAGAATAAATGGGATGCAGGGTTTGCTGAGATACATAATGGGTGTTCACTGAGGAGACAGTCAAATTTGCATTTTATTTTTAAAAGTCTCAATTTCAAGGTCAGCACACCACCTCAGAGCCTTGTTCACACAATCTGGGAGCCCTGAGGATCTCAGCTTGTTTGTAAGCTCATTCTCCCCTATTGTACCCCAGTTAATCTTGTGAAGGATGCTTTATGGAAACCCAAAATATCAACATGTGAGGCATCTTTTTTACATCTAAATTGAATGAGTTATCTTAGCTGCTGTCAAGGTAACAGTAGATGGAGTTAGATGAACAGGCTGAAGTTCTGGGCCTTTAGGTTAAATCCAGTGGGCTGAGGAGGGATTGAGAAAATGTGTGTTTGGCAGAACGTGCTTAGGAGAATGTGCTAGGCTGAGTGTACTGGAAGGAAATGTGACAAACAACTGTCTGCCTTCAGAAGCTTGGCTTCCCTTCACAGTTGCCTTTCCTGTTTTATAGCAGATCTCCCAGCTGCTTTCCTTGCTGCACAAGGGCCAGTTCCAGCCAAGACCCAACTTCAGAGGAAACAAGTACTCAGGAAGAACTGGCAGGTAAGGCAACAATGGTGAAGACATGTGCAGCTTCCCCAACCTCTCCCAACTGATGGCATGAAACTTTACATGATGTGAAATTCTGTAATACTCACTCACCCTAAACCTAACCCAACTGGGAGGAGATTTTCAATATAACCACCTTAAGGTCCAACTGGACCAATAGTTCCTTCCTCGCTGGTCAGAACCGGCTGCCCCAGGGCCCTCCTCCAATGAGAGGTATCACAGTTATGATTACTGCTGAGGTGCACAGACCTTAGAATCTGCACCTATGACCATTGATTCCAGTCTCCCCTACCAATACATACACCTCCAAAGCCCCCCCCCCCCCCCACACACACACACAAATCATATCTTTAAAAACACCACATTACCAGAGCAAAATCCTCCAGGCCCTAAACTTAGAAAAAATATAACCCAGGAGCCACAACCACCTGTAAGTTCCACTCTACAAGCAATACACCCATCCCAAACTAATAACCCTTCACCTCCAAGAAGCTACCCTAACAAAAATAGCCCTAATACCACCAACCTTACACCACACAACCCCAGCAATGTCTAGGAGGCATTAACTACAACAGGGCTACAACACAACTCCCATTGACAAAATAGAGAGGGAAAGCAAACAGAAAGAGTCCTGTTTCAAAAACTACAAACACATTTTCTAACAGAATTAAACATGAAGGGACAGCGGTGAGAAAAAAAATCCTAACGATATGGTGGAGAAGGCTAGTGCATCCCTGGGCAACCAATGGAACTGGAAACAACAAAGCTAGTTTTCACAATGTGGAAGGAGCCCATGGGAACTTCCCCCTTTCTCCAACCTAATCTAACCAAACCCAATCCCTAACCCTCCATAGGCACATAGAGTCAGTATAGTCAGTTTAGTCTCTTAACTGTTTCTATCATTATTTTTCAGTACTGCAGTAAGGGAGTATCAGTGCTCTTACCACTATCCTTATGAAATGCTGCTAACACCTCCCACTCTCAGAATGTTGTGAGCTCAACAGCGCCCCCTCACTTCCTACACCTAAATCTTGCACCTAAATCTTACTGTCAAATGAACTAAGCCTTGCCTCCCACCTCATCTCTATGAATGCTACCAACATATTATTCCCTCAATCATAAAACTTCAGGCCTTATTAAATATTGCTACTCCACTAAAATCTGCATTGTGTTGTGCATTTCCTCCTCATCGCCATGTGTATGATTGTTACTAACCAGTCTTAAAACTCCATTGAACTTATTTGAGGCGTTGATTCTGATTTCAGAACTGCAGTGAGTGCTAAAGCTCTGCCTTGATAAAATACTACGGACATGCCTCACCCTCAGTATAATTAATGGAGTTTAATTTATTTTGTTTTGGCACTGTTCGCTAACTACTGAAAAGTGAGCTCATTAGTTACCCCCTCACCTCCATCTTAATGAACTGAACCTAACACATCTCATCCTCTGATATTAAAAGCACTTCCTCACCTTAATTTCCATGAAATGCTATTAATGTGTCCTGTACTCACATTCAAAATGAGAGTAAGCTCAAAGTGCACCCCCATCCTCACTCTCCTAAAATCCACCACCAGCTCCTTGGTTTTGCTGGTGTTCAGGTGTAGGTGGTTTGAGTTGCACCATTTAACAAAGTCCTTGATTTGGTTCCTATACTCCTCCTCCTGCCCACTCCTGATGCAGCCCACGATAGAAGTGTCGTCAGCAAACTTTTACATGTGGCAGGACTCTGAGTTGTATTGGAAGTCCGATGTACATAGGCTGAACAGGACCGGAGAAAGTACAGTCCCCTGCGGCACTCCTGTGTTGCTGAGCACAATGTCAGACCTGCAGTTCCCAAGACGCACATACTGAGGTCTGTCTGTAAGAGAGTCCACGATCCATGTCACCAGGTATGAGTCTACTCCCATCTCTGTCAGCTTGTCCCTAAGGAGCAGAGGTTGGATGGTGTTGAAGGCGCTAGAGACGTCCAGAAACATAATTCTTACAGCACCACTGCCTCTGTCCAAGTGAGAGAGGGATCGGTGTAGCATGTAGATATATGCATATGCATATATGTGCAGTCTGACTCGGTGGTGCTGTGTTCTGGCATTGAGTGTGTCTAGTTTGTAGCAATTATGGAGAATCCACTGCATCCACTTAATAGTATCATCTCCAGACAGAAGAACAGCTTCAGCAACAGACTGCTGTCACTGTCCTGCTCCACTGACAGATTGAGGAGATCGTTCCTCCCCCAAACTATGCGACTGTTTAATTCCATCCGGGGGGTAAACGTTAACATTTAACATTATACAAAGTTATTGTCTGTTTTTCACCTGCATTATTATCATTCTTATATATTATTTATTGTATCAGTATGCTGCTGCTGAAGAATGTGAATTTCCCATTGGGATTAATAAAGTATCTATCTATCTATCTATCTATCTATCTATCTATCTATCTATCTATCTATCTATCTATCTATCTATCTATCTATCTATCTATCTATCTATCTATCTATCTATCTATCTATCTATCTATATAGTATTCAATTCATGCAGTCTTATAATAAGCCTTCAGAAGTCACAATGATGTTCAAAGCCATTAATGAACTTATTGGATGGTTCCATTTTTGTTTGGGCTTAACTCGTGGGCTGTGACCCAGCAAAGAAATCTCATCTGTTGATTTTAGCTAACTTGTGAATTTTAGAATATTGGCTCACAGTGGCACTGACCTCCTGTTACAAAACAATCACTTCAATCTAGTGTCTAGTTAATTAGCAGATCAGCCTCTCTGCAGTGCATTCATTTCATTTTGACATCAGTGCTTTGTTAAAGTTTAATTGATTTCATTTGATTTTATATTGAAAATTCATATTGACTAATGTCTGCCAACAGAAATGCAAATGCTTGGCTTATGATTTGATTTGGGTTAACAGGTCTGACCACTTCTGTTCCCCATCATGTTCACTTTGCTCCATAGCCCCATCTTGAATCCTCCACTTTACAAACTAAACTCTGTCAGCCACCAGCTACATCTACAGCTCCATCATTTCAGTCTAGTAACAAACTCCACAGCATCTCCTGAACTCCACCTCTTCTTTGGGATGACCCTGTCAGCACCTCAGGGGGATCATACAAGAAGATGAGCTTGTAATCAGATTCTTTCTTTTATGTTTCCAACATGCCCAGAAGGCTAACTTTCTTTCTTTGTCTTTGTAATGAAAGCGGTTTGGCTGCTTGCTCGTTGCACCCTGACAAGTTTCCACAGACTCAGTGTTGCTGCTTCTGTGGCATTTTGATATTAGCCTTCTCACATGACACAGTCTTCTGCCGAACCCGCCGGCAGTTTGCATTTTTGGTGTCTGAGTTAACTTGACTTGCTGTTTTTGTGCCTGCTTTATTGCGCTCTCTTTTTACGCCCTCATCTCTCCTAAAAGAATTAGACATCGTGGCTGATGGCCGCTGTTTAATGCAGGCTGATGGATGGGAGGCACAGTAATGTTTTCATGACTGACAGTTTGATTTTAATGGCCACAGGAGTGGAGGACAGGATGCCGACTGGTTGAGTACTAAGGACAGCGGCCATGGAGAGAGTGAAGCTGGTGATGTGGACTGGGAAACTGGACGTGACTCCCCAACTGACCCCTTGCTGGCAGAAGGGATGGAAACCTTACCCCACCCAACAGGTAGAGACTGAAGTTCTCTTTACTTTACCTTACTTTTCTGACTTTCATCTCCTGTATGGCCTGTTCATCTCAGACAACCTCACTGCATGGTATAGCATAACTTCCATAATTTCCTCAACCTATAGAGGACCAGAATATCTAAACTATCTTAGGCCACATTCAGTTTTTAAATCATGTTCAATGCATCAAAGAGAAGCAAGACACCTTGGCCTGTATTGTGTAGGGGATACACTTTGGTGTCAGGCAAGTTGCCTTAGAAATGATAAGATATACACTACACTATATGGCTCAAAGATTTTGGACAGCTGACCATCACACCTATATGAGCTTGTTGAACATCTCATTCCAAACCCATGGACATTAATACAGAGTTGGCCGTACCTTTTTGGAGATATAACAGTTTCTACTCTTCTGGGAAGGTTTTCCACAATGGGAATATGGAATTTGTGACCATCCAGCCAAAATAGCATTTGTGAGATCAGGTGGACGAGAAGACCTGGCTCAAAATAGGCATTCTGAATTCATTCAAAAAGAGTTCATTAGGTCTAAGGTCAGGACTATGTGCAGACCAGTCAAGTTTCTTCAAATCTTTATTCTCCTGGCTTTGTGCACAAAAACACAATCATACTGGAAAAGAAAAAGGAAATTCTTCAGCTGTCACAATTTTGGATGTGCTCAGTTGACTAAAATGTCTTTGTATCTTGTAGCATTAACATTAACCTTCACTTGGACCAAGGGGTCGAACCCAAACTTAAAAAATAGCCCCAGACCATTATCCCTCCTCCACCAATCTTTACAGTAGGCACAATGCAGACCAGAAGGTACCGTTGTCCTGGTATCTGCCAAACCCATAGTTATCCATCAGACTTCCAGATAGTGAAGTGTGATTCATCACTCCAGAGAATATGTTTCCACTGCTCCAGAGTCCAATGGCAGTCTGTTTTACGCCACTCCAGCCAACGCTTGGCAATGCACATACTGGTAGTCATCTTAGGCTTGTGCATAGCTATTCGACTAAGGAAACCCATTTCTTGAAGCTCCCAACACACAGTTCTTGTGCTGATTTTGCTTCCCAAGCAGTTTGGAACTCTACTGTGAGTGATGTGTTCATGATAGGAGATTTTTACATGCCATGCTTTTCATCACTCGGTGGCCATGCTCTGTGAGTTTGCATGGACTACCACATTGTGACTGAGCTGTTGTTGCTCCTTGATGCTTCCACTTTACAAAATTAACACTAAGAGTCGACCAGGGCAGATCTAGCAGGGCAGATATTTCAAATACTGAGTTGTGGTAAAGGTGGCATCCTATGACTGTCATGTTTAACACCACCACACCAAGCTGTACAATACAACCCATTCTACTGCCAACACTTGTCATTGGAGATTGCATGGCTGTGTGCTTGAATCTGCACACCTTTTTAACAATGAAATAATTTAACTCAATAATTTGGAAAAATGTCCACATTCTTTTGGCTATATAGAATATATGATTGGGGCCTGAGTAGTATTCAGTTCTAATGGGATAGAGAAAATGGTCCCAAGCAAGATTCCCTGATGACAAGACACTTGATAGGGGCATGGTGGAGAGTCTGATGGGATAGGTAATTTGCTGGCAGGTAGAATTCCCTGCTGAGAGGACACTTGATATGCGGCAAGGCGGCAATCTTGATGTAAAGTACATGACACTTTTTCAAAAGTCACTCTCTCAAATACAGAGGCTCCTTAAAGATGCATTCCATTACTATTCACACTGTACACAACTCACCTGAGACAGAACAATGACTTCTGTTCCTTTATCAAGTATGCTGATGACACCATGCTGATAGTTCGCCCATTTGGGGAGAATGAAAGCCATTGTTTAAATCAAGTGGAATGTCTAATAAATTGGTGTAATAAGAACCATCTTACTTTGCATGTTAAAAGACCAAAGAAGTGATATTTCACTTTAAAAGGCAGAAATCTGTATGTTCACCCGTCATTATTCTCGCAGAGGAGGTAGAAATAATGACTGAAAATAAATACTTAACTTTCCTAGATAGCAATATATACTACTCAAAAAACATAAGGGAAAGTTTAATCATCACAGTCTAACACTAAGTCAGTTAACCTTCAGGGATATCAATCTGTCCAGTTAGGAAGCATAAGTGATTGTGAATCAACTTCACCTGCTTTGGTGCAAATGAAAGTGACAACAGGTGACAGGAAGAGGCTACAGCAAGACACACCCAGAAAGGTAATGGTTGTGCAGGTGGTGGCCACAGACAATTGCTTTCTCCATATCCTTCCTGACTCATTCTTCTCTAGTTTTGTGTTTTGCTAGTGTCCTTGTCACTGATGGTCGCATAAGGCAGTACCTGGTTGCACAGATAGTCCAGCTCCTCCAGGATGGCACATCCATTCATGCCATCACAAGAAGGTTTGCTCTGTCTCCCAGCATGGTCTCAAGAGCATGAAGGAGATACCAGGAGATGATCCATTACACAAGAAGAGCTAGAGGACATGTGGGCCATTTAATGGCATCAATGCTTTCGTCATCTAGGACCTGTACACACTCTGGCCAGGCATTGTCCTGCACCAGTGTAAGGTCTGATAATGGCTCTGAAGAGTTCATCCTGGTACCTAACGGCAGTCAGGGTACCGTTGCCTATCACAAAAATGTCTGTGTGAAACCTCCGAGTATATACCTTACCAGACCATCACTGACCCACCACCAAACTTGTCATTCTGGATGGTGTTGCAGGCTGCATAAGCTTCACCATAGCGTCTCCAGACTCTTTCACTCCTTCACATCTCAGTGTGAATCTGCTCTCATCTGTGAAGAGAACAGTACACCTTTCCAATTTCCAATTGTGGTATTTTCTGGTAAATGCCAATCAAGCTGCATGGTGATGGGCTGTGAGCACACGTCCCACTAGGAGATGTCAGTCCCTCATGCCACCATCATGGAGTCTGTTTCTGACAGTTTGGTCAGAATTATACACACCAGTAGCCAGATGAAGGTCATTTTGCAGGGGTCAAGCTGTGCTCCTCCTGTTCCTCCTCGCACAAAGAAGCAGATGCCGGTCCTGCTGCTGGGTTGATGCACTTCTATGGTTCTTCCTAGCTTTCTTTGTGTAATGGACCATCTCCTGGTATCTCATGCTCTTGAGGCTGTGTTGGGAGACACAGCAAATCTCCTTGAGGCAGCACATATGGATGGGTGATTCAGAAGGAGCTGGACTACCTGTGCAGCATAAATCGACTGCAGGTACTGCCTCATGCTACCAGTAGTAACAAGAAGACAAGCAAAATGCAAAACTAGAGAAGAATCAGTCAGGAAGGATTTTGAGAGAGTGATTCTCTGTGACCATCCATCCATCCATTTTCTAAACCGCTGAATCCGAATACAGGGTCACGGAGGTCTGCTGGAGCCAATCCCAGCCAACACAGGGCACAAGGCAGGAACCAATCCTGGGCAGGGTGCCAACCCACCGCAGGACACACACAAACACACCCACACACCAAGCACACACTAGGGCCAATTTAGAATCGCCAATCCACCTAACCTGCATGTCTTTGGACTGTGGGAGGAAACCGGAGCGCCCGGAGGAAACCCACGCAGACACGGGGAGAACATGCAAACTCCACGCAGGGTGGACCCGGGAAGCGAACCCGGGTCTCCTAACTGCGAGGCAGCAGCGCTACCACTGCACCACCGTGCCGCCCTTCTCTGTGACCACCACCTGCAAAACCATTCCCATTTTTTGAGGTTGTCTTGCTGTTGCCTCTCCACATCACCATCACCAAAGCAGGTGAAGTTGATTCACAACGACTTATGCTTCCTAACTGGACAGACTGATATCCCTGAAGCTTATTTGACTTGGTGTTAGACTGTGATGATTAAGTGTTCCCTTAATGTTTTGAGCAGTGCATATTTGAAATATTAATGTAAAATACATATTCTCTAAATGCAACCAACACTTATTTTGTCTGCATAAACTCAAGTGTTTAAAATAGATAAGGACCTCATGTTGTCCTTTTCTCACAGTGTGATGCAGTCTGTCATCACTTTCAGGTTCATGGCTTGGTTCAGTAATTTGACAAACAGGAATTTAAAAAAGCTACAGCAAAGTACCAAGAGTGCAACTAACGTTACTGGGGCTGACAGAGAGAATTTGGTAAATATGTGTTAGAGGGTCATTCCAAAAAAAAATAAACAAAAATGGAAATCATCTCAGCTGATGAGGGACACCCATTACATACTGAATTTAACTTCAGTAAATGAGGGAGGAGCATCGCCTTAAACATCCATACAAATCGCACCAGAAATTTCTTTCTTCCTAGTGCCATACTTCTTTTTAACAAGGAATATGGGAGAAAATTAAAAACATCCAGAAGAGAAGAAGTTTTCATATATTTATGATATAACCATTGTAGGTAAAATTGCATTATCAAACTGCTAGAAGTTGTTTTTCAAAGGATGTAAACCTTTTAGAATTTCTGTGTAAATTTCAACCTGTCTTGTTGCTATTTGTTGTTTTATTTCATTTCTGTCTGTTATAAGATGAAACTGAGAAGACAAATTTCATGTTTTCTTGTGTAAACATGACTCAAGTAATTTGAAACCTTGGAATACATGATGTGATGCAGGGTATGATGCTTTTCTCATTGAGCATTTGATGAGCTGCAAGCAGCACACTTTGGCCAATGAGAATAGGTAAACGTGCTTGGGAAGATAGAGAACCCGATATCGGTGATTAACCTAATACTCTAGCACATCACAAACCCACATAAGCACTTGTTTCTTCCCTTCTAGATGATGTCTTTGTGGACCTTCCTGATCCTGCATGGATGGCACGACTTTCCTTGCCGCTCACTGCAGACTACAGGGAGAACATCTTTGTCCCTCAGGAGCCGCTGTCACTAGCAGCACCGGCTGTGCCTATCCCTGCCGATGGAACCACTGTATTTTCTACATTTGGGAAGAGCCATACTGCCTCTCCAACACTAACTGGGAACTTACTCTCCGAGGTCAGCACCCTATTTGAGATGTTGCTGTCCCAGAAGGCAGAATCACAATGCCAACCATCTGCCGAGGTCCTGTACAGACTTTCTGCTGCTTACCGGCGCTCATTGGAGGGAGAAGATAAAGTCACAGGGGGCACCGGTGGCTACAGAGATTCAGGAGAGGCCTAAAATTGTGCAGCCAAGCCGAAAAGCAGAGGACCAAATGAACACTTGGCAGATTGTATGTGGATCTGTCCTGCCTCCAATCTAAGAAGGGTATAATGGACTCTCTTAATAAGCAGGCCTTTCCCATTATAATTGTGTGCCCATCCATCTGGGGTGTATTTACAGTTCTGGAGGCCTCTTGATAAACACAGGCTGCTTTCTTCTGCATGTCAAGGAGGGCTGTTTGCCTCCCTTTCTCATAGACTAAAAGTTTTACTGGGCCTGAATCAGCCAGTGTCACTTAGTGCTATGGAAGTGGGACAATATAAAATGTGCTCAGTCCAGTGAGTTCCAGCACATCAGCCCAACAAAAATGCTTACAGTCTCAGCTAGGGGGCAGTGCCCTGCTTCTCTGGTGTTTTCACGACTGCAATGGACGTTTATGACTCAAGTAGCTGAGGTAATGCTACATTTTATTATTGTCCACATATCGCCTTTTTGTGGACTTACACAGAGAAGTTTCTAGCCAGCAGCCTGGATCCCTGCCCTTTTTACTGTTTTGTCTGAAAATTAGGAATGCATAAAGAGCATGAAACACAACCACATGGAGACAGATCTTCACTCACAACTCTCATGGCTGACTTTATTTGTACACTTGAGTTACACACAACCCACACCTTGATGCTCTTCTGTTTTAAATTAACAGACAATACTTTTTAGGTATGAATTTAACACTGGCCATGATCACACCAAAGCTTGGTGACACCTTAGAGAGCCGGTCCTGTTATAGGAGGCAAGTAATGGATCTCCATCACGTCCATTACCTGTGACACCACCTTAAAAGAAGCGTTGTGATGGACATACTGAAGAAATTGTAATGCTCCAGGAAGATGGCTTTTGAGGACCAAGAGAACGCAACCGTAGCTCAAGATGCGACTGTTCTCCAGGGTTTGCAAGTCAGCCAGGTAATCAGCAACATTGTGCTTCATAACAAGAAGGTCCACACTTGAAATCCCATAGCACGACTGGAGCTGTGCAATGGCCACCTGAGCAGTGCAGCTGAGGAGCCGAAACTGATAAAGAGGAGAGAGAGAGAGAGAGAGATGCATTACCAAGTCATTGTCTGCAGCAGTCAGCACACCAGATCATTGGATTTATTGGTTTCAGAAGGATAAGTGAGAGTGGGTGCGTCATGCTTCAGACCCCTCTTAAAAGTTACACCTAAATAACCCTACAGGTTATGAGGAATATTTCAGATAAAATCAAATAAATATGCTAATAAATAAATGCAATTTGAAATGTTACAGTAAATAAACAAAAACACGATAATGTGAGCATAAATAAATGTGTCATGAAATACATTCTTTTTTGCTAATTTCTTTAAGCATTTATTTCACTACATCATCATTTATTTATTTCAGTTCACACAACATGAAATACACCTCGAAATGAAATCTTTCATTTTCACCTGTCAAGGCTGAATGGGCGAGTTCTAGCGACTCCTGTGTTTTGACTGGTGAATCGTTGATAGAGTGGAGCCGACACACTCACAACTTTCCAGAAGTCTGTGAGCCACAAGATTCCCAAAACAAGCTATTCTGCCCAAGGACCCCGAGATGACATGTTTGCCAATTTAGAAAAAAGTCAAAACTGTAAAGACTAAACGCTAAACACCAGAGCCAACTCATAAACCAAAAATCAAAGTTGGACACAGATACTGAATGAATGTTTGGCCTGAAGTTAGAGGGTCACGCTGATGATGTAAGGCAGTGAAAGGCAACCTTTTTCGAGTTGTGGCGCACTAAGTCCAAAAATTTTCTTTTGCGGCGCACCTGAGGGACTGCCCATAAATAAAGTCGTCACGACACAATCTATGGACAATCGCCAATAAAAACAGTAGCGTTCGTATTTTCTCGTTCTATATTTGCTCCGCCTTCTTCTATCCGTACAGTGAGCGAGATCGACTAACAACGATACTTTTTAAGTCTCACGAGATGTGTTTTTGACACCGCTGGTGTTGATAGTATGATGAATGGTGAACAGCGAACATTTTAACTTGCATTCAAAATAAATACATTCGTTTATTCAGCAATCTGATCAACCGTTATCTATTTTTCCAACATAAAATATTTTTTAAAAAACATTATCTTTTTAATCAACCAAAAGTTCAAAAACACTAGCAATTTTAAATATTTTACAAAAGTTTTCGCGGCGCCCCTAGAAAATTCCACGGCGCACGCGCTCCGGTTGCCCGACAGTGATAAGGCATGGCATCATACTATGTAATGTCCATGGCACCTGGGAGCCACGTTGCGTTAATGGTAATATTAACCAGGCGGTGCCCGAATGATAAACAAAATCATGTTGCATCATGTAATTAATCATCACATTCAGGAAACATACAACTGTGAAAAACCCACACAGAAGAAGATGCTAGAGAAAAAGCAACCCAAATTCCCACACGATATATTGCTGTAAAAAATATTTTAAGAGCTAAAAATATCCTCAACATGCACAATTCATAATATAAACAAAGCACATGCTTAAAGTTATGACTGTGAAAAGTTAGTTGGAATCACTGTACTAAACAGCTTCTTTAATTCAAGGAGCCCAGCATTCAACATCTTCTCAGCAGTCTGTATCTGATGTGTGGTGCCTGCCTATTATACATGTAGCACTTGATGGCCACAGATTTATACACACTCACTTCACCAATCAAAGCAAAGGATTCGCTAGAGCCCGCCCTCTCAATGCTGACGAGCAAAGTGACAGCTTTCATTTCAGGGCATACTCATGTTGTGTATATTGTCACTGAAATAAATAGACGAAGAAGCAATTAAATAAATACGTAAGAAATAAGCAACAGAAAACATATTTCATGACATCTGATTAAAAATTTCACATATTATTGTGTTTTTTTTTTACTTATTTATTGTCACAGTTCACAATATATTAACTTATTTAATTTTGTCTGACATATTCCTCCATATTGTCTGTGGTCAAAGACGTTGTTGAGGGAGTGTCGGAATACCCCATTATCACCCCCCCCCCCCACTGCCCCCTCCAGGCTTTTATGAGATGAGGTAACAGTGAAATTATACTGTAATTAAATAGGATGTAACTTTCAGCCCATAGGGGGATAAGTGGGAAGTTTGGTATGCTCCAGGTTTCTCAGTTTGTCCTGATGACTTCTGCAATTATTTTCAAAATGGTGTATAAACAGAATGATTAAAGCACTTAAAATAAAGACATGATGATGTTCACATTAGTGAAATGTAAGGAGAGTTTAAAATCCTCATTGTTATAAAGCACTACTCCAAACAAACTCTTTAGGGATATGCTGAAACCCACAGGATGAACAAGGATTAGTATTTATATTAATATAATCAATAATTCCAATAGCACACGCTGGGCTGAGCTGAGCCAGAAACTTCTCAACAAAGAATTCTTCATTACAGGATTTTATTATTTTTACTTGTAATTTGGTTGACGCCTTTATCCTAGGTGACTTACAACAGTTGAGGCGTAATTGGTGACATTTCTTTCGTTCTTCCCAGTTGGAGCACAGGCAGGTGAAGTGACTTGCTCGTGGTCACACTATATCATAGCAGGATTTGAACCCACAACACCATCAGGACTTGAAGTCCAAAGTTATAAGTTCTACACCACGCTGCCAGACTTGCAGAACAAATCAATAAGTGACAATGCTTTATTGTTTTAAGTACTTTCAGATAAGCAAGGGTTCAATAGCTTTGGATTTAAAGTGACAGGTGAGAGCAATCCATTCAATTTTGCTGTAGATTTGTGGGGATTTGGAGCAAAACTTGCAAAATCAGACGCAAAGTAAGTGCCAATTCTGGGAGGAGAGCCGGACCATGACAGTTTAGCACCACACTATAGCTCAAAGGACCTGTGTTTATTTCTTAGCCATTTCGCTTTCGGTGTGGCATCCTCATAGTTTTCCTGTGCTCTCATTGATTATGACATGCCATGCAAAATTTCTCTCACATCACAGATATTAGAATTTTGGGCTCTGTAGGGCAATTATGAGTTCTTTAGGGTACCCCTCAGTATGGGTGTACCACCCAGGGCTGATTACTACATTTGCCCAGAAGCTGCTGAGAAATGTTAAACACTTAAAAATATTGGATCTTTGATGGCACTTTACTGGGTTGTATGTTTGCCCCATACATCGGTGTTTCACAAAGAACTATCCCATTCTATGAGGGGTTCTTCGCATATTAAATTGGTTCCTTATATGTGGACAAAACAGAAATCTTTAATGTATAACAGGCTACCTAGCAGGACATGAGCAGATCAAGAAGATCTGAACTTAGCCTGTGTTACAGTGTGCAGTAAAGGTCCTTTTAAAATCAGGAACCCATTGAGAATTTAGAAATCTGTTACCATCTATTCACAGTTATTTATGAAGTCTTATCGTGAATCTAAATAAACAAAGGTTCATTCGGAACCTTCATCTAGATGTTCTTTCAGAAACCAAAAATGGTTCCCCTGTGGCACTGCTCTGAAGAAACGCTTTGAAGCCTTTATTTCTAAAGGTGAAAGCGACAGGAAAACAAGGTTTAAGACAATGGACGTGACTCTACCTGTGAGTGTTTAAAGCCTGCCACCAGGATCATCTCCTCGGCCACGTCGGCAGTGTGAGGATCTCGTTCCACCGTGAGGAGCTTCCCAGTAGTTGGCAGAAGTCTGAGAATTCGCACCGCTGAGTATCCACAGAAGGTTCCGAGCTCCAGCACTTGCTGTGGTGAGACTTTCATGACTATGCGGTCAAGAAGCTCACCTGCAGCACAAATGAAAGGTAACACATTAACAGCACATTTTCACTGTGAAAACCGTAATACGATTAACGGTTCAAAATAATTTTAAACGGGTAAATGCATAGGCAGTGTTTTAGCTGCTAAGAAATCCTGCAGAGAGAGGTAATCAATTCATTGTTTCAATGTGCAAGAATATTTATGGGTAGCAGTGTTGCCATACGCTCACATTGATACTGTATTAAAAGATCAAACGTTTATGTACAGGTATATGTAAATATTGTTATACCCATCTTTACTCTGACCCACCTAATTTAGTTTTGTTTTCATGTTTTATAAAGGAAAACAAAATCCCAACACTAAAGCCTTTCCTGTTTTTAATAAATGGATCTACAAATAAAATAATATTGTTATAAGTTGTTTTTTTTTAAATATTTAGTTAATTTTAATTGCTACTAAACCAATATAAGCCAGTCAATCATTTCCTGACCCACTTAGTACTGAACAGGGTGGAGCCTAACCCAGCTAGCAAAGGGCACAAGGCAGGAACAAACCCTGGACATGATGCCAGTCTATCACAGGGCAAACACACACACCAACCTCACAAACACACACATACATACACACCAACTTTACACACACTCGGGACAATTTAGGATCACCAGTTCACCTAACCTGCATGACTTTGGACTGTGGGAGCAAACTGCAGCCCCCTGAGGTGACCCACACAGACACGGGGAGAACATTTAACCAAATACTCGCCTTTAATACTAAGGTAAAGCTTTGCTACTTAATAACTGAATATGCACACTTCAAATGATTTTCATACCATAATGATATAATGCCATCTTCAGGAAGTATTCAGAATCAATCACTTTCTGCATAATTTATTGTATTGTAGATTTAATTTTAAATTAATACATTTTGCCCATCTATACTTAATAACTGTTAATGACAAACTGAAAATGTGTTTTCAGAAAGTTTTGCAAATATATTCCAAATTAAACACTGAAATCTCTCAGTCATATGAATATTCAGAGCCTTAATTCAATACTTTGTAGAAACCTCTATGACAGCAATTCCAGCTGTGAGTCATTTTGGTGAAGCCTCTACAAGCTTTGCACACCTGGATTTGAGCAGTTTATCTCAGTCTTTATGGCAGATCCTCTCAAGCTCTGCTAGAATGGATAGGACACAACTATAAACTGTCATCTTCAGGTCTCTATACACATGTTCTGTGGGACTTACGTTTGAGCATTGACTGGGCCACCCAAAGACACTAAGACTTGTCTTGAAGCCACTCCAGTGTTACCTTGGCTGCATGCTCCAGGTCATTGATGTGCAGAAAGGTGAACTGTTGCCCCAGTCTGAAGTTGGATGCCCTCTGGAGCAGGTTTTCTCCAAGGACCTCTGCGTCTTTTGCTGCAATCACCCTTCCCTCAATCCTGATCAGTACACCTGTCCCTAACTTCGAGAAGCACCATTAAAACCAGGAGACTGCTATCACCATGCCTCATCATAAGTTTGGTATTAGGCATTTAAGGAGCAGTGTCTGGTCTTCACCTGACATACAGTTAGGTCCATAAATATTTGGACAGAGACAACTTTTTTCTAATTTTGGTTCTGTACATTACCACAATGAATTTTAAATGAAACAACTCAGATGCAGTTGAAGTGCAGACTTTCAGCTTTAATTCAGTGGGGTGAACAAAACGATTGCATAAAAATGTGAGGCAACTAAAGCATTATTTTAACACAATCCCTTCATTTCAGGGGTTCAAAAGTAATTGGACAAATTAAATAACTGGAAATAAAATGTTCATTTCTAATAATTGGTTGAAAACCCTTTGCTGGCAATGACAGCCTGAAGTCTTGAACTCATGGACATCACCAAATGCTGGGTTTCCTCCTTTTTAATGCTGTGGGGGCGGCAGGACCCTACTTTGGGTTTCTGCCACACCTGGGAGTAATGCAAGACCTCCCTAATGAACCACATGGAATACTGTGGCTTAAAAGGAACAAGCTGCCTCACAGAGAGGAACCAGAGTCGGGAGGGAGTCAGATGAAGTGAGGAGGAGGAGGGAAGAGAGAAAGGACAAGAGAAAAAGGACTGTGTTACTTGTGATTGTACTGCACTGAGGGGAGCGAGCAAAAAACGCTTCCCCCCTGCATAAACGTGTGCTATGCCAAGGAACTTGTGCCCCTGCCTGTCTATGTCGGGTAGGGACGGGTTTTTTTTTTCATTTAATATGGGAGGCTCTTTTTGTCAAACCTGGTTCAGCTACACCAGGGGTCCTCAATCACAGTCCTGGAGGGCTGCAGTGGCTGCAGGTTTTTGTTCCAACCCAGTTGCTTATTTAGAAAGCAATTCTTGATAATAATTTAATTTCATGGCTTGTTAGTGCTTTAACTCCGCTATGTCAAGTCATTCTCATATCCTAGATTTTCTTTCCTTTTCTAAGGATATCATCCAAATGATTTGAAGGCTAAAATGGAGGAGTAACTCTCAGTCCTTCACTTTTTTCTCTTCACTTTCCTTCCAAGTATTTAATTAAACCCAATAGTGCACGATAAATACACACAGAGGTGTAAATGGAAACAAGCAAAATGGAGAAGTGCTGCTCTATTTTGTCATTTGTATGTTATTGCTAATTAAGAGCAATTAAAAACCAAGAATACAGCTGTTTAAGACTAAAATAATCAATAAAGGAACAAAAAACCTTAAAGAGGGAGACAACTAAATTGAAGCAGAAGTGTTCCTTGAGCAATAAAGGCTTTCTTATTAAGCAACTGGGTTGGAACAAAAACCTGCAGGACCATGACTGAGGACCCCTGAGCAACACCATTTGCAGTTTTGCACCATATAGTGTAGTCCCAGCAAAATCTGGCAATGGAAAATTTCTGTGGTATCCCCACTTCACTTGATGCCCTTAGTACTTGCTTATTTTTACTTAATGGTTAATCCTGCCCCGCATGCTCTGTATGAAAATCCATCCATTTTCCAACCCGCTGAATCCGAACACAGGGTCAAAAATCTATATGTTTACCCGTCATTATTCTCACAGAGGAGGTAGAAATAATGACTGAAAATAAATACTTAACTTTTCTAGATAGCAATATATACTACTCAAAAAACATAAGGGAAAGTTTAATCATCACAGTCTAACACTAAGTCAGTTAACCTTCAGGGATATCAATCTGTCCAGTTAGGAAGCATAAGTGATTGTGAATCAGCTTCACCTGCTTTGGTGCAAATGAAAGTGACAACAGGTGACAGGAAGAGGCTACAGCAAGACACACCCAGAAAGGTAATGGTTGTGCAGGTGGTGGCCACAGACAATTGCTTTCTCCATATCCATCCATCCATCCATTTTCCAACCCGCTGAATCCGAACACAGGGTCACGGGGGTCTGCTGGAGCCAATCCCAGCCAACACAGGGCACAAGGCAGGAACCAATCCTGGGCAGGGTGCCAACCCACCGCAGGACACACACAAACACACCCACACACCAAGCACACACTAGGGCCAATTTAGGATCGCCAATCCACCTAACCTGCATGTCTTTGGACTGTGGGAGGAAACCAGAGCACCTGGAGGAAACCCACGCAGACACGGGGAGAACATGCAAACTCCACACAGGGAGGACCCGGGAAGCGCCACCGTGCCGCCCCTCTGTATGAAAATGCGCTACAGAAATGAATGTTGTTCTTGCTGTTGGTACACACTTACCCCTCTCCCGGCCTATGCTGCATGTGGGTTCCAACCGTGAGAAGTCGTCAAAAGTCTGCAGAACGCTGTCTGGCTGTCCGTGCGTCGAGTTCGTCATGACAAAGCCGTGGACGCGCTGCTCCAAGGCGCCAACTGAAGTGTTCGTGAATCTCCATCTCTGAAAAACACTTCGGCAGACGCCGGCCATTCGGCCCCGGTGCTGGAACACCAAAGCCCCCAAAACAGGTAGGACAGACAAGGAGACTACTGAGAGCCACATACCTCTGTGAAGGACAAAGATTCCGTGTTTAATAGTTTTCTTCACTACAATACAGCACACCACACACACTTTTCGGACTCCTTTCGGCGACATTCATGATGTGGTCAGATCCTTCGTTTCTGGTCACGAGCCGCCGAATCTGTCAAAGCCAGCAGTACAGGACCCCCATTTATAAGAAAGTGATACACACGAATCCCCGTAATTCAACATTAACGAAAGAACGCACGTTACACCCTAAACCACCACAATCCAGTTGGTCCGGTGGATTGTTTTGGGGCAGCGCCTCTGGGTGTCCATATCTGGTGACTTCGATTAACGGGGTGTTGGGGATTCCCTCGGTGTCACGAGCGCGCGCCCCATTCTTAAAGGTAAAGGTACCAGAGTGGTTAGTCAGAACGATGCCATATAGGGGAACCATCTACGTGAAGGTTCCAGAAAGATCCTTCAGGTCCACAACAAGGAGCTATAAATAATCATGAATAGAGGAGAATGTATTTGTAGTGTTCAAACGAGCCCACGATTTTAAAATGACAGCAACAAAGGGCTAAGTTCAGGTTTTCTTGATCTGTTAGTATCTTGCAGTACTGTATATAAGATTGCTGTTTTGTCCATATTATTATCCATCCATCCATTGTCCAACCCGCTGAATCCAAACACAGGGTCACGGGGGTCTGCTGGAGCCAATCCCAGCTAACACAGGGCACAAGGCAGGAACCAATCCCGGGCAGGGTGCCAACCCACCGCAGGACACACACAAACACACCCACACACCAAGCACAAACTAGGGCCAACTTAGAATATTATTATTATTATTATTGTGATAGAGTAAGATTTAGAGGACAGGAAGACATGGAACAAGATGATCCGCTGTGGCAACCCCTAACGGGAGCAGCCGAAAGGAGAAGAAGAATTATTATTACTGTACTTGTTATCTTACGTCTTCATCCAAGGCGACTCACATCATTTAGGAGATATGATTGGATTCATTTCATTTTTTTTGTTTCCAAATAGAGCACAGACAGGTGAATAGACTTGCGATTTGAACCCTCAACCTACGAAGCTTTAACCACTGCGCATGCCTAACAGAGTAGGACCCTTTTCAAAGCCTAAGGAACGAACTTCATACGCAATAAACCCTTTTCAGAATTAAGTGTTTTTTTTTCTTTTTTTGAAGTGATGGTTAAGCAAGAAAAAGCCAATGCCACGAGTAGTTATTTTAAGAGCGTACTGCTGAGCCATCCATGGTTTCAAGTGAAACGCCCGTCATCGATCGTCTCCCTAGTGACTGGATATGATGACAATTGTATTATCGTTTAATTATACCGATTATACTTGTAAGTAGATATGTTTCCCTATTTTACTAACGGTATTGGAGATCTGTTTATACTTATTGCACGGAAAATTAAATTATAAAGTGTTTTATTGGTAGTGCATTGATTAACAAATCTGACCTCCACACGCCATCGAAATTCTCCTCCTATGTACCTACGTAAGGTTTTCCTCCCTCATTCCCCAAAGGCGTTGGAGGTTTAGCTTATTTTTGAATTTCAAGATGTCTTCGTGTACGTGCGACCTCGGCAGTGTACCCTATATGATTGAATGGCGCCCTTTGCAGGGCGGTTTCCTGCCTTACACCAAGTGCTGCCTGGATTGGCTCCGTATCCTGCGCCACAAAATTAGAAGGGTGGTTACCGCCTGAGGCGCTCAATCCGTTAGGGAAACCGTTCCTAAAAAGTTAAGGGGCGAGCGCTCCGTAAAGTCAGAGTTAAATGCACAGAGGGAACCCAATTGTATAACTGATGCGGCGCGCGCGCCGCTCCGGATACCGAGCGGGGACCTCCGATCCACACCCCCCCTCGCCATTCGTCGAAGTCTTAAGGGGTGCGAGCTCCACAAATTCAATAAATGTACACAAGGGTGCTGTTTTCGTAACCGAAGGGTACTCTCAAAAATAAAAGTGCCAAAGTAGTTCTTCAAAGTGATGCCATAGGGAACCGTTTTTGGTCCCCAAAAGAAGTAGCATTGTGAAAGTTCAATAAAAAGCCTTTATTAATTTAGATCCGTAAACGGCTTCATAAATAATCAAAAATAGATGATAACAGATTTGTAAAACACCAATTGCTCAGGATATGAAAAGGATTCTCGCTGAATACGTTAACACAGGCTAAGTTCGAGTTTTCTGTAGCCTACAATACAGTAAATATTTCAGATTTTTTTCTACATATCAGAAAGTTTTCAAAGCATAAAACACAGCTTCGTGTGCAAAGAACTTTTCCCAGAATGACTTGAGTTTTGTCAAGCAGTGGCTTTACGAGGAGCCACACAACCCAGTAAAGAACCATCTTGTGCCATCAGAGAAGCAGCATTTTGAAGAGTGTTTGTGTAAAGCGGGGCGGAGCGGTGGCGCAGTGGTTGTAGGGTGACATGCAGGGGTCTCCTCGTGTCTGCGTGGATTTCCATTGGATACTCCAGTTTTCTCCTGTTGTCCAAAAACATTCAGGTTAGGTGTGTGTTTGGCGCGTGGGTGTGATCGCCCTCCGATGAACTGGCCCCCTTGTCCAAGGTTTGTTCCTGTCTTGCGCACTATGCTATCTGGAATAGGCTCCAGCACCCTCTCCCTACCCCCATTCAAGACACTGGTTGGAAAATTACATGTATAAAACAAATGAGACAGCACGGCAGGGGTGCGCGCAAACCTATCAAAGCTCAGAAAAAGATCCATGTAAAAATGTGCCCCGTATAGCGCCCCCTCAGAATTGTCCGTGCCCTTGTTCATCCACAGTGATCGAACTTGGAACATGTTACCATTCCGGCTCTGGTCGACACCTTCGTCAAGCACGCTCCGTCCGGTGAAACATAAGCAGCAATTGAAGTGGCCAGCAATTTTCATATTACTATAATCTTTTTTTTGTTTTTTAGGTGCTCTGTGCTTTGTAATTACTAATGGTCCACCGATGCTGAGTTACCGTCTGCGCCGATTAAGTAGTATGGGTACATGTCATCATACTCGCTAGACAGTCGCCTATCAATCAAAATTCCCCAATTCAGCTCTTTGTAAATCTACAAAGTACGTTACTTTTCACTCACTTAAAAAATATTAATAGATGAGCCTAACTGTTTGATTGGACAGTCTCGACCCCATCCGAGGCTCGCCCACAGCGACAGTTCTGATTGTAAGTTCGTTTATAAAGTACCCGGCACGGGCGATGCAAACCACCGAGGGAAAAAAAAGCCACCTCGAGATTTATTTAAACGTGAAAGTTCTGCGCATGCGCACAATGCACACGACGCTCTCTTTTTTCCACTACAGGTAAGTCTCACACCTAAGCACGACCCCGAGACTCACGCAGAGACCCCGGTGCATATCTGGAGTCCTCGTACAAGACAACTTTCTATTTTAAGGTTCATTCTGAAGCGAATGATAGATGTCACTATCAAAATAAAAAAAGCTAATCAGAGAAAGAAGTAATACAATAAATGGCTGGATCGGCAACGTTGTCACGCGACAGCTCCGTGTCGATAAAGATCACAATTCTTCCGCCCCGTCACAAATAAAAATACTCATTAAGTATTAAGAACGATCACAAACACCTTTACTGCATGAATACACGAAATTTTATCTAAAGACGAAAGGGGTGCGTTTAGTAGCGTGCGAAGCATTCACTTACCGCGAGAACTGAGCGGACACGGAGTTTGAGCGAGGAAGTCGCGGGCTGCACAGCTCCTGGCGCACCTGTAAGAAAAACACCGCATAAAGTGATGTCTGAAATGGGCTACCCCGGTCAAACCAGATTTCAAACCGTCGCTCAGCACATTCCGGAGACCCGACTGGCAACAGATAAGTTAACGGCAGGCCAGGCTCCTTGAGATCAGCTCCTCTCGCGTCACCACCTGTCACTGGCAGAGCTCAAGTCACCTCAGCATCACCTGCCACTGGCGTTCGCGAGGCTGCAGCTGACAGCGCCTTTGTTAGGCGACAGATGTCTAGTTGGAAAGTTTGCTCAGTCGCTTCACATCTGAAGGCGGCCTTGATTTTAAATACGTAACACCGAATAACTTTTGGTATCTTAGCTTAAGGCCCGCTTCCCGAAAAAACGGAATCAACACATGCAGTCATATTACATTTACTGTACTTATTTGGCTGACGCCTTTATTCAAGTCGGCTTACAACATTTATGCTGCAATTGGTTACATTTCTTTTGGTTTTCCAATTGGAGCACAGGCAGGTCTCACAGTGTCAATTGCGGGATTTGAACCCACAACTTCAGGGATGTGCGAATATTAGCGAATTGAGACATCTTGCACCCCAGGTAGCAGGCGCGTATAGGCTCCAAATGCGCCTGATAAAAGCCCAAATATGGGTATCCCATCAGATTGTGCACACAAGGATTATATGGAGCCTATAAGGGTATACTGGGAGCGAGCAAAAAGCTAGACAGTTTGGGGGCTTCAATAGATACTTTATTAATCCCAATGGGAAATTCACATAACTGGGTTCAGCACTCCCAGGTATCTAGATCGATGTAACTTCCATTCCTTTCGAATATTAACATTAATAAAGCTCGTTATCCGTCAATTTTGCTTTTTCAGCTCCATCTTCATCGATTGCTCTCCAAGTAGTGATTGGCGATTTGAACGAATCGATTCAGAGGAGTGCAAAAGGGACCAGTTCTAAAGCGCATGCGTGTCCTGCGTGACGCCGTCATCGCCAACAGTGTAATTGCGGACTGCAGTACCTATGAGGTCAATTACGTAATGCCCCAACATCACAACATCATCGCCCATCGCGTTACACTATGGTTAAGATTACGGTTCTGGGAGCGATATCTGACTCAAAGAGCGTTTGGTGACAGACGTTGTGAGCATTACTTGACCCACGTCATAGGTACTGCAGGCTGTAGTTAGTCCCATCTCCGTCATCGTCTGACATTTCACTACAGTTGCCCGCCAGTGGATTTGTAAAACGCATGCGCAAGGACCGCCTGAGTCACGAGTCTCACACATTTAATTCATGGACGAGTAAAGTACCCGAAAATCAGTCTAACGATTTTGTTCATTTGATTCGTGATCGAACAATTACGAGTTGCAGAATTATCATTCACTTATGATTCTGTAACAGTAACGTACTGTTTTAAATTTGGAACTTAAATGTGTTTTGTTGTATATGAATTATAGTGGTAAATATATAATTGCTTATATGCATACACACACATATATATTATATAATTCAAATTATTATATTAGTAATTATTTTATTAAGTAATTGTGAGGCAATCGGAGGGGGAAACATTGCCCCCTCAGAACTGCAGTATAAGTGAACCGTAAAAGTGAATCAAATGAATAAAAGAATCAATTTACTTAAATAGGTAGTTCAGAAGAATCGATTCAGTAAATTGAAATGAAATGCCCAACTCTACCCCAAAGTCCAAAATAAAAGTGAGCAACTGACACAAATGAATTGCAAGCTTACTTCTTTAGTGGTTACAACCACGAAGATGCAAACATTAATCCAACTCAGGGTCAAGTGCGGTTGGGCAGAACGTGTCCTGGTCGAGGTGGGGTGCCATTCTAGATCAGGAAGCCATGTCCACAGGTTGAATTTAATAAACTTATCTATATATATAAAAATGGAATGGGTGGGTCGTCGGGTGGGCCTTTTTTTCATTCCGTCGTTTTGAAAATGTAGAATGATTATTTGATTTTTTTGTTTTTATTTGATCCTGTCTATGTAGCCGCCGTCGTAATAAAGTATCGCTAAAATCGTCATTTATCGTAATTTATTTTTGACGAATAACGTCGCCGTCGTCGAGGTCAGTGATACCAGTGCAAAAAATCTGCTTATGGTTGAAAGACACGCCCTACTCAGTGGACAGTTAAAAACACCAATCAAACTAACGATGACATCAAGTATTACCCAATCAAAAGTAGGAAAGGAGGCATCTTCATAAAATGCGTGTGGGATGATTTGCATGAGACGCTGCTTTAAAAAAAAAATGATAAAAAAAATACGGGATAAATCCCGTCCAGTATTGATTCAAAACGGGACGCGCAATTTCATTCTCAAACGCGGCACGATTCCGTATTTTAAAGGACGGGTGGCAACCCTACAGTGCCAGGTAACCACCCATACAATCACATTGTGATTCAGACTAGGAATGCAATGAATGTAATTACCCCGATCTACATACAAGGCGAAAGTCTTGCAACATTCAAAGATGATGGTTTGGGATAAGTACACCATACAACATAAAAGAGCTTATGAAGCCTTGAACCTAAAAAAGCAACATCTCAGAGATCGTAAAAAAAAAAATAGGAGCTAATGTCGTTTTACTCGCTGTAGATTTTAGTCAAACATTACCAGTTATTTCACGAGGGAGACCAGCACATCAACTCAACGCGTGTTTAAAATCCATGCTTCTCCCACGCTCGGTTATATGTCGCGTGTTCTCGGGTAGGTGCACCAAAAAATGTATACATTTAAGCATGTAATGGGCAAACAAAAAATGAGGTATACCCGAAGGCACTGCAGTAGTACTTAATCTAACTTTACTTCTTAAATGTTAATGTTTTACTGTTTAATAATTTATACGCTTCTTATATGTTGTTCAAATTCTTTTATCAAAATACCAGTGACAGCGCAATGCACGATAACATGGAGTGAATACACCATACGCATCCGCCCACGGCCGCCCTGGTGTGCGCAGATACGAGTTGATTCTACAATAAAATAAAATAAACATAAAAAGACTAAAACAATCATCACCCATAAAGCGGATAGTAGACGTGACGTACTATATGTGTACCACATTTCAAGTGTATAGGTGCAACGGTTTGCGAGCTACAGGTCATTTAAAATCCTGGACAGACACACAAATTGCCACGGTAGCAAATTACAGAAGAAGATTTTACTGTTTAATTATTTATATTTATATGAAATGTGCTTCTTATATATTACTTCATATTCTCATATGATAATGATGTTAATGTTTATATTGATTTCTGTGTTATTAAAACTGCATGTATGTGTGTATATGTATATATATATATATATACTAGCAAAATACCCGCGCTTCGCAGCGGAGAAGTAGTGTGTTAAAGAGGTTATGAAAAAAAAAAGGAAACATTTTCAAAATAACGTAACATGATTGTCAATGAAAGCCCGTTTCACTCAGTAAGTCTTATGTGTGTGTTTATGTATGTGTGTGTATAACAATCATTAAAAAGAAAAGATTGAGGAACTCTTCTTCTATATGTGATGAAGCTGGATGAAGCTGACTTGACGAAGATGTAGGTGGCATAGATTGGTTTTTCTAAAACAGAAGAAAAAAATGAGTATCTATTATTATTTTAAATTACAATGAAAATGAGAACCTTGATTAGAGATAGATTATCCGTATTAAAATATGTGCATGAATAAACTTTTGCTAACTCTCTAGCAAAAGTTTATTCATACAAATTGGCATGGGATGGCTTTGTGAAAAAGTAAAAATTAGATACAAATAAATTGAGAATGCGTACTTCGATTTGACTGAGATTATCTGTAACGATAAAAAAAAGTTTACTATGTTTTTTTTTTCCATACGGGAAGGATGTAAAACCTTACATAGGCACCCTTCAGCCCGTACTGAAGGGTAGTGTCAGATTCTTACTGACTAAAAAACACCCTTTTTATTCCACAGCTACCCCAAAAACCACTATTAGGCATTACTTTGGGGTGGCAGTAGTTTAGTTATGAAACAGCTGGGTCCTGAAAAAAATCTGTCTTATTAGTGGCTTCATCACATATAGAAGAACAGTTCCTCAATCTTTTCTTTTTAATGATTGTTAACACGCATAATGTTTGTAAAATCATTCTGCACATGCATAACTGTTTGACCAATTAGGTTCGCTTCTGTATATATGAAGCTGTTTGACCGATTAGGTTTACTTTGGTATATATGTAAGTCTTTGACCGATTAGGTTACTTCTGCCCCGGGCAACGCTGGGTATATACAGCTCGTACTTGATATAAAAGGCACATAAAAAACAACAAAAGCTTTCCTTAGAATCTGGATATGTAAACATTATTCATCTGGCTCACGCCATGCAACATTTAAATATTAATCTTCCTGCCTTTGACAGAAGAAGCTTGGTTTACTGCTTTAAATCCTTTTTTAGAATCTATGACATGCACTTTGTGCATCTCAACAGCAGATAAAATGGTTAAGTGCTTAAAACGTGACAAGGTTTATAAAACTCACAAAATGTGGGTATTCAATTACGGTCCTGGAGGACCACAGCGGCTGCAGGTTTTCACGTGAACTAGTCTCTTAATTAAAACCTGTCTCATTATTTTTTTTTTTACTAATAAAGCAATGATTTTTTTGGGCCTTAGTTTAAGTGAAGTTATCTTGCTTGTTATAATTCAGAACCCTTAATGTTCCACTTTAGTTTAATCGTTGCCGGTTTTCTTCTCCAGCCATCAGATAACCATGAGGTGCAAATGGGGAAAGTAGCCACCAGCTCTCCAGCTAACGTGATTGCATTTAAACTTGTGTAAGTCATCACAAAGTATCTGTGTTATTAAAATGTCTTGAAATAAATGAGAGAGAGTGAGAGGTGGACCACAATGGATCCATATGGATAAAGTTCTCGGAAAACACAAAAATATACAAATATTGACTTGGAAGAATGAAAGCACTAACAAGCCATATCATTAAATACTATCCATTAGGCCCGGCATCCAATTATAGACCTGGTTGGAATAAAAACCTGCAACTACTGAGGATCTCAAGGACCATAACATCAGAACTATGGTTTACATGTTCACATATACTCAAGCATGAGGAGCCACTTCAAATTATGCAACTCCCCCTATTGTCCAACTGCTATGAACTCTCTGGTCCGTCACCTGCCACCTTGCATTTCCAAGCACTTTTCTGGTTTCAAAGGCCACCGGGGAGTTGCTTGACCTGGAATACAACACTGGTGACAACAGAAATTGTCCAGTGCTCCACGAGCGAGGCAGGATTGTTCTGTGGTGTGGATCAGGTGTGGCGAGACTCTGTGTGTCAAACCAGAACGAAGTGATGTTTGAGAAACAAGGGGAAGACTGATTCTTCCTTAAAACCACATCTTCAGGGATCGTACACTCTAGAAAATAGAAAAGATCAATAAAATAAAATTCAGTTATTCTTAAAAACACTTTGACTTTATCACCTACTGCGCTCCACATACATTGCAGTGTCTATACAGGCCTTATTGCTACACGTACAGAGTAAACATTTCTACTTGCATGTGCCATTAAGACTCTTAGATCAATCTCATAATCTTAGACCTCCCATTGTGTATTCTAAGCTAAAAATCAAACTTATAACATCCAGTGAGCGGCTGCTCTTGTTAATGATGGAAGGCAGACAAGACTCGTCCAAGCCAACAGCAAGGCCATAAATAGTCAAACAACAGCTCTTTACAACTGCGGCATGCAGAACGGCAGCACAAAAGGCATCTGATCTTGACACGGATGGGCCGACGCTGCCAATGATTCTGTCAGCTAAGAACAGGGAGATCAGGCTACACTGGGCACATAATCATCCTTGGGTGGATGAACCTCAATTTCTATTGCAGTCTTCTTATAAAATATGCTACCATGGCTGTCCAAGATTTTAAATCACTTGTAGCTGGAAAACCATTTGAACTATTAACCTGAAGTATGGTACACAAATACTACGTGATGTCTACTATCCACTTTTGGGATGATGATTGACCTCCAAGGTTATTCCTCTTTCTTAATTTTTATTTTATTTTAATGTAGAATCAACTCTTGGCAGGAGCCGTGCGGTGCATGCATAATGGGTGCCATTCTCATCCCTACCACCTTCACCATCACTTCCCCTGCCTCTTCATATCTTAAATCATTCTTGAAGCAGATTGAAGACTTAAGTGCCAACTTCAGTGAAAAATTAAGAAAAACGTACTAAGTAATTGCAACACAAACACTGACTTAATCAGATTTAATGTGAAAAGATGCCGACGAAAGGAGAGAAGAAGCGGGCCGCTAGGGTGGAGAAAAGAAGAGCTGCTCAGGAAGCAGCAAGCGCATCAATTCGAGCAAACGAATGCTAAACATACAGAGGAAGAGGATGAAAACTAGGAATGCTCAAGTCAAGTGTATTCACTTCACGTTATCATTACAGCAGTGCACCATTACTGGTATGGTTATTGTACCTTGGTGCAAACAGCTTGAACCTATGCCGCCATCTGCCAACAATGCAGACTTGAGGTGACAGTAAAACGAAAATGGATGTGTCAATGCTGAAAAATGAGCACCGGCTAAGTACTAACATGAAGAGAATGTTTTGTGTTTTATATTTGTAATTAATTTACACCACTTTACAGAGATCTGCGTATTTTCACTTTGACATTAAAGTGTCTTTTCTGCTGATCAGTGTCAACAAATTTAAATAAACTCCACTGTGATTCAATGTTGTATACCAACAAAATGTGAAAACTTCCAAATGGGTGAATACTTTTTATAGGTGCTGTATGCAGTCAGCTCAGTCTGAGTGGTGGGCCAAGTATTTCTTTCAAAACAGGAACTTCAAATAATTCAACTGAAATGCAAGATTTGTGTTGAAGTTATTCTGGTATTTGACGCTGGGCTTTGTTCCATTGGCTATAATGAAGAGGCAGAAGAAGTTTAAGGCAAGCTTTTGGTAATGAGTGCAATACAGTGGGATGGTAGCATTGTTTATTAAAAAAAAAAAAAAGCAAAATATGGTATGAAATTTTTGTCATCAAATCCATTTCAGACATTAAGACCATTAGCCTTTTCAGTTTAATTTTTGAGAATGCTTTTGATTGTCTATTAAGGCTCAGATCTAGCGAATAACCTTTAACTATTGATGATGTCGCTGTGTCACAAAATTCCAGTAGAGTGCTCTCAAATGGATCAGCTAGTGTCACAAATGTACTGCACATTACATTCAGGTCACACAATGCACACACTTTACATGGCTAATGACAAAATGCTGCAGTTTCTACAATCACTTGAAATAATATTAAATGCTGGGCTCACTGGCATACTGCTTTTACTTATACAGTCCTTTCAAGGCCCCCCACAAATCAAATTCATGTGCATTAATGCTGAATGGGAAACAAACCTTTGATTGAATACGTTAATTCAAAGCTAGTAATTTAAACTGCAGAGAATGGGTGAAATAAAACCTAAACCCCCAAATGATAAGGCTGCTGTAAAACTGGACCACATGTTGTGCATGTCAGCCAAGTACCTTACTTGGGTAAGGAATTTTAAGTCATCATGTAGGCAAGTGGTTCTCAACCATGGAGGGGGGAAACTTCTAGGGGTGCAGCAAAGCTTCAAGAGGACCATAAAGAATTATAAAACAGCAGAAAAATACGTACATCACTAAAAATCAAGCAAATACAGGGGTGTCATGAAGCAATCTGCTTCAACAATATTCAAAACACATTACACAGGGTCTATGACGATAATTAGTTTTCTCAAAGACCTCCTTGAAGGTCCATTTTCATGTGTAGTTTGTATCCATAGATAGCTGGATTAACTTTACACCTGGCATTAAAATGCGTCTCTCTCCAGTGTCCACATCATGTCCTTATAAAAATCAGATGGACTCCCCACATACAAACACAGCAATTCAGGGTTTAGGGGTCACTCAAGTTTATAAGTGCAGCCCATCACAGCTACTAACCTGTAGTTAGAATGGGAATGGGCTGCTTGTAATAACAAGAAAAAGTGGAAAGAAGGGGACACGCCTAATTTGGCCATAAAGAATTTTAGTGTTTTCGCACGGGGGTTGCCAAGTCCGGTCCTGGAGGACCACCATGGCTGCAGGCTTTCATACTAACCCTTTTTTTTTTTTTTTTTTTTTTTTTTTTTTAAATGAGTGCCCTGCTTGTGCTGCTAATTAACTTCTTGTAAATTAAATTTAATTGAATTGCTTGTTTAAGATTTGTTCCCCTGAATTTCTTCATCGTTCCTCTGAATTGCTTCATTTCTTTTCTTAAATGGCACCAAAAACAATAATGAAACGTTAAGTGCGGGAGCCGACAGAAGACCAACTAAGTCAGGGCCTCAAACTCCAACTAATTTCACTCCGACCAGTTGCTTAATAAGGAGCCATGTCTCGTCATTAATTAAACCCGTTCTTTAATTCCACGGCTTGTTCCTTCCCTCATTGTGCAATAGCAGACATTTCCCAAATTGTTGACTTTCTCTTTTCTAAGAGCTCTGTTAAAATGTTTTGGGGACCTGAGCAGATTGACATTCCTGAGACCTTCATGTTTCTTTGCTTTCAGATATTGTGTGATGGACACCAGTTGTTTTGACTCATTTTGTATTTCATTACAGTGATCCCCCACTATATCGTGGTTCAGGTATCACGCCCTCGCCATATCGCGGATTTATTATTATTATTACTAGGGGACTCTGCCCCCTGCTCCCTTTGCTCGCCCCCAGGGGTTTGGTTTACAGGTTATACAATTTAAAGAGATTATTATTTTCATGGGAAATGTTACATATGCATTACAGTAATCCCTCGCTACTTTGCGGTTCACTTTTCGCGGATTCACGACTTCGCGGGTTTTTAAATACAAGTGATTGCCCGCCTATCGCGGAAGTTATGTTCCAGACCCATCAGCAACAGGAGAAAATCCGCGATATAGAAAGACCATATAAATAAACATTTTTATAGTTTAAGCCTTAAAATTCCCATCCCACATGCTTTAAACACATGTAAACTTATAAAACACACTTTGTTAACACATATGATATATGGATGTCGGGCTAAGGATATGAGTAACATCTCACTATTATAAAACATTTTAACTTCACGCAAGACAAGACAGTGAGACAGGAAAATAGGTGATGTACACCTAAAAGCCTGATTGTACAGGCTTTTAAATTATTGACACGCAGAGCGACAAGCAGCACAAAGCCAGCACAAAGTCCACTTCTCCTTAGCATTCATTCAGCTCCCCACCCCCTTGACAATGCGAAGAGGCAGGAGCGTACTGCGCTTCCGGGGAGGGGGGTTTTGAGCGAAGGTGCGTTCAGCTCTCACACACCCACTCCTCGTGCAGAGCGACAAGCAGGCATTTTGGCAGAAGCAGCACAAAGTCCATTTCTGCTCAGCGTGAGTTCAGCTGCCCCCCTTCACAAAGCGAGTGCAGACACATTGACGTCTGATCGCTGCGTGCAGGCAGTGTGCAGTGTTGGTCTGAGGTGTTTAAGAATGTAGAAAGTGTTTATAAGAGCGTGGGAAAGGTTAACAAGAGAGTGAGAAAGATTTATAAGAGTGTGGGAAGGGTTTATAAAGCCTTAAAATATGTATAAATAATAAAATAAATATAGGTCGCTACTTCGCGGATTTTCACCTATCGCGGGGGGCTCTGGAACGTAACCTCCGCGATAGGTGAGGGATTACTGTATTTTCATTTTTACTTTAAACTTTTGTAAAAACAATTTTTGTCCTTTAATTCCTGCCCTCGGCTTGGTTAAATCTCTTTCTTGCGGGACTTATAACGCTGCTCGTGTTGTGAAGGGGGGTCTGAATGCACGTTAAAGAGATGCGTTCGGTTCAGCTGCTGTCTTGCTGCTGGCCAGCTGTATGTTCTGCTAGTCGCGCTTTGTGTCAATCACTTAAAAGCCTGTACAGCAGCTGTCCTTTTGCCACTTCACGTCTCTGCTGCTAGCGTTCTGAAGAAGAAGGAGGAGGAGGAGGGGGGTTGAGGTTGTGAGGGCTGAACGCACGCTAAGGAGAAGTGCTTGGATCATCTGCTGGCAAGCTGCATGTTCTGCTTGTCATTGTTTTAAGAGCTGGGAGCACCTGAAGTTTGTCCTTCCTAAGGTTGTAATGTCTACTCTCGCGTGTCTTCAAAGTGTCACTCCGAGATGATCTGGTCTCGATCGCTTCGCTCAACCCCCCAGGAGGCGTGCTACGCTCCTGCCACTTCGCGTTCCTCCAGCTCGCGTTTTGAAGGGGGGTTGGGTATGGGGGGAGATGAACGCACACTAAACAGAAGTGGACGGATCAGCTACTGGTTTTGTGCTGCTTCTGCCAAGATGCCTGTTCTGCTTGCCGCTCTGCGCGTTGATCATTTAAAAGCCTGTACAGCAGCTGACTTCTGTCTCACTGCCTTGTCTTGCGTGACATTAAAATGTCTCTCGCGGGATGTCAAATTGTCTTTCGAGAAGATCACACCTCGTCTCCCTGCCAAGATTTTTTTTATAATAGAAAGATGTTACTCAAATCCTTAGCCCGACATCCACATATCATATGTGTTTACAAAGTGTGTTTTAATAAGTTTACATGTATTTAAAGTCTGTGGGAGGGTTATTTTAAGGCTTAAACTAAAAAAAAAAAAAAAAAAAAAAAAAAAAATTATTTATATGGTCTTTGTATATCGCAGATAATCGCCTATCGCTGATGGGTCGGCAATGTAACTTCCGCGATAGGCAGGGGATCACTGTATTGTTTGGCTGCTAATTAAGGAATAAGAAACAATTAAGAGTCTTGAGTCTTCAAGAACAAATCAATTAAAATGAATTAGTTAATTAGCAGCAAAAATAGGCTACTACTTAAGAAAAGGGTTATAATGAAAACCTGCAGCCACAGTGGTCCTCCAGGACTGGAGTTGGCAACCCCTGTTTTAGCAGGATGGCAAAAATTCTGCACTATCATGAAGGAATGCAATTGCCTCCACGGCGCTCACTGTTTAATTTTGCACAGGACACTCTTTTGCGGCCTGCTTAACTCCTGCCACAGCCCTACATGATGGTTTTGTCTTTTCTGCCGACTTGATCGTTGTATATGGAGAGAAAACACATTTGAAGTTCCAGTTGTGTTAACTGTGTCTGTCCCTGATGGAAACACTGCACTGCTGAATCCTGAGGACCATGAAGTACATTACACAAGTAAGTGACGGAAGAAATGTTTGCAGCAACTAATTCTACCTTTCAAAAATTACTTTTTTTTTTCGCTCTTCTCTGGACCTTTTCTAGTGTTGCTATGTCCTTTTTGTAGCCTGAAGGCCAAAACTGCAAACAGGACTCCAGATGAGGCCTCACCAGTGTGTTATAAAGTTTGGGCAGAACCTCCTTTGAGTCTTACTTTAACATCAGGGTGCCATCTAGGGAATCCATTCCCGGACAGGTTTATCCATTCCTGCATTTCATTCCCGGGAATCCCGGACTCCCAGGGATGACATAGTGCACAGGCATCTCACATGTGAACGGTTTTAGAATGACCGACACTTATTTTTAATAAAACTACTGCAATATGTTGACACAAATAAAAGACTAACCTTATCTACAAGCAGTTCATGCTGTCATATAAGTACATGTATGCGGTAAAAACAGCGTAGAAAGCACAACGTGTCCAGAGTGCAGTCATCCAGGCGAGAGCGCACCTCCGTGCAGAAGTACGCCAGCCGCTGAGAAAGCATGCTCTGCCTCCACTGAAGCAGGCGGCACAATCATCAGATACTGATACACTTGTTCTAAACAACGCCCGCTCTTTGCTCTGAAACACCGCCATTTCAGCTTTTACTGATGCATCCAGTTTCTTGTCATCATTCTGTGATGGCAAGTTTCTTGGCACAGATAATGCGGATGCAACAGACTGACGCATTGCAATTTCAAGTTGCTGTTCAAAGCTGTTGTCTGATGAAGTGCAAGCTGCAGCAATGGTGCCACCTTAATTATTTTCAACTATAACTCTGTTATTTCTTGATCGATTTTTACACGCTATATATGCGAGCTTGGCTGTTCCCGTTTTCCCGGGAATTACAGCAGTTTCATTCCTGGGAATGTGGGAATGAAAAATGTCCGGGAGCCCGGGAATGGATTCCCTACTGCCATCTAACCTTTCAGACATCTCATTGTGTATTTAAAAATATCAATTTTAGTTCCTACATTATGAGGTTATTAAAAAATTCAGGCACTAGTTAAAATAATGTTTATTTAATAAAAACATACAGGCCATTTTTGAAATGGCTTATTAATTTTGTATTACACCAAATGCAGGCAATGTAACAACAAATATGCTCCTTTTAATACATGTAAGTTCAGAAACAAGCACCTTTGTCAATACATGTGGACAAATATTATTGCAGGTGTAAGGGGTCCTTCATATATTCTTGTGGCACACTTGGGGGAATAAAGGTTGGAAGCAAGTTGGTCTACATGAATGTTCCTCAAAGAAACCTGTAACTGCAATCAATTAAAAATCCCTAATTTTAGTGGAGAGATAGAAAAATATTTAAGTTTTTAGGGAAGATTTTTTAGATCTTTGGTCCAATTAATTATTAGGAAGAAGAAGGTACAGCATTCTATTCAAACAATGCCACAAACCTTTTATAACTCCAAGCTTAATAATTGTGAGGATATTTGTGAGGGAAAGGCACCAGAGGTGAACAATCACTTTGAAAGTGCTGTGCTCCTAAAGAGTCCAAGTTCAAAGTAATATCAGAAACCACAAAGGGATCTGAAGGTACCATTTAACCGACACCATAAACTTAGAAAGACTACAGCAAAACAAAGGAAAGACCAAACTTCGTGTGAATTAAATGTTAAGTGTGGTGTTTGCACCTGGTATAACACTTCCGTTCAAACCACAGAGTAAGCAGTTGTTGCTTTCTCTTCTTTGCCCCATCATTTAATGTATACTTGCAGGATGTACATAAATATCTCAAACATGGATATTTCAAACTTAAAATCTTATTAAAAATGTTATGTGCATTTGTTCAGCTAACTAATTTAAAAACACCCGCTTGTCATGTAGCCAGATATATTTGGAATAGCTCTGAGGAATCCTTAACATATTTCTCTTGACTTTATTCAATGCATATAGTGCTTCACAATTCAGGAGTGCCTTAAAACAAGAAAAGAAAATAAGTCTCACCTTCTTTTATTTTTTGATAGATGTCATGTAGTATTTGCACAGCATGAGGATTCCCAGCCTCTGCAGCCTGCTGGTACAGTTCAATGGCAGTTGCATTACATTTCTTCACTCCAAAGCCGTTTTTGTAACACTGGCCCAAATTTAGTAGGCTTTGTGAGTCCTGAAAATGCAGAAAAACCTTATCAGAACAACAAATAATGCACAGCACCATATTTACATTTCCAAAATGTCTTGTAAATTAATTTGGTACCATAACACAAGACATCAAAAAATGACAATTCACGTTGTACTCCCTAGATTACTTACCTTCTGCACTGATATCCATAAACGGCTCTGAAGAATGGATTCAGAATAGGAGATAGCAGTTTTTCTTGAATGTTAGTGAATCCAAAAATACAACTGTATAATACATTTAGGAATTTGTAGCTGCTGGGTAATGTTCCCCAATGTGCCCGATTTTAAAGATCTGATCACGATATTACTCCACAGAAATATAAGAGGGGATGGTTCTCTCACCACAGGTTGACCTTATTGTCCTCCTTCTCATAGAGCCACAACTGAAATCAGCTTGTATGGATTCGCAAACCAGATAAACATTAAGACAACAATGACTGAATATTTCTGAAATGTTAAATAACTATTGGTAGCTATTAAACCACACAGATTATGACAGAACATCTCTTGTATCTGGGGTTAGCGACTACCAACCATCAATAACCTTCTCACTATATTTTGCTGAACTGAAAAACTAGTTAGGAGCACAGAAGTTATGCTAAACTTGCACTGTGTACTCCCACCCTTAGAAAAATACTTCAAGGTACTTGTGAATTATATATTCCCAGTGTACATGGCCCCTAAACACAGTGCACAAACCTATGGCTTTTTACAGTTTTTTAAAATGTTTTAAAATTAGCATGCTCTCAAGGTTCATGAGTGGCATGTGAAAGCTCTCCACTACATCCTTGTTGCTGTTAGCCTGCACAATATAAGCTGCCCTTTCAGCGAGACAAGCAGATGAATGTGTTATTATAATAACAAGCTATTAGTATACTTGAGATTATTCTTTACTTATTACTGGTTTTACTGGTTTCAGTCCACAAATGACTGTGTGTAAAGGTGAGGTTTGTTGTTCAAAGGCAGTGGCGACCTTCATAGGCTGCACAATTTTCTACACAGCTCTTTAATGATTGTATCATAAAAGGCCAGTTTTAAAAAATAAAAATGCAGATGTATTCAAGAGATTCAAATACAAGTATATATTAAAAGGTTGCTTATAGCCCCTGCCTTTAATTTCTATAAGATAATTCCAGCCTATTCCATTTGTATTTGTTTGTATAATTTTCAATACAGCTTGCCTTTACAAAGCCCATCAGTAAAGCTCCCCTTAACATGGCATTTATTAAACTACAGATCCCTGCATTTCATATGGACAACTTTTCTAGTATTTTTAAGTACTGGAAATGTAAAATAGAGTTTTCCTTATCATCTCTAAAACATTTCTGTTCAAAGATAATCAACTCCAATAGATTTTCATTTCAAACTAAAAAAAATGTAAACGTACCCCTTTCTGTGCAGCCAGCATCAGATATCCAACAGCTTTTCTTTTGTCTACATGGGGCTCTTGAGCATACAGTACTCCCAAATAAGCCTGGGCCTGTGCATTAGAAGTAAAAAGAGTCTCAGTTGTTCTTAATATTCAATTTACTGACCCATCCAGCTTTCATCCCTCTCAGAGGTGCTTTGCTTCTTTCCTTGTCCAAAGAACAGCACCCCTCCTCTAAGAAACGTGTGTTTTGCAATCAAAGAGGGTATCCTATAGTTCTCTATTACTCATTTCCTGACCGAATGGAACGTGATTATTAAGATATCATGTCTGTTTTACCAGTCATATTTTGACCAATGTATTTTCACTCAGAAGGCTTAATTTTATATATAAAGCAGACTGCAACAAACAGACACAGCAATACAGTCCCCAAATATAAAAATACTAGCTGATAATACCCAGCTCTGCCCAGGAGGAAAATAACGTGTTTTTTTTTTTTTTATTGTTTGAGAAAAATATAATTTAAAAAACCCACAATTTAAAAAAAAATATTAAAAAAACAAATCAAGACTCACTAATGTGCTTGTCTTACAATCTTGTATGTATGTTATCATCCAGTTGACACTCGGAACCACCAATTCTATTTAATTTCAAATATATATCCATCCATCCATTATGCAACCCGCTATATTGGTGACTACAGGGTCATGGGAGTCTACTGGAGCCAATCCCAGCCAACACGGGGCGCAAGGTAGGAAACAAACCCCGGGCAGGGCGCCAGCTCACGCAGTGTATATTATATATATATATATATATATATATATATACATACACACACACATACACAATCAGATCGAGACTCAGACTACGGAAACTATGAATGTAATTACTCCAATCACCAGGCTGTCAAACGAACCACACACCGTGGCGCAGTGTAAAGGGGCTTTGCTTCTGACGCCCGAGGTTCGATCCCTGAAAGGGGTGCAGACGAGTGTGTACGCCTGATGAGCCCAAATAAGGGCGAAACACGTGTCGCATACTCTTTGCATTATTTGACAGTAAACTATGTAACATTCTATGATCTGCTTCTCGCAACTGAGAGGGCCCCGTGGCGGATGTTTGCAGACTGGCAGACCAACCACACACGTTACCTGAGATAGAGATTCAGACTACGGATGCTATTTATATATTATATTATATTATAATGTTACAATCTTGCGGTCTTGTTATATGTTATCATCTAGTTGATGTTCAGAACGTTTCTGGTGTGCTCCGTAAAAGCAATTGACAGTTTTATCATGAAAACTCCAAAGTATTACTTGTTTGTCGTTTAATTTTTGTTTTTGTTAACTATATTTTCATCTTCCATTATTCTTATTGTAACAATGTTGTAGTGGGAATAGAATTAAATCAGTCTAATAATAATATTAATTTAACTGACTTTTTTTTGTCGTCAAAAATTCTGCATGTAAAAACATATTACTATACCACCAAACAAAAATTAATCTGTCAAGTTGTGTTTTTTTTAAATTATATTTTTCTCAAACAATTAAAAGAAAAAACTCCTTCTGGGCAAAGCCGGGTATTTCAGCTAGTAAACTTAAATGTAGATGTGCTCTGTAATGGACTAAACTCTGTCCAGATCTAGCTTCTGTTTAGAGCCCAGCATAGCCAGGAGTCAGAAGGAAATGTACTCTTCTGACCCTGTAACTCAAATCTGTAGGTTCAGATACTGGATAAACAGTTTAAAAACTGTGTACAAAATTAAATAATTATTTTGAATATATATAATACTAAGTGGGCGGCACGGTGGCGCAGTGGGTAGCGCTACTGCCTTGCAGTTAGGAGATCTGGGTTCGCTTCCTGGGTCCTCCCTGCGTGGAGTTTGCATGTTCTCCCCGTGTCTGCGTGGGTTTCCTCCGGGTGCTCCGGTTTCCCCCCCACAGTCCAAAGACATGCAGGTTAGGTACATTGGTGATCCTAAATTGTCCCTAGTGTGTGCTTGGTGTGTGGGTGCGCACGCCCTGCAGTGGGCTGGTGCCCTGCTCTGGGTTTGTTTCCTGCCTTGCGCCCTGTGTTGGCTGGGATTGGCTCCAGCAGACCCCCTGTGACCTTATAGTTAGGATATAGCGGACTGGATAATGGATGGATATATAACACTACAGTAATCCCTCGCTATATCACGCTTTGCCTTTCGAGGCTTCACTCCATCGCGGATTTTATATGTAAGCATATTTAAATATATATCGCGGATTTTTTTGCTGGTTCGTGGATTTCTGCGGACAATGGGTCTTTTAATTTCTAGTACATGCTTCTTCAGTTGGTTTGCCCAGTTGATTTCATACAAGGGATGCTATTGGCAGATGGCTGAGAAGCTACCCAACTTACTTTTCTCTTTCGCTGACTTTCTCTGATCCTGACGTAGGGGGATTGAGCAGGGGGGCTGTTCGCACACCTAGACGATACAGACGCTTGTCTAAAAATGCTGAAAGATTATCTTCACGTTGCTATCTTTTGTGCAGCTGTGCTTCGCATACTTAAAAGCTCGAAGGGCACGTATTGATTTTTGCTTGAAAAACAAACTCTGTCTCTCTCTCTCTCTCTCTGCTCCTGACGGAGGGGGTGTGAGCTGTCGCCTTCAACAGCTTTGTGCTGCGGTGCTTCACATACTTAAAAGCCAAACATTGATTTATTTGCTTTTGTCTATCTCTGTGACATGATCTGCTCCTGACACACTCCTTTGAAGAGGAAGATATGTTTGCATTCTTTTAATTGTGAGACAGAACTGTCATCTCTGTCTTGTCATGGAGCACAGTTTAAACTTTTGAAAAAGAGACAAATGCTTGTTTGCAGTGTTTGAATAACGTTCCTGTCTCTCTACAACCTCCTGTGTTTCTGCGCAAATCTGTGACCCAAGCATGACAATATAAAAATAACCATATAAACATATGGTTCACGGATTTTCTTATTTCGCGGGTGGCTCTGGAACGCAACCCCCGCGATGGAGGAGGGATTGCTGTATTTTAATTTTTTAAAGAATGTTACTTTTGAAGCTAAAATTAAGACCAAAAACTGTTTGAGGTGGCTCGGGCATCTGATCAGGATGCCTCCTGGACGCCTCCCTGGTGAGGTGTTCCGGGCACGTCTAACCGGGAGGAGGCCCCGGGGAAGACCCAGGACACACTGGAGGGACTATGTCTCTCGACTGGCCTGGGAACGCCTTGGGATTCTCCCGGAAGAGCTAGAAGAAGTGGCCGGGGAGAGGGAAGTCTGGGCATCTCTGCTCAAGCTGCTGCCCCCGCGACCCGACCTCGGATAAGCGGGAGACAATGGATGGATGGTTGTTTCCATGTACTGTAATACTTTTACAAATCTCGCTTACAAATCATGCTGTCTTAAGCTGTATGATCGAATGTTGCAAGAACAATTAAAGTTCAAAAATGTTAATCTGCATAAAAAACTAAAAAGTAAAAGGAATATGCTCAGTTACCTTTAAAGACCACTGTACTGTACACATAACAGGGTAGGAATTTTATTTGTGGAGGTAGGGGGGTATTTTGTAGGCCTGGGGGGGATTGTATAGGCTTGAAGGATTTATTAAGAATTATATGATCATTATAAACTGCCGGATTCATCTAACCATGTGTACAAAGTACACATATTCATTGACATTTTCTGTTTTACCAGTAATACAAAAACAGAAATCCAAACATTTTCATATTAATGCCACATGAATTAGGCACTTTCAAGATGATTCTTAGCTTTTTCATTCACACAAATGGCGTTTGTAAAAATATATTTTTCAAATTAGAAATTAATTGTACATAATAAAACGCAACCTAACTTTATATTGTAACTGATCATTTTCTATGTGGAGCTCCACATGATTAGATTTGAGAGGTGCTAGCATGACTTGATAATGACAACGAGTTAGTGCTTAATCTTACCTCTTTAAGACCCGATTCAGCTGCTTGCTTTAGCAGGCTAATGGCTTCTTGGACGTCCTCAGCCTGCATTAAATGTTTGCTATTTAAAATATATTTTGCATATCTGTACTGTGCTTGGATGTGTCCAGAAGCAGCAGCCCATTTAAAATATAAAGCAGCCTGAAAAGAAAAAAAAAAAAAATCCAGAAATAATTTAAGAACAAATGTACATTCCTTCCTGAAAAACACGTAATACTTCAAATTGCTTATTTTAATTCACCATAAACAGAATTTTCAACTGGATATAAACCCACCTTTTCGATGTTCTTTTGTACTCCTTTTCCTTTTTCATAACACACGCCAACATTGAATTGTGCTTTGCTATAACCCTGGCTGGCAGCCATGCGGAAACAGGAGAATGCTGCCTGGTAGTCTCCTGCATTTGCACTTTTTAGGCCTGTGAAAATTGTGTAAACAGGAAATGATTTTACACCATAAAATTACCAACGGAATCTGCTGGGCTGACAGTGTGGGTTAAATTACAAGTGAGTAAAATCTTTAGGTGATTTAAAAGAGAAAAAGCACCTTTACCTATGATGTTTAAGATAACAGGAATACTTGCTTCTGTGGTATGTTGCAAATTGCTTATTGCTTCACTCAGCTTTTCATCTGGTGCTGGAGCCCCCTGGAAAAGTAAAAATGTCTGATGAGTTGTGCTAATTATTCAGTGTCAACGTACAGCATAAAACTGTGGTAGATTCCTATAGTACCTTTATTTGTTCTGCTTGATCCCCCACGGCATTACAAGTTTCAGTTTCCACCGACTCGGTGCTCAAAACAGCGTCTATTAAAGATTTTGATAAACAGAACATGCAAGTCAAGAAGACGCAATATTTAAGTTTTCGTTTACTTATGTTTGTAAAGTGATTAACAAATTACAACTATGCTGCTGTTTCAATTACTCCACAATTTGGCTACTGGCAGGTTAGATGAGCTGCTCACCGTCTTAGAAGGGATACTGTAAGGGTCTGGGACTAAACATTTCATTTTGTGGTTTACAGTTCAGCTATTTACTATATTTACTCGGCCAAGCTGTTTGTTGGCACTCTTTCAAACAATCTACATCAGATTCAAATCAAAGGTAAGCACATGTTTTGATTTTACTCCAAGTTAAACTTGAATATGTATACTTTCTCACCTGCACCTGACAAGTCGTGGAGTAAAACTGTAGCCTGCGTGGTGGTGGTGTTGTGCGTGGACGAGTGGTTGCCTTCATTGTGATGTGTTCGGTCAGAATCGGAGGCTTGATTTTCCAGATCTTGAAGGCAATTTGCATTTCTTGCGTGAGGTAGAACTTTCTGACCAGTCACTAAAATGACAAACATAATTACACTTTAAAAGTCATTCAATTGTTAATATATCAGGCAGTCATACAGAAGTAACTAAACCAATATCACACCTGCCCCTAGCATACACATGTCTATGTTTAGATCAAACGCATGCAGCACTGGAATTCTTCCTAGTACACTGAACAACATTCAGGAGAATAAATGTTCAGCTTAAATGAAAGAGCAGACCCGATCTCCTTAAAGTCAACATTACTCTTTTCTTTTTCATCAGTATTAGCCAGATGCTTTAACTGTTCTTCACATTGCCAGCTTTTAGCTAAAGAATCCTTTGATTATATCATAAAATTTACTGTAAGTAATACAAGGATTATCAGTTTGTGGTGTACAGCACGAAACAATGCCAATTACAGATAGTAAAATGCCCTGCTTTAGATATCTACACTTTTGAAGATTTAGGTACTGTGACGAAACCCAGGGAAGCTGCAGTACATGATTTTTATACAGTACTATATGTGTTATGTATAATGATTTGTTTCTAATGTCACATTGGATGAAGGTGTCTGCTAAAAACAAAATAATGCATTTTGAATTTTTGTACTTTTACACAGCATATGTTATTTAAATAAGTTATTCTTACAATAGATTGAACCTATTAAATAAATATTCCAAGTTTGTACCTGGAAGGGTTGAAATTTATGATAGTTCACTGGTGCTGTTGATAGTAAGTTAGGTAGTAGATGATGTCCAAAAAACGAGGATTTTCATAAATTAATCATAAAATACAAAGAGATATTTTAAAAGGCATGAATGTATATATTTGATTGAGTGGTAACTGGGTTTTGTCTGATGATGCTTGATAAACTCACTGTTCATCATTATTTTTTTTAAAACAAAGTTTAAAAGTTAAAAGGCTGTGCATCTTGATAAAAATGTCTGACAAAGAGAAATGACAATAGGAATAGGTGACAAAATGTCAACAGTGGTAGATGTTAAGTCCTATGTCTTAACTCATATCTCAATATACAGCTGCAAGAGGCCATATCTACTATAGTGCTGCCATCTAGTGGATAGACACAGAATTATTATTATTATTATTTTTTTTTTTTTTACTTTCTCCGATATGAAGTACTGTATATGGCAAGTATTGTAATCGTCCAAAGATTCGATGTGAGATTTGACAAATCTCAACGTTTTAGACCTCCCTGACTTATTGGGAAAGTATTGGAATCCTCCAAAATTACATTACGAGGTTTTGATGAATCGCGACCTTTTAGACCGCCCTAAGTCCGAAAATACCATTTTTGGAATTATGTCTGTGTGTCTCTGTAATCGTGATAACTTGAGCGCGCTTTCACTTAGGTCAACCAAATTTTGCATACCTATATTTCTGTTAACTGGAAGTGGTACTTTACCTTTAATTCATGCAGTTGCAGAGTCCGATTTATTCAACTTTACTTTTATAATAATTGTTCAATATATTATTAATTTGAGTTGACAGTTCTTTAATGTACATAATATAAAAATATAATCATTGTCTTGTGGTTTACTCCTCAAATATCCATCCCCATATCTCAGTATACGACAGAGTTGAGGGGAGACCGCTCCAGATTTTTTTTTTTTTTTTACAAGCAACAGCTTTTAGAAAATAGTGTTATAAACAGACAGTCTGTAGTTATCGAGTCACGAAAAAGGTTTACATCTGCTGATGTTTTGAAACAACTAGATTTGTCGTAATATGAATATTTTGATGATAATGACAGTGATGGAGATAGTGACAATCAATTCGATGATGTGGAACCTGTAGGCTCTGGTACTGATGAGGATACTGGCACCCGAGGCGTTTCTTCATCACAAGGCATTCGATCACGACTGTCAGGACAGCACTACATGGACATTCTGCTGCCCACTGAGCGCAAACAGTCATCAGCTACCAAACGTGTTGTTTGCAACAAGCGTGGACAGGCAGTGTGGTGCAGTGGTTTAGGCTTTGGACTTCAAACCCTGCGGTTGTAGGTTCCAATCCTGCCACTGACACTGTGTGACCCTGAGCAAGTCACTTCACCTGCCTGTGCTCTATTTGGAAGAAGAAAAGAAATGTAACCAGTTATATCTCAAAAATTATAAGTCACTTTGGATAATGGTGTTGACCAAATAAGTAAATGTAAATGGACAGTGCAAAGAAATGTGTTCTCTTTACGACAAATGTTCACTTTGCGAGGTTCCATGCTTCTAGGTCTCTCATTCAAATGGAGAATTTTAGTTGTGTGCTGCTTGTGAAAATAAAGCAATTAACAATTTCTTTACAATTTAGAGTGATTTACTATTGATAATTAAACCACTGCTTTCTAATACATTTTTTATGGATTTTTACAGGAGATTATTTATCACATATGTATAGACCTATACTGCAGTGTCTTGGTAATAAATGGTCCAGCAGTCAATCTTTATATATAATACGCTACCGTGGCTGTCCGTTTGTCCAGGATTTTAAATCACCTGTAGCTTACAAACCATTTGACCTATTGCCCTGAAAATTGGTACACATATACTACGTGACGTCTACTATCCACTTTCGGGGCGACGATTGACCTCCAAGGTTATCCTTCTTTTTATTTTATTGAAATATCAACTCTTGGTAGCGGCCAGCCGGGCGGCCATGCGTTACATGTGTAATGGGCGCCGTTCTCATTCCCTACCACCTTTGCAGTCACTTCCCCTACTTCTTCATATCTTAAATCATTCTTGAGGCAGATTGAAGACTTGAGTGGCAGCTTAAGTGAAAAATTAATGGAAAACGTACTAAGTAATTGCAACACAAACACTAACTTTAGATTTAACGTGAAAAGATGCCGACGAAAGAAGAGAAGAAGTGGGCCACTAGGGTGTAGAAAAGAAGAGCTGCTCAGGAAGCAGCAAGCGGATCAACCTCTATGCAAATGAATGCTAAACGTACAGAGAAAGAGGATGAAAAGTAGGAATGCTCCAGTCAAGTGTATTCACTGCACGTTATCGTTATAGCAATGCGCCGTTACTGGTGTGTTATAAAAGAGGTCTCACTAACCACAAAAGTGGTTTCTCCTGAACTTCATGAAGTGAAAGCCTTGTACAACCAAGTCTAGACACCTAATGCATTGTGGTTAGGAACTGCAAAGGCATACTGGCACAGAAATGTCACTAAACCTCTTCAGACCTGAACAATGCAAACCGAGATTAAAAGATATCTTCCTGCACACTATTTTTCTTCCTTATCATACATTAATATTGATCTCCAATTCATCTTTCTAAAGACAAAACGTTAATGCAATGTACACTTACAGATTCTTGTGAAGATTTTGTATCCACATTTGGAAGAAAACAATATGCTGGGTTCAGTTTTTTCTTTGGCACTGGAGAACTGGAAGTGAATTCTTCTTACTAAGTGCAGGAAAAGAGCGGCTGCGGCACTCTGGAATATAAAGAAATAAAACTGGGATTATATTTGCTCTTAGTGTTTCTAAATGACTTCCTTGTGAGAGAATGAGGGAATATAAAGCATATTCAGTCTGGTGTTTTTTATAATTATGCCAAGCTTATTATATTGTTCAAGACACCTTAAATGAAGAATACACCTTAATAATAATTTTTCATTTATTTAGTGCCTTTTCCATATTCAAAATGCTTACATCATGTTCTACATCCTGCAGTAAAATAAATGATCATCCTAGAGAGTTTGAAAATATGAATGTAAATTGTGCTTCTAAAGTTAACAGTAGCAAGCTGCTCCTGAGAAGCTCAATTATATCAGAGTGGCTTAGAAGTTTTGGATCAACTTGGGGCCACTATAAGGCCAGACCATCATTAAAGACACTTGTACTGTATGTCCTATGGTGCATCATGCGGTAGGGCATACAGGAGGTGAGCAGTACAGGCATCACACAATAGACTATAATTTGATACAACAGCTTATTTTCTGCAGGAACAGTGTTAACTTGATTATCTTGTTAACAAGGTTTTTATTTTCCTCTTCTCCAACACGACCAAGCCCATATCGTACGGGAGCTTGACTTGTATTATGTTTTTTATTTTACTGAAATTCCTCCATCAGGAGATGTCAAGATCAAATATGACATTGACTGAACTTTTTTTGACTTTATTAATTATGTAAATGTGGCAGGTTTTTAAATTTTTCTGTGTTTTATTTTTGCACATCCGTATTAAGTGTTCCAAGCTTGTATTTGGAGAAGAGAACATCAAAAGAGAGAGAGAGAGGTTGGAAGTTCACACAGATACGGCGTGTTGCCACACCCACCACATGACAGACCACCTCAGGATCCTAAATTAGCACCCAAGTGCAGTCGTACAACGGGTGACACCTCAACACCACACTGGAACAGTGTGAGGTTTTTCACAGTGGCTGGAGTGCCAATCCTACCATCAACCCCCAAGTTTTCCCTGCAAGTTGGAGGATCTTGCAGGGCTGGATGGAAGTTAACATCAAGTTCATAAGAACAACTTAAAATGTATATGCTGCGTGCAAAAACTGAATGCCTTACTAAGCTTCAAAGCTACAACAGAAAAAGTGTTTTGTAGTTCTTAGAATTATTATATGACTAAGCCCATGTGCAGCAAATGTGGAAATTGACAGTGAGGAAAATTTTTTCATAAAACTTGAACCCAAAAGGAAAAGGACAGGGTTGGAAGTGTTGTAACATATAACGAGCAGAAAACAAGAGCCTATTACTGCTATGCAGCTGGCAACCTCACAGTTACAAACCAGATTTGCTGTTGAGCCTGGAGGAGTTCTCCATTGGCTCCACTGTCTAGGACTGTTGTTGTATAATCCAAAGGCCCCACAAATTCAAGTTCTGCTACTGCTGCTGTCTTAGGGATGAAGAACTGGTGAGAGGGGCATGTCGCCCCGTATTCTGAAAATTCCTGGTGCACTGACAAATGTGGTACGATGACCCAAATTCACTCAGGGAAAGGGCAAGTTAAACAGAGGAGCAAAGCTGATAGAGTGCTACCTGCTGCCATACAAGAAGCACCCTCACAGACAGAACACTCAATTTGCCACATGCCAGGGGGAATCCTCCGTTAGCGTCACTTCCTGAAAGGGTTGTTCTGTAATTCAAAGGCCCCACCAAGTTCAAACCTTGCCTCTGCTCTCTCAAGAAGGGCGAGTGGCTGAGAAGGGGGCAGCATCCTGAGCAAATTCCTGAGCAGACACAGCACATTAGAAAAGGCAAACTATTGTATACTCTAAGTTTCTACATCATTAAAGAAAGGCTACATTTTAAACATGTGATTTTGATCTTTTAAACTTGAGAGGTCAAAAACTTCTCATTGTAAGTTTTTGATGGATGCTACAAGGTGTTACTGCCTCTAGCTGTCCCTTACAAGTTTCATGGTGACACCTTTACTTCCTGGTTCCTCCCTATGTGGATAGCGCTTTGAGTACTGAGAAAAGTGCTATATAAATGTAATGAATTATTAAAGTCCAAATTTGATCAAATGTATCCTGTATATTTTTGACACACAAAAAAAAAAAAAAAAAATCACTAAAATTAAAATTTCTTTCCTTTAAATACTTTATTAAAGACCTTTAATGTCGTCTTGGTCACAGCCATCAGCAGTGCGTCTGTCTGCTCAGAGTGTCGGCCTTGTTGAGAGGTTTACTTAACTCGGCAGTGACATTCACGTCTCTAGTGACTCTTCCTATGAAGTCAGTAGACAGATTGGGAGAGTGTGGGGGGTCATGAGGTCGCTGGAAAGGGGTGTGTGGTGGTCCCAATATCTTTGTAAAAGGAAGAAGGTCCACATCTTTAGAGTCCTGCTGCTTCCTGTCTTGCTATATGGTTGTATGACATGGACGCTATCCAGTGACCTGAGACGAAGACTCGACTCCTTTGGTACTGTGACTCTCTGGAAAATCCTTGGGTACCGTTGGTTTGACTTTGTGTTGAATGAACTGTTGCTCACAGAGTCCCGAATGAGGCACATTACTGCATTGTGAGGGAGTGACAGTTACGGCACTACTGCCATGTGGTGCGTTTCCCTGAGGGTGATCCGGCTCATAGGATCCTCATTGTTGGGGACCCAAGTGGCTGGACCAGGCCAAGGGGGTCACCACGTAACACCTGGCTGTGGCAGATAGAGGGTCATTTTAGGAGGTTGGGACTGGTCTGCCTGGGGGGTTGCAAACCGGGATCCTGAACTGTTTCGTCGTGTGGTGGAAGCGGCAACGTACTGTACCAGTGCATGCTCCCCAACTTGACTTGACTTGAATACTTTATGGCTAATTTTAAGCAATGACTTTATGAATGTAAAATGGCTAAACAGGTAATTAGAAATCACAACATATGTCACACTGCAATCAAGCCTAAAGTTAATTTACCAAGCCAACAGCATCCAGTGCAGAACAACGTGAGGACTGCACAGAAAAATACTGGAATGTCCTCTCCTGCTTTCTTTCCTTATTTTTTCCTTTTCCCGAGCCTGATGAACTGATTGAAAAAAAAAATATTATTAAATGACACCAGCACAAGCACAGAGTGTTTTAAAACATTTCATAAATGTTAAGGCATGTGAGAGGAAAAAAAAAAACTCCTGCAATATGCATATTTCCACAATTTACTAAAATGACTGACATTACTTTAAAAAAAAAAAAAAAAGCACAATGTACTGGATAATCTAGCATACAATTGTACTTGCCATTCATTGTACTTGTCTCAGCTGCTTCAGATACATTAGACAAAACAAGGTGTATGCCGCATTATCACTTGCATTTGTAATAAAGTACTATAAAATTATGAAGTAAAAAAGCAGACCTGTCCTCTGGCTTCAGCCCCACAGACAGCAAGGTTGAAGGGCTCAGCAAGTCATCCTCAACATGGTGCCCTTGTGTAATGCGAAGGGAATTTACTCCTTGAGACCGATTTAAGGCAGTGGAGACTGAAAAGAATACAAATTGTAATCAGTATTGTTATTTTAAGGAATGGTAAATGAACTGAACAAATATTTGACCCAAGTATTTTTAAAGGAAGAAATAAACAGAATGCCTCATGCAGAAGTACAGACAAACTCGGAGCTCACACATTTTAAAATAGACGAGTCAGATGTTCTAAAGACCCTCAATATGTTGAAGACTAATAAATCCCTGGACTTGATGGGAGTTTACCAGTTGTATCAAAAGAAATGAAAAGATGCTATTTACTTGTATACACCCTTATTAGGCATATTTGAGCAGTCACTTGAGATAGAAGAAGTACTGGAGGACTGGGAAGTTGCAAATGTGACTCCAGTCTTAAAGAAGGGAAACAAAATGGATCCTTGTGGTAACTGCAGATGAGCAACTCTTCTTACTTCTGTACCATACAAAATTATAGAAACTACAGTAAGATATATATTAGAAAAGTGCATATATGATAATAATAACATATTAAGTAACAGCCAGCATGGGCTTATCAGGGGAAAATCCTGTGAAACCAAGCTTTTAGTTTGTTTGTTTTTTTTTGAACAGGCAACTGGAAAATTTGACAAATACAAAGCACATGACATCATTTACTTAAGACTTCAAAAAAGCCTTTGACACAGCCACACTCCAAAGATCAATCCTAAAACTAGAAGCTGCAGGCACCAAAAATAAAATACTGGATCTCAAGTTCGAAAACTGACAGGAGACAAAGAATACAGGTAAGATTAGGATGGGGTCATTACTGGAGTCCCTCAGGCGACTGTCTTGGATTGTTACTTTTTCTGTCATTTATACTACTGACATTGACTCTGGTGTGTTTAGTACACTTGTTAAATTTACAAATGACGGTAAAATTGAACTAATGAAAGACAGTAGGCAGACTGCAAAATTTTCAAAAAAGACCTGCACATGCTTCACAACACTTGGAAATGTAGTTTAAGAAAAAAAAAAAAAAGTGCAAAGTGCTACACATGGACAAAAGGGACTTCAGTTATAAATACACAATGGGACACACTGTCCTACAGGAAGCAACCCCTGAAAAGGGTTTAGGGGTTTAAGTTGACACAATTTTTTTATCATTTAAGTAATATGTAGAAGCACTTAAAAAGACAAATGAACTGTTGATTTATATTCAACAATTATTATGATATAGCCTAAAGAGATGTTATGCTCAGACTAAATAATAATAATGCACTAGTGAGACCAAATCTGAAGTACTGTGTGCAGTTCTGGTCACCACGCTGCAAAAAAAGACATAGCAGCACGTGAAGCTATACAGAGGAGAGAAAGCAGGTGCATCCCAGGACTTACAGACATATCATGTCCTACTCCAACAGACTCAGAGAATTAAACATAGATAGATAGATAGATAGATAGATAGATAGATAGATAGATAGATAGATAGATAGATAGATAGATAGATAGATAGATAGATAGATAGATAGATACTCAAGCAGATAAGACTGTGCAGAGACCTAATCCAGGTCTTTAAAATCCTTAAAGGTATTGATAAAGAAGATCCAGCAGAATTCTTCTGACTTAACAGTGAATCACATACTTGACAACACCAGTGAGAATTAAGGGGAAGTGGAATTAGGACTAAAGACAGGAGGCACTTCTTTATGGAAACATAAACCTTTAAGATGTTTCTGGATAGGATATTGAGAGCTTACGAGTATGATGGACTAAATGGTCTCTCATTTTTTTTTTTTATAAGGATGCACTGCTTACTGTCACTGCCACACAAATACACAGGCATGTGCTTGATTCTCAGGATTCTTTTTCCACATACTCCCATTTAATGCTGTGGGTTCAGTTCTTTAAGTGGAACCAAATTACTGAAGATGCTCTGTTTGTATGGTGATACACTAGCATTTGACTGATGAGCAGTTCCCCTGTGAAATTTCAAGAACCGCAGGTATAGCGGGTACTCACTGGCAAAACAAGAAAAGGTACCAGTACTCTGGGTAGAAATAACTGCATACCGGTGAGTACTAACCCACTTGATCCAGGATGTGTACTTTACATTGTTTAACAAATCCAAACAATATGAAACACTGTAGGTGGGAGTGGGTGACTTATGCGTTGCAAACATTCTGTCTATTGTGGACGGAATGATAAAACAGAATTCTTCCTTATTCTGAGAGCTTGTTGCATGCTGGTCTAGCAACGAAGAAAAAATTTCAGAGTGGCCTGTACACGTAGCGATACTACTACTACTACTACTACATAAACGGTGGCTTAAAGACTCAAACCAAGGGGCTGGGCATAAATAAGTGGGCTCTGTGAATGCCACATAACCTACAGGACGGGGGTGCTAGACATTGAAATTTAATATACAACATTAAATGATATCCTTGTCTGTCAAGTTCAAAGTGTCATTACCCGAAATGGTGGGCCGCAACTTCCTCTTATCCCCAATATACCCGTCAAATGTATGAACAACGTTAAACTAATGAGATCCGTTAGAGGATTAGATGGTGTGCCGCTGAAGACCTCGTTTGCTAAATGCCCCGCCCCCTGTTAAGAAACTTTTCTTTCGGCGTGGAGATAAGTCACGGTACACTTCAGTTCTGCCCAGCCGTCCCGATGACCCGTATTACGACGGGCCCCTTCACAATAACCAGGTAGCATGTGTCATACTGCGAACCCTTCGGTTTCCGGGTTCACGTGCCACTCAGAAGACACCCTGAAATACATACCTCTGCCTATAAGCCCTTGGATTCTCCACATGTTGCAGCGTGTGCACTCCTCCTGCTAAAATGTATATCATACGCCAAACATAAAAAATACAGTCAAACAAGGTGATTCCCCTTCAGCCAGGATCTCTTCGATTGCGTCATGATGGGGGATCGTCGCAGCGCCCTTCAGATCACGAGACAGTTTAGGGGATGTCGCTACCCGATCTGCGACATAACACCCACTTCCACTTACGGAAGTGACGCGTATATAAAGCTATTCCTGTTCCATGCCCAGGCATGTGTTGCTGGTGGGAAGATGTTTAGTCATGTGACATAAACAAACGATGTGATTCGCTGGCGGAGATGCTGCGTTCCAAAAGGAAGTAAGTGGCAGTCCACCGAAGGAGACACAGTGCCGACTACTGGTCAGATGTCACCTAAAATTCTGTTAGAGGAGGGTGTTTAGTCAGTCTAGCGCTTGGAAGTTCACATTTATAATCTCAGGTAACATCTAGCAACTAAACTATATAAAGAGAAGGTGTTGTTTGAAACTTGAGAGCCCGGATTTGATCAATAACATTTATTTGTTTCTACATACAGAATATTAAAATTATAGGTTCAGTGAAGGAGATAATCACAGTCTAGCCTGCAACACTAATAGCATAAATTGTATTTTTGTTGCTTTTTCAAGATAATACTGACACTTCGCAAGAAATAGAATGAATCTAATACATGTGACAATACTACCTAATATAAAAATGGAAATGTGCTCTCTTAAAATTAATGGTTCCTAAGTGGCACTTTTCCTAGGTTGTGCAGATCCTCATTGAACCATTGATTGACCAAAAAAAAAAAAAAAAAATCTACGAATGGTTCTTTGCATTTGAAATAGTTTTTTTGGACTTTGAACAGATTCCTGAAATAAAAATGAAAATGAAACAGGAATATCTAATGTATAGTATGTTATCTAACAGAACACTAACAGAACGAAAAGACCGCAGTGCTCTTAGCCTGTCTTCTAGAAAGGGCATTATATATACTCATGGAGCAAAATATTAGTAACACCTCTACACCTGCTTATCCATGCACTTATGTAATCAGCCAATCATGTGCCAGGAGTGCAATGCGTAAAGTCATGGAGATACAGGTCTGGAGCTTCAGTTAATGTTCACATGAAACACTAGAATAGGGAAAAAATGTGATCTCAGTGATTTTGACGATGGTATAATTGCTAGTGCCAGACAGGGTTGCTCCTATAACTGCTGGATTTTCATGCACAACAGCCTCTAGAGTTTACTCAGATTGTCGTGTTTAACAAAACCATCCAGTGAGTGGCAGTTCCGCAGACAGAAACTAACACCTTGTTGATGAAAGAGGTCAGAGGAGAATGGCTGGACTGGTTTGAGCTGACAGAAAGGTTACAATACTGTGGTGAGCAGAAAAGCATTTCAGAATGAACAACATGTCAAACCCTGAGGTGGATAGACTACAACAGCAGAAGATAACATTGGAATTTACTCCTGTCAGTCAAGAACAGAAAGATGAGGCTGCAGCGGGCACAGACTTACCAAAACTGGACAGCTGAAGACTGGAAAAATATATCCTGGTTTGATGAATCTCAGTTTCTTATGAGACACACAGATGGTATGGCCAGAATTTGGTGTGTCCATGCAACTCATGTCATCTGTTCAGGGTGGTGATGGTGGTATAATGGTGCATGGAATGTTTTCTTGAGCAAACTTTGGTCCAGTAAATACCAGTCAATCATCATTTGAATGCCAAAGCCTATACTGTATGAGCATTTTTGTTGACCACTGTAAATGCTACACGGGCATCCCGACCAGGAGAGAGGATGGTTCCTTACCAAGATGGGATGCTCCAAGTGGACAGAACAGACAGGCATCTCAACGAAGAGTGAGAAAGGTGCCAGACCCGAACAAAACTTCCCAGATTTATGGATGAACATTCCAGCCACAGGAGAAGCAGATTCCTTACCTGGATGGGAAGCCCCAGGGAGATGGACAGGCATCCCGACCGGACATATTTGTAGTACCTTCCCTGACCAGGATTAAAGGGAAGGACAGGGAAAGACTGTCTCTTGGTGATGTTTATTCCCCCCTGGACGCTAGATGGCAGCAGCCCTAGATATCAGTGCCGATTTGGAAACCAGCAGGGAATGCTGGGAGTTGTGGTCCAGTAACACAGCCCTGCTGTGGTTCATGGGTGCCGAAGGAGGGCGCTGCAGGGAGATGCACTCCCCATCATTTGGGACTTCTGTATGATCTGGAAATATTCCCAGGTCCTTATTAGAAGGGACCACACTGCCTTGTCCAGGTCAGAGCTGGGAGGAGGGCAGGCAACACTTGACTGGAGGAGAGCAATGCGATAGAGAGAGCGAGAGGAAAAGAAAAAAGAGACAACACCTGGTTTATTTGATTGTAAAGAGGTATTTTCGTATAATACATATTCTTTACTTGAACCTGGGACTGTTTTGTGTGTTCGTGATTGGGGTTTGTTGCTCTGTGGCACCCACTAGCCTTCACGCCATATGCATTCCTTCATGGCCACAATTTACCTGTCTTCTAATGGCCACTTCCAGAATGAAAATGCACCACGTCAGAAAGCAAAAGTCATCTCAAACTGGTTTCATGAACATGACGATTAATTTAATGTTCTTCAGTGACCTTCCTAGCCACTGGCTCTGAATCCAACAGAACACCTTTGGGATATGGGAGATCCACAGGAGAGTCACAGCATGAATATGAAGCTGACAAATTCTGCAGAAACTGTATGATGTAATCATGTCAACATGTACCAGAATTTCAAAGACGGAATGTTTCCAACATCTTACGGAGTCCATGCTAAGAAGAGCTGAGGCTGTTTAAAGAGCAGGAGGCCGCCCTACCCAGCGTTAGTGCAGTGGTCCTAAGAATTTGCTCAGTGAGTGTAAATATAAATTAAAACTGAATGCAGCAGTGTGTCACAGATTTGGGTTAAATCCTGCTTGAGTTGAGGTTATACATTCTACCCTTGTGTACTTGGGTTCTCCACACATCCCAATAACTTGTAAGACAGATTGTTTGTGTACTCTAACTTGGACCAGAGTGTTGATAATAAATAATAATAATAATACATTTTATTTATATAGCGCCTTTCCCATGCTCAAGGCACTTACAGAATATAATAAAGAACGGCAGAATATACAGTATATAGCATTGTACAAACCAGATAAATAAATAAAGAAGATTAAGACAGTAAATTCTGAAAAAAACAGACAACATAATTGATGGTCTCGCACACACATACAGGTTACATTGGCATCTTGACAGAGATGTAAACTGAGAGAAAGGTAATAAAGTCAAATAGAGCTAAAAGCCTTCCTGAACAGATGAGTTTTGAGTTGTTTTTTAAAGGAATTCATGGAGTCAGCTGACCTGATTAATTTTGGTAGGTCATTCCAGAGTCTGGACGCTATACAGCTGAAGGCCCTGTCACCCATGGAGTGTAGATTAGTGACGGGCACAACAAGATTACCAGAATCAGAGGACCTTAGTGGGCGGGCAGGCACATAGTGATGGAGGAGGTCACTGATGTAATTTGGTGCGAGGTTATTTAAAGCTTTGTAGGTTATTAGTAGGATTTTATATTCGATTCTGTAGGACACAGGGAGCCAGTGAAGACGGAGCAGGATGGGTGTGATGTGCTCGCTGCTGCTGGTTCGAGTAAGGACTCTTGCAGCTGAGTTTTGAATAAGCTGGAGCTGTGATATAAGATTAGAAGGGGCACCTGCCAGTAGGGAATTACAATAATCGATGCGGGATGTGATAAAAGCATGGACAAGTTTCTCAGCATTAGAGAAGGAGAGGAAGGAGCGAACACGGGATATGTTACGGAGGTGAAAGTAAGAAAGTTTCTTAATGTGATTTATGTGGGTGGAATAAGTGAGGGAGGAATCAAAAATGACACCAAGATTTTTTACAGTAGAGGCAGGTCTGATGAGATCACTGCCAAGATGGACTGGGAAGGAGCTCATTTTATTAAGTTGCATTTTAGTCCCAATTTGCAGGAGTTCAGTTTTATTGCAATTTAATTTTAAAGAGTTCTGCTCCATCCAGGTTTTAATTTCACTAAGGCAGGTTGTGAGCTGAGAAAGCTCTGATGAAGTTCCACTTTTAACATTGAAGTAGAGCTGGGTATCATCTGCATAAAAAATGATAACCCAATCCATAACTACGGATAATATGGCCAAGGGGAAGCATATAAATACAGAAAAGCAGAGGACCGAGGACAGAGCCCTGAGGGACTCCTTGTGTGACTGGCACGGAGTTGGATCTGCTGTTGCCAAGACTAACAAACTCTTGCCTATCACTCAGATAGGACTTGAACCACTGGAGGGCAGTGCCAGAGATACCCAGCATGTTCTCCATTCTGGACAGTAGGATGTCATGTCTGACTGTGTCAAATGCTGCACTGAGGTCTAACAGAATTAATATGCTAGTTTGTCCAGAGTCTGCTGCCATAAGCAAATCATTGGTTACCCGTAGCAGAGCAGTTTCACAGCTGTGCCGCGCCCTGAATCCAGACTGAAAGGGTTCCATCAAAATATTAGAGGTTAGGTAATTGGTGAGTTGGGAAGCTACAACACGCTCAAGAACTTTTGACAGGAAAGGTAAGTGGGAAATAGGCCGGAAATTGTTAAGATTGTCAGCATCAAGGCCAGACTTTTTTAACATTGGGGTTACAGAAGCAATTTTAAAAGTGAGTGGCACGGAGCCAGTGTCAAGGGATGAGTTTATTATTGTTGTAACAGTCGGGATTATGGCATGAAGGCAGGATTTAAGTAGTGTGGTGGGGATGGGGTCCAGTACACAAGTAGTCGGCCTCATCTTACAAAGCAGGTTATTAACAAACGCAGAGGTGACTGGTGAGAACTTAGAGAAGGAGCTGGATGGAGTGGGAAAACAGGGAGAGATATAAACAGATGATATATTTATGTTAGTTGAATTATTTAGATCTTTAATTTTGTTACGGAAAAAGTGGAGGAATTCCTCACAGACTTCAGTAGAAGAGGTAGTTGGACCAGATGCGGGTTCGAGTAGTTTATTAACTACAGAGAACAAAACCCTTGGGTTATCATGGCCACTTTCTATTATTCTGCCATAATGGGTGTTCTTGGCAGAAGTTAGTGCTTCTCTGTAAGCTCTTTGGTGGTCAGAGAAAGCCTGGATGTGCACGGTGAGGCCAGTCTTACGTGACATTCTCTCAAGGCGTCGGCCAGCTGCTTTCATAGATCGCAATTCTGAGTTATACCAAGGAGCTGAGCGTTTAAAGGAAACCTCCTTATGTTTTAAAGGAGCTGTTTTATCTAATGCTGAATGAAGGGCTGAGTTATAGTGGTGAACAAAACTATCTAGTGTTGGTGGAATAGGTGCAGACAGTAAAAGATCAGAAATGGATCCAGAAAGGATAGAGGGACAGATATTTTTAAGGTTTCTGTAAGAAATTTGTCGTTTACAGGTAAGAGGTAGGATAGGTAATGAGACAGTGAAAAATACTGCTTTATGGTCAGAGAGTCCCAAATCAGTGCTGTAAATGTTGGCAACAGATAGTCCAGAAGTGCAGATCAGGTCCAATATATGACCGCCACAATGGGTTGGAAAATCAACATGTTGTGTCAAGTCAAAACAGTCCAGTACGGACAGGAATTCATTTCTCAGTTTAGATGTAGTAATGTCAATATGGATGTTGAAATCACCAAGAAGCATAATTCTCTGAGAGTAAGAGCTTAGGTGGGTCAAAAGTTCAATCAGATCGGATAAGAAGGATGCATTGTATTTTGGGGGACGATAGAGAACAATGAGTGAGACAGGACCTGATTCCGTTATTAGTTTAAGAGCCAGGCACTCAAAAGACAATGGGCAGTCAATTGGGATTCTTTTAACGTTTAAGTCTTCTCTGATAATTACTGCCAGCCCGCCGCCATGTCTTGAGCTGCGAGGCTCTGAGTGGAAAGTGAAACCAATTGGAGTCACCTCTGTGAGAGACGCAAATTCGTTTGGTTTTTGCCAAGTCTCCGTTAGACACAGAATATCAAGTTTGGTGTCAGTGATGAGTTCTGACAACACCAACGCTTTGCCATTAAGAGACCTCGAGTTAAACAGTGCAATATTACATAATGAGGCTTCTTTCTGCACAGAGCCGCAATCAGGGTTTATTTCCACATAATGCAAATTTGGCACACCGACAATTCTATTTCCAGGGTAATGAGAAGGACGGCGTATTCCTGAGCAAATGCTGCCGGTGGTCTTTTCATTCGCAGCCCGGCGGTGGCGGCGACCTGACCCGCGATGTATATATTTCGGGCGCTGCAAAATACCGGCGTCCTTTAGGATGTTGCAGTCAGACCATTTGCTCTGGACAAACTGTTTAATAAGAAGGAGTTTGTCATGAGAGTATTTTAGCATGATACTGGGCAATACTTATCTGAATAGCAGTGGAGAAGCAGCACAGCACAGCGGAACCGGTAGGACAGGCGGGTGTGGTAGAGTAGGTGAGCGGCGATAGTAAAGCTGCAGAAAGCATAGCATGAGGAGGTAGCAGGAGTTGGAGGTTCCAATACACAGCCACAAACTGTAACGCTTGGTAATTTCAGGCGTGATCGCCCCGGAGCCAAAAGCCAGATTAGTATGAATATCAGATCAGTTTCCAGTCGTAGAGTATTGTAGGATGAAACGGGAGCAGATCAGCAAAGCGAATTTAATATAATCACGGAGACAGATCATCCCAAGGTCCTAGATTGCCAGGCACAAAGAAATGCTTGTAGGTTCTCGTCCCGTGATCCACAGACTCAGCTGTTCCCAGTCAAAGTAAAGTCGATAAAATCTGTAAATATAAGCCAAATCCATACAATTCGAGTCAGCTGTATCCACGAACTATACGTACAATAAAAGAAATAAAACAAATGTAAGAAAGTGTAGAATTAGTCGAATTTTGCGAAAAGTGTTGTTTACAGGGAGGAGCGGCAACAACATGCGTGCGCCAGCGTCCCCTCACCTACAGGCAGTTGATGAAGAAGAGGGTCTGACATGCACACACACCCATTCACAGGGCAGGAACTGATCTGCTAATGTGTATCTTCTTTTCTAGTGCTCCATCCCCATCAATAATAAGCTACACTGTATAATAAGTTAACCATACTATACCAATTTCTAGGCCCACTTATTCCTAAGCAAGGTCTCAGGGGGGCTGGACCCTACTGCAGCAAGAAAAAGGCGCAAAATCCCATGGACAGGGCACCTGTCCATCATAGGGCGTATAATAAGTTAATTTAATCAATTAATATTTAGGATCATTGTGAACTTTCACCACTCACCTCTCTAATCTTTAAGGTTGTGTTGATCAGAGACTAAAACTTAAAAGAAGTGGTGAGGCGGCCTTCTGCTGTTATGCACCTAAAATCTGGAATAGCCTGCCAGTAGGAATTCGCCAGTCTAATACAGTGGAGTACTTCAAAAAACTACTGAAAACACATTACTGTAACATGGCCTTCTCATAATTTCACTGTAATTTAATCCTGATACTCTGTATATCCAATTCATTATAATAACTATTGCTCTAAAATCTGTACTAACCCCAACTCTCTCTTCTGTTTCCTTTTCTGGTGTCCTTTTGGTGGTGGCGCAACACCACCATCTACTCAAAGCACCATGATGTTCCAACAGTGATGGATTAAAAGCCAGAAGTCTGTATGACCATCAGCATCAAGTGACTCCGTGAGAACCCTAAATACAAAGAGGACTATTTCATTTATGTTAGGTAGAATGCCCAGAGGGGACTGGGCGGTCTCGTGGCCTGGAACCCCTACAGATTTTATTTTTTTCTCCAGCCGTCTGGAGTTTTTATTTTGTTTTTTCAGTCCCCCCTGGCCATCGGACCTTACTCTTTTTCTATGTTAACTAATGTTGTCTTATTTTAATTTCTTATTTTGTCTTTTATTTTTATTTTCTTGTCTTCATTATGTAAAGCACTTTGAGCTACTTTTTTGAATGAAAATGTGCTATATAAATAAATGTTGTTGTTGTTGTAAACTGGTCTGCTGTCAGAGAGTATTGGAGTGCAGCTGAGTGTGATCAGGTATAGGCTGACTTACATTTTTGGGGGCCCTGAAGCTGGAAGTGTTAAGGGGGCCCCTTCACAACCAGCAACGAGGTCTGGGTAACGGCTGTTATCTCCTTCAATGGGGTTGTTCTATGACAAATCACCACAATTAAAAAAACAAAAATGGGTGGGGGTCGATTTGTTTCAAACCAGTTTTGTTAAACCTGACTTGCATGTATGGAATGTATTTTAATTTTAATAAAATAAAATATATATAAATAAAGCAACTACATTTCACATTTTTCATAAAATTGCTGTACTGAATTACACTATATTATTAATGTTATGGGTGGCACGGTGGTGCAGTGGGTAGCGCTGCTGCCTCGCAGTTAGGAGACCTGGGTTTGCTTCCCGGGTCCTCCCTGCGTGGAGTTTGCATGTTCTCCCCGTGTCTGCGTGGGATTCCTCCGGGTGCTCCGGATTCCTCCCACATTCCAAAGACATGCAGGTTAGGTGGATTGGCGATTCTAAATTGGCCCTAGTGTGTGTGTGTGTGTGTATGCGCCTTGCGGTGGGCTGGCATCCTGCCCAGGGTTTGTTTCCTGCCTAATGCCCTGTGTTGGCTGCGATTGGCTCCCCGTGACCCTGTAGTTAAGATATAGCGGGTTGGATAATGGATGGATGGATGGATATTAATGTTATTATTTAAAAAAAAAATCAAACCTTCTCATAAAGTAGCCACCCAAACTTTTTAAGCAATATGCACTAAAATCGCTTCTGGAACCCCTCCAGGATTAGGGGCTTCAACTGTGTTCAGGTATGGATGGAGAATCTGCTTGAACCTTGTTCTGCCTTCTGCTTGTGGAGTCATCCTATGATCATGTAACAGAATAAACTGGTTCAGAAAACGAAGAATAACAGGAGTTAAAAGGGGAGTAGTTGGACTGGGATTGTTACATTGGAATAAATACTCTCTTCCCATATCGTAATGAACAACTTTCAAATACACTCTTAAAAATAATGGCTCTTTAATGGCATTCTGTGGTTCTTTACTGGGTTGTGAGGTTTCTTGTAGAACCATTGCCTAACAAAGCACCATTTCATTCTAGGGTTCTTTGTGCTTTGAAAAACTCCCTAATAAAACCCCTGAAATCTTTAATATTTGGTAGGCTACCATGCAGGACACTAATAGATTAAGAAAACCTGACTTAGCCTGTGTGATTGTATGCGGCAAGAGCCCTTTAAAAATCCTGAGCCATTGGTATGTCACAAATCTGTTACAATATATTCATTGTACTTTACTATAAGGAGCTTGCTATGGATCTAAATAAGTAATGGTTTATTCTGGAACCTTCACGTAGATGGATCTTTGGGGAACAAAAAATGGTTCCCCAATAGCATCGCTCTGAAGAACCACTCTGGCACCTATATTTTTAAGAGTGTGGGTGGTTATATAGATATTAGTTTTAGAAACAAGTCTGCAGGATGTACTAAGAATTAGTGACATGTATGCTCACCTCATCAACATGACTTTGAAATAGTTTTTTTCACTTCCTATACGAGTAGTTTGAGGTAAAGTAGATATTTCAGGTATAAACAGGACAAAAGCTTCAAAGTGAAATTTTTGCAGTATGTGCACTAATCATGGCACTGGAGAATGCCACATTCTAGAATTTCACTGTACTGTGTATGAATTGGAAGTTACGATAATATACCTGTAATCATAACCCAAAAGTAACTTTAAACATCTTAGAAAGGACAGCTAAATTAACAAGTGAACGGCAGATGAAAATAAAAGACTTTTCTACTTTTATCCTTTCTCTTTCCTATCCATCAGTCCATCCATTTATTAACCTGTTTATGCATTTCAGGGTAGCGACGAGGCGGTTTCTCATTAAACTTTGTATATCCAGTGTTTATCACTCTTCTTGGTCTTCCTTGCCCAGGAGTTCAGAGTCGTGGGGCCGAAGTCTGTCCTTGAAGCACTGAACACAAAGCGGCAACCAGCCATCCCTGGACGGGACGACAGTCCACTTAGCCATGCTGCGTCAATTTAGCATTGCCAATCAGCCAATCCTTCGCTTGCCTTTAGGATGTGAGGGGGCCGACTCTTCAGTTCTTTTCTCGTTTTAAATTCGGCGCTTTTGCCATTTCTGCCTCATGTCTGTGTTTCTTTTTCTGATCCACGGCTGTTACGTTGCTTATAAGTGCCAGCAGGGGGCGCCATATCCTCTTTCTTCGGATAGAGGAATCTTAATAGCCGTAAGGAAGCGAACTCCGCTTAAGACGGATAAACGCTTTCTTTTATCGACTTTATTCTTCACCTATTTGGTTCCGCAGCTGGTGCCAGAAGGGATGTGCTGTTTATCAGAAATGCGTGGAAACGCATCCACGGCTCTTTTCTTCAAGATTATAGGGACAAGGATGTTCGGCGTTAGTCCTCTTTGATCTTTGCATATTCTTTCAACATTTCCATTTAAATTATTGACACAAATCTGCAATTCTTTGAAGGGGCCAGGAGGGACGATTGACGTTTGTTTTCTGCTGCAGTTGTTGTTAACTGCGTTTCACGCCTCATATGCGAAATTCCAACAACAAAGTTACAATGTTTCAAATATGCGTTGAAAAAGTTTGAAGAGAACATTTGCTCTCGGTAAGCTAGATAAGAAGGCAGAATATTCTATATCATCAAAATGTAGTCTTTATTATTCAGTTTTGAAATGCGAATAAGGAGCACTTCGACTTCGATTCCGATGTTTAGCGGCTGGAAGCTCAGCGCCTCTGTGAAGACACAATTCACACGCACTGCAGTGAGGCGGGGTGATGAGTGGAGAGACAACAGTTATGTATATACAGTAGTTTAAGCACGTTAAATAATAAAGTCAGTAGTTTTTGTCTGCATCGAGAACACGTTGTTTGGCGTGTTTTCTTCCCTCGCAGGGTTTTTCGTATCCAAAACCTGCATTTCGGGGGTCGAAGCCTATCAATTCAACATGTGGCGCAAGAAAAATGACAGCTCTGGACTGGACACACGTCTTGACTCTACTCTTAAAAATAAAGTCTTAAAAGTGGCTCTTACACTTTTAAAAATAAAGGTGCCGGAGTGTGTCTTCAGAACGATGCCATTAACGTTAACATTATATAAAGTTATTGTCTGTTTTTACCTGCATTATTATCAATCTTTAATTTAATATTGTTTTTTGTATCAGTAAGGTGCTGCTGGAGTAAGTGAATTTCCCCTTGGGATTAATAAAGTATCTATCTATCTATCTATCTATCTATCTATCTATCTATCTATCTATCTATCTATCTATCTATCTATCTATCTATCTATCTATCTATCTATCTATCTATCTATCAGGTAGGGGTGTCCCTCTTCAAGACTTGGTCTTTATCGTGATGTGCAGTGTGAATTGCGACACCTCATATACAGCAGGTGTGAGACTTTCTAAAACAGGGGATTCCAACTCCAGTCCTGGAGGGCCGCAAGGGCTGCAGGTTTTCATTCTAACCATCTTCTTAATTAGTGAGCTATTTTTGCTGCCGATTAACTTGTTTTGCCTTTGTTTTCATTGACGTGACTCCGAGTCCTTAGTTGTTTCTTTCTCCTTAATGAGCAGGCAGCAATAATGAGACACAAAACAAGCCACCACCTGACCAGCTAACCTGAAAATAAATAAAGGTGAAGGACTTGGTTATGTTGGTCTGCTCATCTTTACGGTGGTCTTAGAAAAAACTGAAAATCAACAGTCGGCTGTGGCAGAATGAGAGCAGCAACAAGTCCTGATATTCAATAACGGGTTTAATTAGCAGCAAGAATTGGCTTCTCATTAAGAAAGTGGTTGGAGTGAAACTGGCTGGAGTTTGACGTTCCAATTTAGCTGGTCATCTGTTGGCTCGTCTCACATCTCATTTCTGTTTGGCTGCCATTTAATAAAGAAACGAATCAATTCAGAGGACTGAATCCTTAAAATCAGGGCTATTAAAATGAAGGGAAATTAGTTAATTAAGTAATTAGTTAATTAGTAGTGAAAACTGCTCGCTGATTTGGAAAAGGGTTAGAATGAAAACCTGCATCCACTGCGGGCCACCAGGACCGAAGTTGGACACCCCTGCCTTAGGGGAACTATTTTTAGATCTCAAAAAGATTTGTCCAAATGAAGGCTTCAGAAAGAACCTTTATTTATTTAGCTCCATAACAGGTTCCACAAATAAATAAAAAATAAATAGATGATAAAAGATTTGTGAAATACCAGCGGGTTCCCGATTTTAAAAGGACTCTTTGTGCATACAATTAGAGGAATAGTGACAGGACAGGCAAAGTCAGGCAACTGCCTGGGGCCCCAAATTGCGAGGGGACCCCCTTGATCTGCTCAGGTCCCCAAAACATTTTATCAGTGCTCTTAGAAAAGAGAAAATCAGCAATTTTGGAATTGTCTGCTAACACACCATGAGAGCGGCAACAAGCCGTGGAATTAAAGAACAGGTTTAATTAATGACGAGACTGGGCTCCTTATTAAGCAGCTGGTTGGAATGAAATTGGTTGGAGTTTGAGGCCCTGACTTAGCTGGTGTTCTGTTGGTTCACTCACTTCACATTTCATTTCTGTTTAAGGAAAGAAATGAAGCAATTCAAAGGAACAATGAAGACATTCAGGGGAACAAATCTTAAAAAACAAGTCAACTAAAATTAATTCAAAATAAGTTAATTAGTGGCAAAAACAGGTCACTAATTAAGAAAAGGGTTAGAATGAAAACCTGCAGCCACTGCGGCCCCCTGGACTGAAATTCAGTTTTTTCTAAGACCACCGTAAAGATGAGCAAACCAACATAACCAAGTCCTTCACCTTTCTTTATTTTCAGGTTAGCTGGTCAGGTGGTGGCTTGATTTGTGTCTCATTATTGCTGCCTGCTCATTAAGGAGAAAGAAACAACTAAGGAATCAGAGTCACGTCAATGAAAACAAAGGCAAAACAAGTTAATCGGCAGCAAAAATGGCTCACTAATTAAGAAGATGGTTAGAATGAAAACCTGCAGCCCCTGCGGTCCTCCAGGACTGGAGTTGGGATCCCCTGTTTTAGAAAGTCTCACACCTGCTGTATATGAGGTCTCACAATTCACACTGCACATCACGACAAAGACCAAGTCTTGAAGTCCAAGAAACTCACTGTAGACCTCTGTGATCAAATTGTGGTGAGGCATAGTTCAGGGCAATAGGATAAAACCATTTTAAAAGCTTTGAGTGTTCCCAGGGGCACAGCGGCCTCAATAATTGTCAAATGGAAGAAGTTTGGAACCACCAGGACTCTTCTTTCCAGCCAAACTGGTAAGGGCCGAGGTCAGGGAGGTGACCAAGAACCCAATGGTCACTCTAACAGATGTTCAGAAGTCCAATACTGAGATGGAAGAACAGTCAAATGGACGACCATCTCAGCAGTACTCCATCAATTACATCTCTCAAGGTAAAAGACATATGACAGTTTAAAGAACTCTGAAAACATGAAGAGAAAGATTCTGTGGTCTAACAAGACAAAAAATTGACCAGGCACTGCTCATCACCTGCCTAATATCATCCATATGATAAAGCATCATGCCATGGGGGTGCTTCTCAGTGGCAGGGACAGGGAGACTGGCCAGAATTGATGGAAAGGTGAGTGCATCCAAATGCAGAGAGGTCCTTGGGGAAAAACTGCTGCAGAGTGCACACGACCTTAGACTGGGGTGATAGTTCAGTCTTCATCACAACATGACCTGACACACAGCCAATTCATCACTGCAGTGGCTTTTTGACAAGTCTGACTGTCCTTGTATGGCCCAACCTAAGCTTAGAATTAAACTCCATAAAATTTGCCTGGAGTCCTGAAGGTGGCACTTGATGGATGCTTTATATTCAGCGTAACAGAGATGGAGAGGATCTGCCAAGAAGAATGGGATAAACTGACTAAATTCAGTTGTGCAAAGCTCGCAGAGACTTATCCAAGTAGACTTAAACTTGTAAATTCTGCCATAATGGCTTCTAAATGGTACTCAATTAAGAGTCAGAAAACTTATATGAATGGGAGATTTCAGTTTTTCGTTTTTACTAAACTTGCAAACCTTTTTGAAAACTTGTTTTCTCTTTGTCATTACAGTTTATTAAGTGTAGATTGATTGGCAAAACAGGTTAAATTTAACATTTCAGAATTAAAACTGCAACACAATGAAGTGTGCAAAAAGTTCAGGTGTCTGAATACTTTTAGAATCTATTATACAGTGCCTTTCTGTCTGTATAACTATCTACCTATCTATCCATCTATCTATTATATAGTGCCTTTCACATCTATCTATCTATCTATCTATCTATCTATCTATCTATCTATCTATCTATCTATCTATCTATCTATCTATCTATCTATCTATTTTACTGGATTTTACCCTCCATTTAAGGTACTGTATGTTTACATCTCATAAAAACACCCTAAATAACATCTGTTCTGTTTTAATTTTACAACTCAAAGTATAAATGAATAAATATAATTATTTATCAGCAGTTATCTTAAAATTAAGTCAAAACAAACCTGCTCCATGTAAGTCTTCAGACCCACATGCTCTGCTTGCTCTACTTCAGTGGTGTTAAACTGCAGCCCCTGAGGCAGCAGCGGTGGCAGGTTTGGATCCCAGCTTCTGCCTTCATTTGTCAGTAATTGCTGCCTCTAACAGACGTGACTTCTTTGGCCTTCATTGTGTCTGACTTGCTTTTTAAGATTCAGATCCTTTATTCAGGGGTGTCAGACTCGGATCCTGAAAGCTGTAGTAGCTGCGGGTTTTCATTCCAGCTGCTTTCTTCATTAGTCACCAGTTACTGTATACTACAAATAAAACTGACTTTTTTTGCCTTCATTATAATTGACTTGCTTTTAATATTCAGAATGCTTTATTTTTTTTTAGTTTAGCCAGCATCCAAAAAATAATGAGATGCAAAGTGAGCCTACCAGCAAACTGGATCCCTTTGGACCTCTGTGTCCATAATAAATTGTCTGCTTAAATAAAAAATTTACAGAGGAAAAGCAAACGTCTAAGAAATATTAATCTGACTGGTCCACAAACATTTACATAGTGTTCTCGTAACAGTGATAATCAACAGTGTTGGAAATGTCTGGCATGCCAGAATGCAAGCACTAAACAAGCCATTAAGCCATTAAGAATTAAATAATGTGTTTCATTAACAGGAACAATTAGCTTCTAATTAGGAAATTGATTGAAGTGAAAATGGCGGCCTTCCAGGAACTGACTCTGAGACCCCTGCCTTTGCTCATCTGTTGGCTGACTTTGAACTTCCTTATTATTTGTCTGGCAGCTAAGAAAAATAATCAACAATTAAGGGTTTGAATCTTAAAAAGCATGTCACTTAAAATGAAGACAAAATGAGTGTGTTTGCAGGAGTAACTCATAGCAGAAATTAAAACTTGCATTCACTGTGGCCCGTCCAGCCCATGAGTTTGACAGCTCTGCCCTATCAGCCTTCCCACTGGCCACACCACAGACGTTACTGTCACATTTTCCATGGTTTAAAGGAATCATTTACATGCCATACTGCACCAGGATCTCCTTTTTTACGACTGTGTATTCTGAGGGCATCCTGTCGTTAAGGTCATGATATGCCTCTGGGCCTTTGCAGTGAGGAATGGGGCTAGATGTCTGTCCATTCCTGCTGTGGCCAGTGGTGGTGAATGGCAGTGCACTCAAACATGAGTAAACACAGCTCGATATCGTCGTGTGGCAATCATGGCATCAGTACCTGGGAGGACCCATCAGCCTTGGCAAAGTTAGTCTGCTGTGCCACTCCTTGCACTTGTAGCTGGTGCATTTTGTTGCTGACTTGCTGGACAAGGGTTTGCAGGTCTGGCTGCGCTAGCTGCTCCATGATGAAATCTGGCCAGCTGTGTCAGTGTGAAGAACTGAAATGAGGCAAACATAAGGAAGTGTAATCTCACAGAGCACTCCACTTCAAACTAACAATACTATCCATCCATCCATCCATTTTCCAACCCGCTGAATCCGAACACAGGGTCACGGGGGTCTGCTGGAGCCAATCCCAGCCAACACAGGGCACAAGGCAGGAAACAATCCAGGGCAGGGTGCCAACCCACCGCAGAACTAACAATACTATATCATTAGAAATCGAAAGAAAACTATAAATTCAGGACTCTTCATCTCTTCAAGCCCAAGGGTCTGTGGGCGCTTGTGACACCTAGGCCTTTTGTTTCTTATATGGCCTCTCAACTGGAAGGGGAAAGACTTCTGGGTGGGTCCAAAAGTGACTTCACTGCTCCTATCAGACCTCCTTCTCTGGTCTCTGGAAGGGAGGTTAGTATGTTTGTCTCACCTAAATCTGTTCCACGTTTATATTCTTATGAAATGCCTCTAACACACTCCTGTACTGCAAATAAATATATATATATTTATAAGAATATATATATAGTGATATTGGTGCTAGGTTGGTGCTGACCCAACATAGACTGACAATGAAGGCACGTGTAAAATAAACAAAAGAACTTTCAATTTTTTCAGCTGGAGGGCACGTCTTCCCCGTAATCCCCTAAAGCCACAACACAGTTTCAAAATACAAATAAAAATCAGCCCAAATCACACTCTTCTTTCCACTCCAGCCAGTAGTGGCTGCAGGCTCCTCTTATAGCTCACCTGGAAGTGCTGCAGGTGCTCATTGACCTACTTTTGGCTGCACTTCCAGGTATGGCTGCGCTCCTGCCTAGACGGGCTTGTTAAGCCATGCAGCTCTATGCAGCTCCCCCTGGTGGAGGCCACGGAGCCCAACCATGAAAGTGGCCCTGATGCAGCACAGGGGGCTGCCAACAAAGGTTCCGAGGGACGTAATGTGGCTCCCATGGCTGCTCCCCTGGATCTAGTGACAAACTGCTGTCCCGGTCGGGCATGGGCCCCGGCTGTCCACCACAATATATATACATCCATCCATCCATTTTCCAACCCGCTGAATCTGAACACAGGGTCACGGGAGTCTGCTGGAGCCAATCCCAGCCAACACAGGGCACAAGGCAGGAACCAATCCCGGGCAGGGTGCCAACCCACCGCAGGACACACACAAACACACCCACACACCAAGCACACACTAGGGCCAATTTAGAGTCGCCAATCCACCTAACCTGCATGTCTTTGGACTGTGGGAGGAAACCGGAGCGCCCGGAGGAAACCCACGCAGACACGGGGAGAACATGCAAACTCCACACAGGGAGGACCCGGGAAGTAAACCCAAGTCCCCAGGTCTCCCAACTGCGAGGCAGCACCGCTACCCACTGCGCCACCGTGCCGCAATATATATACAGTATCTTCCAAATAATACAAAGAGTATCATGGCAAGTTTTTGGGGTTCATCAGGTATACAGTACACACCTTTGCTTCCCCTTACAGGGATCAAACCTTCTGACATTATGCCACGGTGGCTGGTTTGCTTATTTGACAGGGTGAAGATTGGAATACAGTATTACATTGTGAGTTCTGAGTTGCAATCTGATTATTTAGGTGGTTACCTACCAGGTAATGCTTGTGGTTGGTCGGCCATTCGGCAAACATCTCTCTCTCTCTCTCTCTCTGTCTCTCTCTCTCTCTCTCTCTCTCTCTCTCTGTGTCTCTCTCTCTCTCTCTCTCTCTCTCTATATATATATATATATATATATATCCATCCATTATCCAACCCGCTATATCCTAACTACAGGGTCACGGGGGTCTGCTGGAGCCAATTCCAGCCAACCCAGGGCTCAAGGCAGGAAACAAACCCTGGGCAGGGCACCAGGCACACACTAGGGACAATTTAGAATCGCCAATGCACCTAACCTGCATGTGTTTGGACTGTGGGAGGAAACCGGAGCACCCGGAGGAATCCCACGCAGACACGGGGAGAACATGCAAACTCCGTGCAGGGAGGACCTGGGAAGCGAACCCTGGTCTCCTAACTGTGAGGTAGCAGCGCTACCCACTACGCCACCATCCATCCATCCATTTTCCAACCCCCTGAATCCGAACACAGGGTCACTGGGGTCTGCTGGAGCCAATCCCAGCCAACACAGGGCACAAGGCAGGAACCAAACCTGGGCAGGGTGCCAACCCACCGCAGGACACACACAAACACACGCACACACCAAGCACACACTAGGGCCAATTTAGAATCGCCAATCCACCTAACCTGCATGTCTTTGGACTGTGGGAGGAAACCGGAGCGCCCGGAGAAAACCCACGCAGACACGGGGAGAACATGCAAACTCCACGCAGGGAGGACCCTGGAAGCGAACCCGGGTCTTCTGCCACCATATATATATATATATATATATATATATATATATATATATATATATATATATATATATATATATATATATACACACATTCACTGTTTATTCATAGGTCTGATCACAGTTTTACTAAGTTATGTGCTTCCTCATAGATCCATTGCTTGGCAATGAAATTTAGCAATTTAGCTCTGGGTACTTTGCATATGAAATTAGTTCTTTGGACTTTGAAAAAGTGAAAAGTTTGCAATTTGTGGACAAAATAAAAATCTTTAATATGTAGTAAGCTTCCCAGCAGGATATGAGCAGATCAGAAAAACCTGGACATAGTCTGCGTCATTGTGTGCCTCAAGAGTCCATTTAAGGTCAGGAGTGCAGTGGTATCTCATAAATCTGTTATCCTCTATTCATTGTTATTTATGGAACCTGTTACGGACCTAAATAGATAAGGGTTCTTTCTGGAACAATCACGTGGATAGTTCTGCTATGGTTCCCCTATGACATCGCTTTGGAACCGTTATTTTAAATGTGTATGCTTGATAAGAGGTCCTGCGGTGGGTTGGCACCCTGCCCAGGATTGTTTCCTGCCTTGTGCCCTGTGTTGGCTGGGATTGGCTCCAGCAGACCCCCGTGGCCCTGTGTTCGGATTCAGCGGGTTGGAAAATGGATGGATGGATGCTTGATAAGAGTAACGACAGAAGCTGCGAAAACACGTCCATGGATTTTTATACTAACACTAGAGGGCGCATTACACTTGTCCGAATTCTTTTTTAGGTGGTCGCAACTGATTATAGTTATTTGAAAATGAAGTGTGAAACAGTGAGGGCATTACCGCTGCAGATGCGCGCGCCTGAGACCCAAATCTGTTGCGCCGAATACTTGAGTTTTAAAAAAAAAAAAAAAAGAATGCAACAGCTGGCCTGGGATTTGTTGTCGCAGGACTCCGAGCTGTGCTCCCTCACCATGGATACACGCTACTTCCCGGCAGTAGAAACATCAAGACACAAATAGTTCTACTTAGCTTTATTAACGCTGTGTTATTTATGGCTTTCCATATCTAGTTGGTTCAAAAAGTCGTTTTTTTCATGAATTATGAATGCGGCTCCAGTATTCTAAAGGTGCTATTATACCAATGCGCACTATGCGTACACTAACATACGCTTCAAAACCTCTAGAAGTCAATGCGCCACCTTGAAAAGTGAATTTAAGCCACTGCCAAGAGTGACAGCACATCGAAGGAGGGTCCGTTATCGGAGCGCTGCAAGTTCCATTTCACACGCAGAACGGTTCCTGCCCAGCTCCGTGCCCTTTTCTTTCGCTAATGACAACTTTCGGGCTGCTTTCCTGGAGGTAAACAGATTGGTTGCTAGGTTACTCTCTCCCGAGCATCTCGCCTGATGCTGGCGCGCTCCCTTTTGTACTGTTTTACTGGCAGAGTCCCATTGTTTCTGGAGGTCATCGTCAAACATTTAACTAGCGCTTTCACTTTCCTCTATAAAAGATGGATCGTGCATTTCACTTTAGCTGTTGCTTTCTTTCTTACCGTGGTATGGGGGTTGGGAATTTGAGCTAGTGGCAGGGACCACAAGTAGAACTTTTCTGTTTTTTTTTTTTTTTCAGATTACGATCTATGATGGATGGATTTATGTTTTATAAATAATGCACACAGTAGATTTAGAAAGTATTGAGACCCCTTCACTTTCTGTACACGTTATTGTGTTGGAGGGTTAATTTTAAAGGGATACATTTGACATTTTTGCTCATCAATCTACACTCAATAACCTATGACGACAAAGTGAAAGTTATCTTTACAAAAAGGTTTGCAAATGTGTTAAAAATCAAAAAAGTGAAATTTCTTATTTATGTGTGTAGATCCTTTGCTCCGACACTCCAAATCGTGATCAGATCCGTCCTGTTTGCTTTAATTCTTCTTGTAGCTAGAACTTGGATTCCACCAGTGGTAAACTGAATTGACTGGACATCATTTAGAAAGACAGACACTTGTGTATATAAGGTTTCACAATTCATGGGACAAAAAAACATGCCACAAAGTCCAAGGAACTCAAATGATGAAATTGCGGTGAGGACAATGGAATCAAACCTTTTTTTAAGGCTTTGAACGCTCCCAGGAGCACAATGGTCTGTAGTGAAAAAGAAGAACTTTGGAACCACCATGACTGAGCTCAAAGGACATCGGGGTGAGATGTGACCAAAAACCTAATGGTCACTTTAGCAGAGCTTCAAAAGTGATTTGTTAAGATGGAAGAACCTGTGGGAAGGATGACCACCTCTGCCACTCTGTACATCTGGTGTTCATGGTTTAGCCCATCTTGATTAAAGGTTTGTCAAATGGCATTTAGATGACTCTCAGAGCATGAAGAAAAAGATTCTCTCATTTGATGAAACAGAAACTGGAATGTTTGGGCAGAACTCCAAGTACTGTATCTGGTGAAGACCAGGCGTTGCTTATCGCCTGTCTAATACCCTCCCAGGGTGAACTGTAGTAATGGCAGCATCCTGCTATGGGGTTGCATCTCAGTGGCAGGGACAGGGCGACTGGTCAGAACTGAGGGAAGGATGAATGCAGCCAAATACAGAGCGGTCCTTAAAGAAGACCTGCTGCAGAGAGCATGGCACCTCAGACTGGGGCAATGGCTCACCTTTCAGCGTGACATTGACTCAAAGCATACAGAAAAGGGAATGGTGGAGTGGTGTGAGGACAAGTGTCAGAGTGCTCTTCGGTGGTTCAGTCAAAGCCCAGACTTAAACCTCAAAGAACATCTGTGAACAGAGCTGAAGATGGCAGTGTACAGACACTTCCCATCGAATCTAATGGAGCTTGAGACGATCTTCTAGGAAGGATGGGAGAAACTGCCCAAATCCAGGTGTGCAAAGCTTGTTGAGAATTGCTGCAAAAGTAAGGGGTCTGAATACTTCTATAAATGAGAAATTTAAGTTTTTTTTTTTAATACATTTTTAGGCCTTTCTGAAAACATGTTTTCACACTATCATTGAGTTAAAATGGAGGGGCAAAACTGGCAATTTTTTCCATTTAAAATTACATCTATGACACAATAAAGTGTGCTGAAACTGAAGGTGTCTGAATACTTTCTGAATCCACTGCATTTCTTACTTTTCAGTCCTGCTTTTTGTTTTGCTCAGCTCTCATATTTATCAGTTACACAAGTGAACTGTTTGAAGATTTCTTTAATTGATACAATATCGGCTTCTTCATCGACAAGGCACTATATAAATAGAATATATTATCATTATTATTATTATTACCTCTGGAATACCTTTGCAGATATCAGCTGCAAACAGTGAAGGTGTCCTTTGAGTTTAGGCAGTGTAGAGTTTTCTTTGCTAACGTTGTCAAGCCCACATTATATTTTCCAAAGAGTTCTCCTGCAATGTTTCTGAGCTTAATTTTTACGAATGGTATCTGTAAGAAAGACTACTCAACAGCACTGTTGCCGATTTGTAAAGACAGAATTGAGACGGCAATACTGGCCAGTTCATCAAGAAATTCTCAGAGGTGTCACTAGCTTGAGCACTTATTTTGGGTTTAGCACTGGTAATGGCGTTATGCCAAAAGTATATTACATGGAAAAAAGGGGGAATTAAGTTGTCCACCATGGAGTTTCATTCAACCATGAGTTGGGATGGGGGGTGGTTCTCACAGGAGCATGAAAAGCATGCCAAGCTAAGTAATGTCTCCACTGCATCTACCTGCTCTGCTGCATCACCTCGACCCTGCCACCTCTATGCTCTAGCCATCCATTTTCTTGATCCACTGATGCAGGGCAGGGTCTTGGGGCAGTTGGAGTTTATCCCAGCAAGCATCAGGAGCAAGGAAGAAATAAACACCCATGCAGGGTGATGAACACACATTGACACACTAGGGCCACGTCACTTAACCTGCATGTCTTTGTACTTTGAGAGGAAACCCAAGAATTTGGAAGACACCCACACGTACACAGGGAGAACCTGTAAACTCCATCCAAGGGGGCACACGGGCCATTAATCCAGGTTACACCTCTGTGCTGCTGTTTTTCACTAATTTGCCCTCGCACCACAAACACACTCTGATACAAGTGCCAGGCAATCCCAATTCCATGCCCATGTCACTGTTTTGTCCCTTTGCACACTTCACTTTGTTCTTCAACCTCAATTATTAAACCAATGCTCTTTGACATTAAATCTATTTGAAGTTACATTTATGTTTCTGGATTTTTTCCCCCCCAAGTCTGATATATTTTTCTAAGAAGACCAAAAAAACAAACACAGTCCTCTTAATCAATATTTTCCCTTTCAGAGCTGTTTTCTAACTAGCCCCATTTGGCAGCAAACTGGCATCCCTGCCTGAAATCTCCAAGATGTGAATTTTGAGCAGTTCTTTCTGGTTATAGAGTGCCTCAGCTAGGCCATTATGATCGTCCTGTTTCCTCCAGGTCATTAGTCTCATGGACGATCCTCAGCTAGTATACTCCGCTTCCTGCACCAGCGAATATTTTCTTACCCCTTTGCATTTCACAAGTCAGAACAGTCACGGTGTGAATTGAAGAGTGTCACAGCACAAGATGGAAGACAAAGGAAACCTCTTTTCCAAGTGTGAATCCAATGTGCCTTGAATTATTCCCATTGCCATTTTGACACATTTCTTTAGCAGTGCATTTTGTCATCCACCCTGGATAACTTCTGAATGCGGAGATGAAGGAGCAGGTGAAGGGAGTCTGCCATTTTCACTTCACCAGAGGCCAGCGTCAGTTCCTTCTTGGCTCTTGAGTGACCTTGGTAGCTTAGCAGAGAAAGAAAAGCCTGTGTAGCACAAGTCCGGCATTTAACATAATAAATGGTCCTGCCTTTATAGAGTCATATAAATAAAATTTATTACAAACAGATAAATAAATACAATACAACTCGTCAAGGCTTCCATTAAAATATGAATACAAATGTGCAATACAACCCAACAAACCTCCCAAGAACTACTGAAAGGACAGCAAAACAGAAAAAAACAAAATCTGTAAACACACTGTGCAACAATAACACAAGGCAAATCACTCTGAACATATTGTGAAAAAAGTAAAGAAAAATGCAACAAGCCCTCTTGTTTCTACAAAACACATGCAGTAATTAATTAAAAGATCTTGACCCTTGGGCGGCACGGTGGCGCAGTGGGTAGCGCTGCTGCCTCGCAGTTGGGAGACCTGGGGACCTGGGTTTGCTTCCCGGGTCCTCCCTGCGTGGAGTTTGCATGTTCTCCCCGTGTCTGCGTGGGTTTCCTCCGGGTGCTCCGGTTTCCTCCCACAGTCCAATGACATGCAGGTTAGGTTAGGATTGGCGATTCTAAATTGGCCCTAGTGTGTGCTTGGTGTGTGGGTGTGTTTGTGTGTGTCCTGCGGTGGGTTGGCACCCTGCCCGAGATTGGTTCCTGCCTTGTGCCCTGTGTTGGCTGGGATTGGCTCCAGCAGACCCCCGTGACCCTGTGTTCGGATTCAGCGGGTTGGAAAATGGATGGATGGATGGATCTTGACCCTTAAATACATATGTACAAAAATATATAAAATCCCCATAAAGAAATAAAACCCTTCCATCTAGCCTGAAGAAGGGGCCTGAATTGCCTCGAAAGCTTCCACATTGTAATCTTTTCAGTTAGCCAATAAAAGGGGTCATTTTGCTTGACTTCTCAATGCATCCATAATGGATACCACGATACTATGCCCTTCTAAATAAACCTAAAAGTGAACATTTGAAGCACAGATTTTACTTTCTATTTCAGGTGTCTCAGCCTGTCCCGGCAGCGATGGGACGCAGTGCAGCTCAACACAAGACCCACTCATGCACACCCATAGTCACTCATACAAAACCAACTTAAGACTGACAATCAACTTAATATGCACATCTTTGGCATGTGCGAAAGTACTACATAAAACGATCTTTTGTTTCTAGTGACACCGCTGACTTTCCATATCACTTTGATCAGGTCATGTCAAGCTCCATGTATGCTGTGCTTGTCACGTGAAGTGAATTGAGTTGAGCTCGCCATTAAGAACATTAAATTTCAGTGTGCTGCGCAGTTCAATCATGAATGCAGTTATGTGAGGAAATTGTTTCCCTGGAATTCTTTACAGAGTGTTTTGTGTTAATGAACAAAACAAAAACTGATTTCAGATTAACAAATCTATAGATTTTTTGGTAACTCTATCAATCCCTGATGCAATCCCGGAGTGGTGGCTCTGAGGCTAGGGATCTGCACTGGCAATCGGAAGGTTGCCGGTTTGAATCCCGTAAATGCCAGAAGGGACTCTGCTCTGTTGGGCCCTTGAGCAAGGCCCTTAACCTGCAATTACTGAGCACTTTGAGTTGTGAGAAAAGCGCTATATAAATGCAAAGAATTATTAAAAGAATTATTATTATGACTTATTGCAGTCCTGGCAGTATGGATGTATGAAATGGAAGTGAACATTGCATAGAATGAGTGCCACAGTATTTAACCATTATTATTTATTATTTGACAGATGTCTTTATCAAAGGCAAATTACAACATCTGAGAGATACAATTGGTTTAATTTCTATTATTTTGAAAATTGTGCTCAGTCAAGTGAAGTGACTTGCTCATGCTCACACAGTGTCAGCAGAGGGATCTGAACTCACAACCTCAGGGTTTGAAGTCCAAAGCCTTAACCACTATGTCACAATGTATAGACAACATTCTCTTTGAAAGGGGGTCTCATTTGCTATGTCACAGTTCCTAAGGTTCTGGCAGTCAGTTAATGACTGTGAAATCATGCCAGAGAGGGGCAGCCATTGAGTTGCCTGCCCTTTGCAGTTGTGCCCTGCTCTTTCACTTTACAGAATGCACTGTTAGTAGTAGAGTGTTGTACTGTGTTAGCCATTATGGATGCAATGAGAAGACCAGGAAAATGACACCTTTTATTGGCTAACTGAACCAATTACAATATGCAAGCTTATGAGGCAACTGAGGCTCCTTCTTCTGACAGGTTGTAATTGATTGTAATTGATTTCTTCAGGCAGGTTGTAATTGATTGTACTTAATTACAACATGTCTGAAGAAGAGGCCTCAGTTGCCTCATAAGCTTGCATATTGTATTTGGTTCAGTTAGCCAAAAAAAGATGTCATTTTACTTGACTTTGCAGAGTGGTGGCGCTGAGGTTAGAGATCTGTGCCAGTAATCGGAAGATTGCCACTTCAAATCCCGTAAAACGGCAGAAGTGACCTTATTCCATTGGGCCTTTGAGCAAGGCCCTTAACCTGCAATTGCTCCGTCCTGGGTATGACGTTAATCTGCATTCAGCCCAGCAAGCAGGTCCTCTAATTTACAGGGAAAACATGGGGGTTGGTGGCAGGATTGGCACTCCAGCCACAATGAAAAACTTCACACTGTTTCAATGTGGTATCGAGGTGTCACCTGCTGCACTGGGGTCCCAATCCTGGTAGTTTGTCATGTGGTAGGTGCCACAACATGCTATCAGCGCATGCTCCCAAACACCCCCCCCCCCCCACCCCTTATTTGAATGCACATGTAAAAGTTTCAGGACCTCTTCTAGCACACTAACCTTCTTCTGGCCCAGAATTCCAGACAGATACAAACTTTCTTTACAATACCCCATTGGCATTTCGAGCATTCACACTGTGTGGTGTTTGGGGTAAACAGCTGCTTCCATCTCTTGCACCCAGCCCCCTGCGAGTGAATTCGGCCATTAACAGCAAGTAGGCAAATGTAAATGAGTCTGAAGAGAGGAGGGGGAGAGGGGCTGGGCTTCTCAGACAGAGTTACTGTTTGAAGGCTCCTATGGATTCCTCAACTCATTTATCTTTGCTCTTCACTGCTTCCGGACACTCTGACTGGTAATGGCCACCGCGGAGAAGAAACTTCACTCTGCGGGCAGCCAAATTGACCAGGTGGTGCCCCCCGACACCGCTGACCTTACTATGTCTGTGCGAACAGAGACTGCGGCCGGTGACCCCGAGTGGATAGAGGAGAGGTTCAGGATTGACAGGAAGAAGCTAGAAGAGATGCTGTACAGTGAGTATCCACTGCTATGACTGCCGTAAACGGCTTATCCGTCCATGGGCAGAGTGCGGATTTCCAGCTCTTGAGACCCCGTGAAACGTGCACACACAATCTTGAGTTGTTGCCCGACTTTCCTTGTTGTTTGTAAGCCTCGTGACACCGACTTCACTCCACATGGATTTGCATCGCAATTCACCGTCGACACAATGCATCGATCTGAAAGCTAGAGGCCGATCTCTCGTGAAGTTCTTCACGTTTTGCTCTCTCAACGTCCAGTTACCATTTCCAGCGCTGTAACTTCGTAAGACCCCCTCAAATCTGAGAGCAGGCTGCTATTGAAATTAAACTGATAAAAAAAGAAGTGAACGGTAATTTTACTGGTTAAAATGAAGGAATTACATGAAACAAACTACCAATCATTCTCCTGCTTTTCACTACGCGCGTGGAGTCAGCAGCACAGGTCAGACCCGCACGCTTGTACTCACATAAAGTGAGTAACCCGACAGACTAGTGTAATCTCAAGTACTATATATTCTAACATTTCCTTGTTTGGCATTAATATCAAATTGTAGCTGACAAACGTTAATAGCTAGACATGATAAAATAAGTGATCGCAGTGCCCTTGGTAGACACCTGTGCGATTCTTCCCCGGGTAAACGAGAAGCCGTGGAAAGCTTTGGGTGTACACAGTCCCGGGGTCGAGTCTTTATAAAAATCAGAACGAAACGAGGGCGTGTGGTGCAAAACGTGAACCACAATGACATAAAATCAAATAAGAAGTCAGAACTCTGGAGAGCGCCACCGACTTTCGCAGCGAGAAAAAAAGAAAGCAAAAGAAGGCGGAGGCACGTCGACAGGCTGAGGTGGTTACCCTTGGAGATTTCGGAGGGGGCGTGTCGGCATTTGTGTCAATTCATGGCCGTCCTGGGGTGAAAAGGTGGAATGTTAAATTACAATGTATATATTTTCCTTTTATGGTACCATACGTCCTTAAAAAGAAAGGCGCTAATGAGGTTTTTTTTTTTCCAGAGCGACGCTAAATTGGAGTCATTTTTGGTCTCCAAAAGAGCCATCCACCTGAAAGTTCTAGAAAGTAGCCTCGTTTATTGAGGTCCGTAACAGGTTTTATAAATAAACTTGATTAGAAATAACAGATTTGTGATATATTGCATGATTTTAAAAGGACTTTAAAAGCCAATGTAGGTTTTCTTGATCTGTTAGTCTCCTGCTATAGCCTGCTATACATTTAATATTTCTATTTTGTCGGCAGGCTAGGCTGCAGGCCCTTCTCAGAATTAAATAGTTCATTGTCAAGCAATTGTTCTACAAGAAAGCACACAACCCAGTAAAGTGACATCACAGAGCACTATTTTTAAGAGTGAATGCTCAAATCATGTTGTCAGGTACATAGATATGTAATGTAAAGTACAGAGCCCTCCATAATGTTTGGGACTAAGACACATTTTTCCTTGATTTACTCCTCTGTTCCACAGTTTAAAATTACAAATCAAACAATTCAGACATTGTGATTAAAGTGCACATTGCAGACTTTCATTAAAGGGAATTTACGTATATTTCGGTGAATCTGTGTAGAAATGATGACACTTTTTTTTACATGACCATTCCCCCCATTTCAGGGCACCTTAATATTTGGGACAATTGGCATCACATGTGTCTGATTCCTCAGGTGGGTTTCATGGCTTCATCAGATACCTCAGCTTACTTCTATCTTTTGGAGTCTGCAGTTGCCATTGTTCAACATGAGGACAAGAGCTGTGCCAATGAAAGTCAAAAAAGTCATTATGAGTCTGAGAAATAAGAATAAAACCATCAGAGACATTGGTAAAACCTCTGGATTACCTAAATCAATTGTCTGGAATAAAATTAAGAAGAAAGAACACACTGGTGAGCTCAGTAATCACAAAGGGACTGGTATTGGTCTTTAAAGAACCTGCAGAATTCTGGGAAAAGGTCTTGTGGAGAAACGAGACTCTGCAACAGAGTGATGGTGAGAGCAAAGTGTGAAGACGAAAAGGAACTGCCTAAGATCCAAAGCAGACCACCTCATTTGTTAAACATGGTGGCAGGGGTGTTATGGCTTGGGCACAGTTCCTGGCACACTTCTCTTCACTGATGATGGAACTGCTCACGGCAGTGGCACAGTGAATTCTGAGGTGTACAGAAACATCTGATCTGCTCAAGGTCCTGTAAAAGCCTCCATACTCACTGGATGGCACTTCATTCTACAATAACATAATAAGCCAAACATTGAGGCCACACAGGAGTTTTTCAAAGCTAAAAACGGAAAATTCTTGAATGGCCAAGCCAATCACCCGCTTTAAATACAATTAAGCCCACTTTTCATATGCTGAAGAGAAAATTTTGCAGACTTCAAGCTTTTATCACAAGCAAGGGATATCTCACCAGAGTGAGATGAATGTACGTTATTTACAATACGTCGGAAAGCGAACAAATAGCACCAGTCAGTCAGAAAGACCAAGACTGAAATCTTAACGTGAGTCGGAAAGCGAGCAAATAGCACCACAAATACGCAAAGCCAGTCACACACACTGGGTCCTTCACAATTTTACATCCATACGGCAGTTCCCCTTCACGCGATGAAAGCAGTCGGTTTTCTGATACTTGGACACTTCTGCAATGTAATTTAAAGAAACATTGGTAAAGAGGGATGCACAGAGACCAATCGTGCCGCTAGATGGTGCCACCCTTTAATGTCTGTTGTAACGTGCGGCCATGTTGTCCATGATAAGTATGGGGACTTTTTGCAAATGTTGTGTTGGTCAAAAGGTGTCCTGCGCTTGACCAAGGACATTTTTCCCAGCCAAACATACTCTATGACCTCCTCCTGGTCACACAGAAGCCCCATGCCCAGTTTGGTGGCGACCGAACGCCCGGTGCAGATTTGTATGGCGGACAAACAAACATAGACTCTGCTTTATATATTAGAATATAGAGATACTGTATATAGCTAGACTGAAATGATGGGCAGCAGTTAGGTGAGGCGCTGATGACACTCTGGGGATGACATCTTAGTATTGAGATCACAATAGAGGTGCACAGCTTGTCTTCTCTTACAAATTCTTCAGCTAACTATTAATAGTCTTGAAGTGCAATGCCATGGCTGAGGCCATCTCCTGGCACATTTTTTTCTTATTTGTTACAATGTGTCTTTAAAATCCCCAGTGTCTATAGGGATGAAGTTCATTGTCTCATATGAATGTCTTGTGTAAAGTGCACTTTAAAGCTGTCAGGGTCTGGCATGTCAGCTCTTGGGCTCTTGCTGCCCACTTCCTGCCACATGCAAAGATGCCCATCTGCCTCTTTCTCTGTCCTGGTTCGCACCTGTTGTCTGTGCTGTACATGTTAAGATCACACATTAAGCTTGTCTAGTGACCCCTAGTGATGCTTTTGTGAAGTGCTCATGCTGGTAGGTCCCCTGGACCTGTGACCCCTGCTCATGTGTTAACTCCAATGAGAAGTGAAGTGACAGGAGGAGTGAGGGGGGTTGGTTGGTCTCCTTACCCTTGTCAACACAAACTCCCCCCACCCATCCCCTCCCCCAATCCCTGATGATATATGTCTTTGATCAGGCTAGAACTGCAGAAACAAATTCTTCTCGGGGAGCTCGCCTTTGCACGCCTCAGGCTGAGGCTATTTCCCTTTATCAAGCCAAATTTTTTAAAAGGTGAAAAGCAATATTGCCAGCTGCTGCTGTTAAAAATGAAATTCAAATACACTGTCAGACTCGATGAAGATGGATGAGATGCTGGTAATATGTGTAAGATGCTCATTTACAGGACGAAAAAGAAGAAGCAAGCTCACTCCAGCCTGACCGTGGCCTGCTACATTATCAATCAGTCTTCATTTTATTTAATGTCTTTGCAGCAAATACTATTACAAGGCACTATAAAAGCAAATTAAACAGAAATTTAAATGGAACAGGAGTATAAAATATAACAGTGTAAATGTCTGGAGGAGTTGATAAACAGCATAGCAGTGTTTGTGTCAGTATAGTAGGAACAAAATCATAAGGTATAAAAGAGTTAGATGCAGCAGTAGCCATCCATTCACCTGTGATGAACTGGCACCATCGTCAAGGTGTGTGTGTTACCTTAGGCCTGGTACTCCCTGGACAGGACTTGACGGAGTGTGTGATTGCATAAAATCTCACCAAGCTGACCCAGCAAGTCGATTTTCCCACAATATGGACTCCAGCTTTCATTTATTCAAGACTAGTTTCTGAGGATGACTTGCATGTGTGACATGAGCTTCTGTTTCATGAAACATTTTGTTCAATTGACACTAGCAGTGTCCAATACTGTTCCTTTTATCAAGACAAGGAAGTCTCAGGTTGGAGAAGCAGCTTGTGACAATAAACATCACTGTCCTCAACCAAACTTTTCTTGTGTTTCCTTCTTTTCAGCTCCAGGAACTGGGAATGGCCTGACTGGAGAAGAATTCTTCCAGAAGGTAAGAAAGCAGTCTACTCTGCTGGAGTGTGCAGTTAGATATAAAAAGTGCACCACTTGCCAGTTGTCTCTTTTTTTTATTGAGTTCTCTGGTTTATGTTCCTTTTTTGATCTTCTTCTCACCCCCTGATTGCCTCAACACAATAGGTGCTATTAATGATTACTTTTATAAGTTTTTCTTCCAGGTATAGTTAGGCAGAGTGGGGGTTCTGAGGCTAGGAATCTGTTGCTGGTTTGAATCCCTTGAGTAAGGCCCTTAACCTGCGATTGCTCTGTCCTGAGTATGACGTTAACCTGCATCCAGCCCTGCAAAGCAGGTCCTCCAACTTGCTAGGAAAACTTGGGGGTTGGTGGCAGGATTGGCACTGCAGCCACGTAAAAAACCCTGTTTCATTTCATCTGAAGTAGTGTGGTGTGTGGTGAGGTGTCCTAATTTGGGATCCTGAGGTGGCTTGTCGTGTAGAGGGTATGGCAACACACTGTATCAATGCGTGCTCCTCCCCTTTCTCTCTCCTCTCAGGTCTGCATGGCCCTGTAATGTCCTCAATGACAAGAGGTGACCATGTTGAGGCAATCATTGTGAGGCAAACCAAGAAATCTTGCGGGCAAACACTTAGAATCACCTCCTGTTTGTCACTCATAGAATGTCACCTTCCTTGGGTACAGGTAGATGCCTTTCAGACTGACTGAGGTCTTTTTGGCATCAACTGGTCTTGACATCTCTACCAGAAATTTTTTGACCTAAATATCCCCCCAAAAAAAGAAAGCCATGACTTTTGATGAAGTACACCCAACAACGATATTCTTTCAGCTTAAGGGTGAATCAGGTACTCAAGGACATCAGTAGAAATTAAAGGGAGGAGCATTTAAAACTAAAGCCAGGAAGATCTTCATTATTCAAAGAGTTGTGATTCTCTGGAACCAAATACTGAGTCATGAAGTTGAAGCAGAAACCTTTAAGAAGGGCCTGGATGAGATACTGGGACAGCTTAGCTGTTAGATACACAAATGGGCTTGATGGACTGGATGGTCTCCTCTTGTTTGTTATATGTATTATGTTCTGCTCAGGCTTCAAAGTTCCAAGAAATGATTACAATGAGAAGTGTCATTGTGTGAGATGTGACAGTAACATAAACTGGGATGACCTGGAATGGCTCTGCTTTCCACTGTCCTGTGTTCATTCAATGTAATTAGAGAAGCAGCTCTGCAAAGGAAATAAATCAGAAACATTAGTGCACCATGATAGACTTGTGTGCCTACTCCTTGAAAAGGCTGCATCTGTTCTTCACCTGGGTGGGAATGAAGCACCCCCTAACACTTTAAAAGAATGAGTAGTTGTCTCCTACATGTGATAAAAATGTGAGACGTAGGATGTGGATGATTAGTGATATTGTGGGGAAGTGTGGACCCTAACAATTATAAGTGACACTGTCAGAGGAGTGAAACAATAAAATAAAAGTTGTCAATTATTTCCCACATGTTATTAGTGATAATCAGAAGCAAATGTGACAGGGATGATTAATAAGTCCCTAAAGGTGACACATGGCACTGTAAGTTTATTAGACAATGTGTGCTACCCATCTAAATTAGGTTGAAATCTAAGTAATCAACGCAGACCTCATATTTTTTTATTTGATAAACGGGTTGTCCATTTGGTCTAATATAATAATACTTGAGTGTCCCAAACCATGTATGTTGTAAACAGTACCAAAAATGACCTTCTTGTCCCTGGGCTATTCAGCAGCACGTCCCCCCCTCCCCTTATTGTCTCCCCATATTCGACTGTTACAGAAAGATGCTATTTCATACTAACATCACCTTGTGGTTGTACCCCCTTGCCTCTTTAATATCATCAGGATTGTTATAATGAGTCGTACTCCAGCTATTTCCTACCTTTGTAGGCAGAAACCCTCAAGACCCGTTCCTCAAGTGCCTTCCTAAATTCTCCTTTCCCTCCACACACTTATCTTACAACCAGCCAAGCAAAGCATTTCCCATCTGCTTTGTGTCCTCTCCTGTCAGAATGTCCTTGCATTCTTGTCCTTCAGATGTTCCTCTGAGGCTCCCATCTTATTCTGCTGGTTTGTTTGATGTTCTTCATCCAGTGAGCGGCGGACTCTGTCTGCTATTGACCTGCACAGATTCAGACTAATGTGAACTCAATGTGCAACAAAGCTACTGTAGACGTGCATGCTGGATGGTTCACTGGGTAGTATCCCCTCACCAGGTGGACATGTGAGCAGGTGGTGAATTTGTGTTCTTGTTGTCCCAACGTTCCCAGTCCTAAGTTGGAAGTTTTTTCAGAGCAACAAGAGAACATTTTAGGATTTTACAATTTTCTGTATGGTTACTTCAGTGCCATTCACCTTAGTCGTGGCTGAGATGATTGCCTTTCAGAGAGCAAAGCAGAAAATATTGTATATTATATATACAATATTGTAAGCATCAGTGCAAGATTATAGAAGCACTCATTGATGAGGTGTCTAGTCCAAGGGACAGTTGCCACCCTTTTTCTCTACCAGTCAGACAGAATGACTCCTAAAGATGGGAAGTAACATTCTAGAAGGGTGAGTCAGTGACCTTCATATGATAGATGACAATACAAAACAAGAGTGACCAGGATGATTAGACACACTGAGGGGGAGGAGGCCCCCTAAAGATGTAGAGCGACATTTTGGAGGGGAAGACTGATGTCTCCTGCAAATGATTAGTTATAACATCAGGGAAGGAATGACATTGGAAGAGTGAGGGACAAGTTATTAGATAACATCCCGTAACAATGCCAAGTAAAACTGAAGAGCTGGGTGTCTGCACTTCTATATTGGATTAGTGAAATGCAGTGCAGGTGTGACTTTGTAGATTTGGTGAGGAGAACACTCCCAAAGATGAGGAGTGAAGGAGGTGTCTTCTGTATACAATTAGTAATAATATGAATGAATAAGGAAGATTAGTCATACTGTAAGATGTTAAGAACACTTTATTAATTCATTATTGGCATTTGCTATAATGGTGGTTCTGTCCAGAGGCGTAGCTAGGGTTTTCAGCACCTGGGGACAACTGAAGATTTTGCGCTCCCTCCTGTTTGGCAGAATGCAATGGGGAAAGGAAAGAAACATCAATTTGGTGCCCCCTGGATGCTGCACCCAGGGACAGATGTCCCCCCCAAGCTACGCCACTGGTTTTGTCAGTACAGTCTTTTGGGGCCGCTAAAGCCAGAGTCTCCTCAGATGAAGACGCGATTAAAATGTTTGCTCCAGTCATTTTCTCAGCTGCAAACTGTTGTATATTGCGTGTCTCATTTGTGCCAGGGCGTTCCTCTTTATCTAAATGAGGCTTTTTGAAAAACCTTGATATTTCTATTTGTTTTGCCATGTCAGAAATAATCCTTGAAAATATTCACTTAAGCAACTTAAGGTTCTGTTAAGTTGCTGTTTAATGTCTACTATCGATCAGGTTACACATACACCTTAACATCACCCCATCAATTTATTTATTGAAAATTCAGTAAAGCAATGGGATTTGACATTCCACTCTGAAACTGAAGGAAAGTGAAAATAACCAATACCCAATCAACTACAAAATTTAATGGAAAATTTCATATACAACAAACTGATTGGCTGGACCCACTGGTCCACACTTGAATCAATACCCCTTAAAAGAACTCCACCTGAATGAACAGAGCTTGTTATATTATCTCTCATCAGTCACTGGTTAAATGTCAGTAAACTTTATTTCAGTCATTACTTGTGTTTATTTGCAGGAAAACCAGGCATAAATTGTTGTGACTGGAGAGTCCTAAAACCACAGAAGCTCCAGCAGCACTTTCAAAAATTGCCCTCTAAGGGAGGGAAATACTGTCAAACCTCAACTAGATACAAGAAAGAGCCAGAACAATCTTTATAAAATAAACGTTTTTTGTGTCAAAAGGCTCTGCAATAGATGTGTCCTGACTCATCAGGAAAAGGAAAACAGGATACTGAATTTCTGAGTAAACCATGAGAAGTGGGCAAAAGGCAATACAAAAGAAAATTAAAATAAGCTGTAGCAACTGAAACCCAGACGAGAAGCAAAATCGAAGTAAAAAAATGCAGGCAATGAGTCGAAAACCTGGCAAAACTAGAAGATTAAATACAGAATAACTCAAAAGGAAGCAAGGATTTATCCGCAGATTGGATAAGGTTCATGGCCAAGGCTGATCTTTTATGCCGGTTGCTGGTTCAGTCAAAGTCACAACCCTGGAAACTCCACCCCTAGAAACGAGGGTTGTGATTCTGACAACAGTATGCAATATGGCTTCTCTTAAAGGCAAAGTATTAATTTCCAGCCTAAATCATGACAAGATGAAGTTCCGAAGAACTCAGAACAATTGCCTGAACAGACAAGGTAACCTCAGCAAACAAAGCCCCAAATCAGAATCCAAAGGTGTAGTCAAAAATAGAGCACAGGTTCAAAAATCCATAAACACAGTCCCAATACAAAATCCAAAGACGTAGTTGAGAAACTGAGCACAGGTTTGAAAAACCCAGTAAACACAAAAGCAACAGCACAAGGCACAGTAAACACAAGAAACACTCCACTCTCTAGTGCATTCAAAATGAACTGTCAGGAACAATGGAAGGCCTTCCCATAAATCGTGTGGAGGGCTGTTCCAGGTGGTGATTGGCAGGTGGCCCCACCCCTTGGGGAACCACCCACAAAACACATGGGATATGACATAGGCAAGTAAACACACAGAAAAATGTACAGAATTAAAAAAATAAACATTAATACAAATAAATACCATACAATTAAACAATACATGCAAGAAACACAACTGCGAACCCCAGGCAGGTGAGAAATGCTGGGTAAAACATAAATGTTGAACAGTGTATCCAGCAGGGGGCGCTAGCTCCCTTGTTCGAATAAGTTCTTTTGTAATTGCGGTGTGTTACATAACCCGAAACTATAGATATAATATAAAAAGGTGATACCCCTCCCTTAGTGATACGGCAGTAAGAAATCACCTAGGAGAAATAACTTAGCTTTCTTTAATGATGGCTGCATAACAGACGAAGGAAGCCATGACAAGAACCCAGTTCAGGAGTGGGGGCCCAATGTATGGAGTCTGCCATTTTCGTTGCTGCGTTGGAAGGATTTTCTGGATCGGATGACGTTATCTCTCATCTGTCCGTCGGCTTCAAAGGTGTGCCGGGCAATGTTCCAAGGTTTTATATTCTTTCTTCATGCGCAGGCCCCCACTTAGGTGAATAATACAATTCCAACCAAGGCAAAGAGGATACAATTTCATGCTGACTCCGACAGATGAAAAATAGTGCACGTTTCCCCAGCTGTCTTTATCTATCTTGTCTTGTGCTTTGCCTAGCAGTTCTTAAATGGTAAACTCCTGTGCTAAATCAGGTTCTGTACATGTGAGCAGACAAAGGCAGATTTATAAAATATTTGCACAGAGCACATAGTGACATATTAAACTTATACACTTATTACAAACAGTGGCACCCGTAATCAAACTTGGGCCCTAAGTGGAATCTTCTTGGGTCCCCTCAGATAATATCTGTTAAACTCTCAATATCAAAGCTAAAACACATAATACGTCCTCATTGTTGCTCCAGTAAACTGCTAGCTTTAGTGTAGTGGCAGTTGATAAATGTTAGCTAGCTTACTGGAAGTTGGAAAAATTTAGATCTCTAAAACACATCAACATATGCAGCATGAGCTGCTTCTTCACGCTTTTGATTTTTTTGTTCTCTGCGCTCCTGTCTGGTATTGACTTGAAGCAATCCCTTTGCTCATTAATTTAAATTGATCATAACAGGTGACTATCAACAACATTAAATTGAGGATTCCTGAAACAACAGTAACCCCAATAAAGTCAAGCTGAACTTTACATTATACCACAGTGATGTACCGGGTTGTGGGAGGAGTTATGTGACTCATGTCAAGTCAAATAAACCAAGTGACAAAAATGTGCAATCCAGCGGAGCTCCTGAACTGTGAATGTCTGTAAATCCTCAACTGGCGCCCAAACAATCAGTTTTCTGATCATGGGCCCCACGCACAGTGTGTTAAATATTAAAAACGATTTAAATCAGGGTCACACATAAAGCTTCGTATTGGGTGCCTGTAACTTTAGCTGTTGTAGTCTTTGTCTTCTGAAGCCAGATGTGATGCTAGTGAGTGTTGGGATGTTCTTGTAGATGGAAAATTTGGTATGGTTGTCTTCTCTCTCTGTGCCTGTTGTGAGATCTCTGAAAATGCTTTTAAAATCCTGTTCTTTATAGGGTGTCTTTAAAGGCTGCTTTAAGTATAATGTTGCATGTGCTGAAACTGGACAGCTAATAAGTTCTCTTGGTCTAGTTGATTGGTAGTTAAGCTACTTTTAGCTAACCATGAAATTTGTTGACCAAGAAGTACCAAGCCCCCTCCTATGCTTCTTCGTTTGTGCATATACACATTGGTTAGATTATCTAAGCTTAAACATATATATTCTAACGGCAATAATACCATTTCTTGTATTTTCTTTTACATTTCCATATCCCCCAGAATCCAACACTCTTTTAAAACACATTTGTCATTTCACTATTCTGTGTTTTTTTTAAACATTTGAATTGTTGGTCATGTGACTCCTTGTGATCTAATGAGCTAATGCTAGATGTCCTGTATGAGCTCTGGGCACTAACACTATATCTCTCTAAATAATCTATACTAATTAATAAAAGGCAAAGCCCTCACTGACTCGCTGACTGACTGACTGACTGACTGACTGATTGACTCATCACTAATTCTGCAACTTCCCGTGTAGGTGGAAGGCTGAAATTTGGCAGGCTGATTCCTTACAGCTTACTTACAAAAGTTAGGCAGGTTTCATTTCGAAATTCAACGTGTAATGGTCATAACTGGAACCTCTTTTTTCACAATATACTGTAATGGACGGCAGCTCGATGGCCGTGGGAGGAGGAGTTGAGTGTCACGTCATCACGCCTCCCACGTAATCACGTGAAAAGACTGTGAACGCAGTAGGGACAAATGAAGGAGGAGCCGCAAACAGCGAAGAACAAAAAATTCATTAAACAATTGAGAAGGGAGCGAAACAATAAGAAGCGAGCGAGTGAAGCATACAAGCATGTTCATAAGGGAAACAAAGCATGGTGTAAAACGTAAGTTTAAATTAAGTTTATAGAAACGCTCCCGCTGCAGATTGCAATAACATATTCGCGAGATAAAAGTTTAATGAGAAGACACGAGGTATAAACGAACCACACGCCGTAGCGCAACGTTAGGGGCAACAGTTTCAACCATTCTATGATCTGCTTCTCGCAACTGAAAGACGGCACATGGCGGTTGTTAGCCGACTTGCTGACCGCAACGTTAGGGGCTTCAACTCTGGTGCTGACGATAGAGATTCGATTCCTGAGAGGGGATGCAGTGAGTGTGTATGCCTGATGAGCCCAGAATTAGGGAGAAACACGTGTCGCATACTCTTTGCATTATTTGAAAGTAAACTATTAAAACCATTCTATGATCAGCTTCTGGGAACAGAAAGAGGGCACGTGGCGGATGTAAGGCGACTTCCTGACCAACCACAAGCGTAACCTGGCAGGTAACCATCCATACAGTCAGATTGTGATTCAGAAAACGAATGCCATGAATATAATTACCACGATCTACATACTGTCAAATAAACGAAACACACACCGTAGCGCGACAGCTGTGAAAAGCGAGGTTCACAAAAAAACAGATCCTTAACAAATTGTTATTGGTATATTTTCGATCCGTTTAAAAAGGTTTTATTTTCTTCTTAAAAAATGAAAAGCAGTACTTCGCTGTAACGAAGCGCGAGAATTTGGCTATATATATCTGTTTCTCACAATTAAAAGAGGGCACGTGGCGGATTTTAGACGACTTCATGACCAAACATAAGTGTTACCTGCCAGGTAGGGTTACCACTTTTAATACAAAAAAATAAGGGACGCATACTGCAGCGGGTGCCACATCCCAGTGCCAACACTTTGCAGACTCTACTTAAAAGACCCGCCCTCCTCACTGGACAGTTAAAAAGACCAATCAAACTAACGATGACATCAAGTATTACCCAATCAAAAGTAGGAAAGGAGGCATCTTCATCAAATGCGTGTGGGATGATTTGCATGAGACGCTGCTTTAAAAAAAATGATAAAAAAAATACGGGACAAATCCCGTCCCGTATTGATTCAAAACGGGACGCGCAATTTCATTCTCAAATACGGGACGATTCCGTATTTTAAAGGACGGGTGGCAACCCTACAGTGCCAGGTAACCACCCATACAATCAGATTGTGATTCAGACTAGGAATGCAATGAATGTAATTACCCCGATCTACATACAAGGCGAAAGTCTTGCAACATTCAAAGATGATGGTTTGGGATAAGTACACCATACAACATAAAAGAGCTTATGAAGCCTTGAACCGAAAAAAGCAAGATCTCAGAGATCGTAAAAAAAAAATAGGAGGTAATGTCGTTTTACTCGCTGTAGATTTTAGTCAAACATTACCAGTTATTTCACGAGGGAGACCAGCAGATGAACTCAACACGTGTTTAAAATCCATGCTTCTCCCACGCTCGGTTATATGTCGCGTGTTCTCGGGTAGGTACACCAAAAAATGTATACATTTAAGCATGTAATGGGCAAACAAAAAATGAGGTATACCCGAAGGCACTGCAGTAGTACTTAATGTAACTTTACTTCTTAAATGTTAATGTTTTACTGTTTAATAATTTATACGCTTCTTATATGTTGTTCAAATTCTTTTATCAAAATACCAGTGACAGCGCAATGCACGATAACGTGGAGTGAATACACCATACGCATCCACCCTGGTGTGCGCAGATAGGAGTTGATTCTACAATTAAATAAAATAAAGATAAAAAGAATAATACAATCATCACCCATAAAGCGGATAGTAGACGTGACGTACTATATGTGTACCAGATTTCAAGTCAATAGGTGAAACGGTTTGCGAGCTACAGGTGATTTAAAATCCTGGACAGACAAACGAATAGCCACGGTAGCAAATTACAGAAGAAGATTTTACTGTTTAATAATTTATATTTATATGAAATGTGCTTCTTATATATTACTTCATATTCTCATATGATAATGATGTTAATGTTGTTTATATTGATTTCTATGTTATTGAAACTGCATGTATGTGTGTATATGTATGTATGTATATATATATATATATATATATATATATATATATATATATATATATATATATATATATATATGTGTGTATACATATATAAGTGTATATATATATATATATATATATATATATATATATATATATATATATATATATATATATATATATATATATATATACTAGCAAAATACCCACGCTTCGCAGCGGAGAAGTAGTGTGTTAAAGAGGTTATGAAAAACTAAAGGTAACATTTTAAAAATAACGTAACATGATTGTCAATGTAATTGTGTTGTCATTGTTATGAGTGTTGCTGTCATATATATATACATATACACATACACATATATTATATATATATATATATATATTTATATATATATATATATATATATATATATATATATATATATATATATGACAGCAACACTCATAACAATGACAACACAATTACATATATATATATATATATATATATATATATATATATATATATATAGATATGTATATATATATGTGTCAATCTATGTATATATGTATGTCTAGATATATACACATCTACATATATATACACATATATATACATATCTACACATATATATATATATAGATATATATGTAGATATGTAAATATTTATGTATATATATATATATATATATATATATATATATATATATATATATATATATATATATATATATATATATATATATTTATGTGTATATATATATGTTGATATGTGTATATATATATATGTATATATATGTGGATGTGTATATGTATATATATATGTAGATATGTGTATATGTAGATATGTATATATATGTATATATGTTTATGTGTGTGTGTGTATATTATATATATAAAAGACAGCAACACTCATAACAATGACAACACAATTACATTCACAATCATGTTACGTTATTTTTAAAATGTTTCCTTTTCTTTTTCATAACCTCTTTAACACACTACTTCTCCGCTGCGAAGCGCGGGTATTTTGCTATTTATCTATATATATAAAGGAGAGTTGGGATCCGGGAGACTGTGTTTGTGGAGGGATGGAGAGTTAAGGCGGGTGTTGGAGTCACGTGATCATCTCCCCTCCCATTCACCTCATTTCATTCACTTCATTTCGCTCCAAGCTGAGCTCCGCAGCTGGCGCGGTCTTGCTGTTCTTGATTTGCTTTTCACATGGCCAACTATACGTTGCATGCTCAAGAGTAAGCTCAGCGCACAACTTGGTCATATTACAACCGGAGGGGCGAACTGACAACATGGTATACAAAGAGATCCTTAACAAATAATTATTGGTATAATTTCCCTCAGTTTATTATTTAAAATTTTAAAGCAGTACTTCGCCGCTGCGAAGCGCGGGTATTTTGCTAGTCACATATAAAACACACATATTAAATATTATGAGTCATATTTAGTAAACTGTAACAGCACGTTTTTTTATTTGCATTACAGTAACGTTTCAACTCATGATCTGTGCATTCATTGCTCTTGTGGCCAGCTGTATTTTTTTCTGTCACCTGGTAGTACACATTTAATTTTGTTTTTGTGCAATATTCATTTTTGTTTTTTATTGTTTACATTTCTGTCACTATTTTTTATTATTATCATGGAGTCATATTTGTCTTACTAGTGACAAATCCATGTTTTTTTGACAAGCCTTTTGTATATTTCTTCAAACTGGTTTACTAATTTTATTATTCTGACAACACAATTTAGATTTTTGCATAGTTGATGCCATTTTGTGAGTTTCTTTGCCTTTTGGCCCCGTTGTCTGTGTTTACTGTGCCAATTACCTTTCACATGATTTGAAATCATGAGATACACTTGACATCTTCCTCTGCTTACATAAGATGGCAATCCACATTTTCTGTTGTCTGAGCGCTTGTTTGGTTTTCATGATAGTTAGTCAGCGAGTTAAGGTCAAGAGATACAGTGTAGAGTCAGGACAGACCCAAGTTGTTTTTTGTTAGACTGTAATTTTGGCTTTGCTTTTTGATTTTGGTACACAGTGTTGATGGACACCTTGGATCAGACCTTTGCATTTACTTTTTGGCTATTTTTTTGTCTCACCCGCCTTAACATTTAATGTTGTGGTTACAGATTTTTTATTCCAAAAACTACCATGAACATATCTCCAAGGTATTCATAACATTGTTCTGTGTGTCATGATTTGGAGTATTCGCAGAGGTCGAAAGGTTGCGAAGATTCCAAAAATAATGCCAGAAGCAGGCCAGAATCTTTACTAACCTGCCCAGGAGAGATTCACCTAAACTCAGCCAGGCCCCACATACTACCTGCTGGTTTCAGACAGAGCAAGCCTCAAAAATGGGGAGCGGGCAAAACAACTTGAAATGTCCACAAGTCTATCAAAACATGACACAAGAAGCAGGATAACCACCAACCCAAGGGCAGCAAAGAGGTTTATTAAATGAAAAAGTATTAACAAAATGTGAAAATGTATTAACAAAACAGAAAAGTAGAAAAAATGTTCATATGAGCTAAAAAGGCAAAGGGATGTGAGTACAAATTCAACCCACAGTAAACTAGTACCAAATACACAATCTGTAGGCTGACTCCATGAAAACAGGCAAAAAAGTCACCAAAGCCAAACACTCACATATACTCCAATCAAACAAAATGATGCCAAACTCCTAAGCTTTCTCACCTGACTTAAATAGCCCGAGGGAAGGCTCAGGAGTGGCGATATTAGGGTGGTCTTGCCTCCTGGGGGTACCACTCACAGAACTCAAGAGGCATACAAAAATATGATGCTATGCATACAGACATAATAATCCTCAAATGGAAGACTATTCACAAAATATAAACGATTACATAAAAGAGGAACATAAACAGACACCAGGGAACACAACCTAGCGGGCATATAACACTGATGCTTTATTTTTTGCTTCATTTGCTTTTTGTATTCTCTGTCTTTTGCAAAAAATTGCAAAAATCTCTGGTAGATGCTCAGTAATTGTCAATTATGTTATCCCAGTTCTGTCTGTTAATTTAATTTATTCCCCTCTGTGTCTTGTTTTTCATTTTATTTGATGGTGGAGAGGTGAGACCACTAATTAGATAACAGGCCCTGGGTGCTCTAATGTGTCTCTCTGTTGCCCCTGGAGACTGTTTGGAGTTCCATCAGCCACTGCCTCAGTGCAGTGATATTAACTGTGTGCTGTCTTCTTCTGCGCCCATTCTTTGGTGTGCTTTGTGCTTGTGATAATTTAATTTTAATGTCTAAAGCTTTGACTTTAAATTTTAGATTATGGATTTTGCTTAGTTTGTTAATTCCTGTTCTCTTCACTTTCTTTTTTTGTATACATTTTGGATTTTTTACACACAATACCTTCATTTTGAAGTAATAATTAACTATTGACATTTTTGGTGTACTGCCACAGGGAAAGCAGTGAAATTAATTATACTGGGACAGGGAATGATAGGAGGAAGGCAGTCTGAAAAGCAAACAGAAGGTCAAAACCAGAGACGCAAACACACACACACACACAAATATCAAATTAAAATGTTTACCAAATATAAAGACCAAAAACATGCACAATCCTGACTCCCTAGAAGAAATTTTCCTTCACAAATCCAAAATCTTGCACCACTATTTTAGATGTCCTCTGGGTGATGACGTCACCACCATGCAACTTCCGGGTAATGACAACAGAGTTCTCTTGCTAACAAGATTGTGACTTACATGAAAAATAAAGCCATAATATCAGCAAAAAAGTAGCCAAAAGTAATGATAAAAATAATTTAGCACATGATAAATGAGGGAATTGTAGCTCAAAAGTACCAAAAAGTACTGTCTGGTCCAAAAATCATAACATTTGGAATTTTGGCTTTTTCTCTATTCTTTTTCTTAATTTTCATCATTTCAATTTTGTTCTTGTAATTCTTATTTCTTTATTAATTAATTTGTTTTATTTTTTAAATGTGCTTTTTTAACTCTTTATTTAATATAGTAAATTAATATTCATCTGATTGGCCAGGGTTTTTTGATCTTTTTCTCCTCTACATCATACCAATGACATTATTTTTTACCTTTTTTGTGTTAGTTGCTCACCGGTACTGCCATCTTGTTTATCTGGTTGCTATGATGTTCCATGGTTGTTAGCCACATGATGCACATGTCCTTTGAACCGTGGCCTAATGTTGGCCGTGCTACAAAAGACAGTGGTGTACATTAGCCTAATCCAGGGGTGGGCAAAGTCATTCCTGGAGGGCCGCAGTGGCTGCAGGTTTTTGTTCCAACCCAATTACTTAATAAGAAGCAATTATTGCTCAAGTAACACTTCTGCTTCATTTTAAATGTCTTGCTCATTAAGATTTTGAACCCTTATTTTAGTCTTAAACAACTGTATTCTCGTTTTTTAATTGCTCCTTATTAGCAATAAAATGCAAATGACAAAAGTAAACACCATTTGTCCATTTGCCTTGCTTCCATTTAGACCTCTGTGTATGTATCGTGCACTATTTGATTTAACTAAATACTTGAAAGGAAGGTGAAGAGAAAAAAGTGAAGGACTGAGAACTGCTCATCCATTTTAGACTTCAAATTATTTGGATGATATCCTCAGAAAGGCGGCACGGTGGCGCAGTGGGTAGCGCTGCTGCCTCGCAGTTGGGAGATCTGGGGACCTGGGTTCAATTCCCGGGTCCTCCCTGTGTGGAGTTTGCATGTGCTCCCTGTGTCTGCGTGGGTTTCCTCCGGGGGCTCCGGTTTCCTCCCACAGTCCAAAGACATGCAGGTTAGGTGGATTGGCGATTCTTAAATCCCTAAATTGGCCTTGGTGTGTGGGTGTGTTTGTGTGTGTCCTGCAGTGGGTTGGCACCCTGCCCAGGATTGTTTCCTGCCTTGTGCCCTGTGTTGGCTGGGATTGGCTCCAGCAGACCCCCGTGACCCTGTTTGGATTCAGCGGGTTGGAAAATGGATGGATGGATGGATATCCTCAGAAAGGAAAAAAAATATGGAATATGAGAATGACCTGACGTGGCAGAGTGAAAGCACAAACAAGCCATGAAACTAAATTATTGGCAAGGATTGTTTTCTAATTAAGCAAATTTGTTGGAACAAAAACCTGCATCCACTGCGGCCCTCCGGGACCGATTTTTCGCACCCCTGGCCTGATCCAAACTATAAAATAAAAATGTTACAGGAATGAATTCATGAAAGACTTGTCATGAGCAATGTAAAATAAATAATGTAGAATGGATTTTGGTTTTAACTTTTATTTTATTTTGACTTTAGGTTTATGAAAGACCTGTGTTTTGGTGATCGCTTTAGCCTCTCATGTTCTTTGCTGTCATTTCTGACTGTTATTTTGGAAAATTCATTTAGTTCTGATATCTTTTATGCCATTCAGTTACCTTCAGTCTGTTTGAGAAGGGGGCCAGCCCACTCACCCCCAAAGATCAGTTGTGACACTATAAATTAGAAGTACAGGTGTAATTAGTTTAATTCATGGGGTAGATGTTAACGGTAATCGGTAACAGTGAGGCTGGAGCTTTCAAATGAATCATTAGTGAAGATATAGGGCTGAGGATGGGCACCTTTTTAGACAATCAGTGCCACTATGAGTCTCACAGGCCCACAAAGTGCCAAGCCACCGGTAGGAGGCTGACTAATCAGCACCTCCTATTGAAGTGGAAGTTTAATCAATTAGGGTAACTCAGACTCGGATAATGGAGGTGAATAGAATAGAACACAAATGGATCAGAAGGAAATAAGAGCATGAGAATCTAGCCACCTTGGCATATCAGCATATAAAGGTGTATGATTTCATGATGTGAGATAATTGGCAACAGGAGAAGTGTTAGGAAGATGCCAAGTCTATGTTGAGATTATGGTGAATAAAATAAACTAAAAGAGCTTTCAGATGACAAGGAAAACTCAAAGTTGTGGACAGACAGAGTAAACCGGTAAAGCTAATGAGATCAGTGCTTGGGGGCAAAGAAAGAGAATCATAGCAGTATTCAACAACCAGACTAACAATAAAAAAGAAATCCCTAATCAAAGAAAACTTAAATCTTAATTCTTAAAATCCCAAAGCAAGGATACATTGCATGCAAGAACGCATGCAAGAACACATGTAATGAACCAATCACATGGTAGCAACCATCATAGCAACAGATAAACAAAAATCTCCAGATTATGGAAATGGCAAAAGGCAAGGATGGCCCTGAAAAAGGCAGTGAGGTACCATCATCATCATTATAAGTAAAAGAAACAATACAAAAATCAAATAAAAAACAAAACATAGTGAATTGGAGGTTCACAATGAACAAAAATGAAAAGATCTTCAAATAATAATGGATGAAAAATACTGATGCAGACAAAACACATGTGGTGCATGTGCTACATCCCTCATGATGCCCTCTAATCCTGTGAGCCTATAATTCAGCACCTCTGTGCTCAATTACAGTGTTGGCACACCTCGTGTGTAACTTTTAGTGTTTTAAGGTTCACACCAGCCCAAGGGATTGGAAGTGTTTCAGTTCAATGCTGTAGTCTGCCACCATCAAAAAGTCCGTCAGTCTGTACAACGTTTAATATACCGAGGCTCATGGTGAGAAAGGAGACACTGTAATAGGACCGGGAAGTGGATTAAAAAAGGCGGGTTGTAAACTGGAAAATGAGAAGAACTGAACAACTTTAGCCAAACCACAAAACAAACTCGTTGAAAAGAGCACACAAACTTTCAGAATACCAGAAGAACAAGAAACCAAGGAAAAGATTGTTATTTTTTAAAGAACTGAATCCAATTATGGATTCCGAGAGCTGTGTGGTATCTATAACTATACTTTCATGCTGGTGACGTCAGTTGTTGCAAGCAGGCATCACAAAATGATAATGGGTAAATAAACATACTGTAATAATAATAATAATAATAATAATAATAATAATAATAATAATAATAATAATAATAATAATAATAATAAAAACATTTTATTTATATAGCACCTTTCCCATGAACAAGCTGCTTTGAAATCTAGATCAGAGCATTAACATTAAATTCTGTGTGAAGATCAGTAAAAGTGCTGCTGAATCCTTGGAGATGGTGATAGGGGCATATAGTGAGGATGCTATGAAAAAGTCATAAGAGGTTTGTTCTTTATTTCATCTTATGCAATTTCTTGTATTAGGAATTTGTTAGTTTTCGCATATCCCTTGGGCTCAGAGCGCAGGGTCAGCCATTGTACAGCACCCCTGGAGCATTTACAGGTTAAGGGTCTTGCTCAAGGGCCCAGGAAAGTAGAATCTCTTTTGGCAGGGACGGGGTTCGAAGGGATGAGAAGATGTGAACTATGTCACTAGAAGTAGGTCATCCATCCATCATGTCAATGCCCCAGGCCATGATTTGCTCAGCTTTCATTACTTTCTGGCTGAGGAATCAATTACAAAATTGTATCATTCACCTTATTCACCTAACTTGTGAATATCCCCTTGTAATAAAATTTGCAATGAAAGGATGAAGATTTTCAGACCTTTCTGGCATCCAGCATAAAGTGACAAAGGATCTCAAGGCTCTTCCAGAAACAGAGCACCCATATGTTTCCAGCAATGGCGATGTCGTCAAACTAAATGCATAGCTGTGGAAGGAGAGTACTTTGGAGGTGACAGTAGCCACTAGTGCATGGGCATGCACACATTTTTTCTACAGGTTAATTTTGTGAATTAAGAGAGATCATGGGTTCACATCCCAGGTCTTCCCTGTGTGGAGAGCGCTTTGAGTATTGAGAAAAGTGCTATATAAATTATTATTATTATTAATTAAACCATCATCCATCCAGCCATCCATTTTCCAACCTGCTGAATCCAAACAAAGGGTCACGGGGGTCTGCTGGAGCCAATCCCAGCCAACACAGGGCACGAACCAATCCCAGGCAGGGTGCCAACCCACCGCAGGACACACACAAACACCAAGCACACACTAGGGCCAATTTAGAATCGCCAATCCACCTAACCTGCATGTCTTTGGACTGTGGGAGGAAACCGGAGCGCCCGGAAGAAACCCACGAGAACATGCAAACTCCACGCAGGGAGGACCCGGGAAGCGAACCCAGGTCCCCAGGTCTCCCAACTGCGAGGCAGCAGCGCTACCCACTGCGCCACCGTGCCGCCCTTAAACCATCATGCATCCTAAAAATTACAAAACCAAACCAGAATAATACTTAAATAATGAAAAACTTAACTTCTCACAAACAAAATTAAAATGAACCACAAGTGGGACAAGAAGTAAATTTTACAAGCTGTAGTATTAATGGCTCCTTGGACCCTGGCTTACACTGTTGTTCTTCACTCTGTGTTTGTCTTGTGTTTCTTGTCCATCAAAGAAGCACCTATCACTGAAGTGTTTCTGACACCTGAACATCAGCTGGCTCACCATCAGCAGACTGTCATTACAGTAATCCCTCCTCTGTTGTGGGGGCTGCGTTCCAGAACACGCGAAAGGTGAAAATCCACGAAGTAGAAACCATATGTTTATATGGTTATTTTTATATTGTCATGCTTGGGTCACAGATTTGCACAGAAACACAGGAGGTTGTAGAGAGACAGGAATGTTATTCAAACACTGCAAACAAACATTTGTCTCTTTTTCAAAAGTTTAAACTGTGCTCCATGACAAAACAGAGATGACAGTTCCATCTCACAATTAAAAGAATGCAAACATATCTTCTTCTTCAAAGGAGTGCACGTCTGGAGCAGAGAATGTCAGAGAGAGAGAAAAAAGCAAACAAAAATCAATAGGGCTGTTTGGCTTTTAAGTATGCGAAGCACCGCCGGACAAAGCAGCTGCAAGGATGTACAATGTAAAGGTAGTCTTTCAGCATTTTTTAGAGGAGCATCCATATCCTCTAGGCCAGTGTGCGAACAGCCCCTCTGCTCACACCCCCTCTGTCAGGAGCAGAGAATGTCAGAGAGAGAGAGAGAGAGAAAAACAAACAATCAAAAATCAATACGTGCCCTTCGAGCTTTTAAGTATGCGAAGCACTGTTCAGGAAGCATGTCGCTTGACAAAGCAGCCATATGTAAGCTCAGCAAAGAAGAGAGCAATGTGAAGGTAATCTTTTAGCGTTTTTTGAGGAGCGGCCGTATCTTCTAGGGGTGCGAACAGCCCCCGTGCTCACAATATATTTGAGGAGTTTTATTTAATACGTAATACGCGCTCTGGTTGGGTAGCTTCTCAGCCATCTGCCAATAGCATCCCTTGTATGAAATCAACTGGGCAAACCAACTGAGGAAGCATGTACCAGAAATTAAACGACCCATTGTCCGCAGAAATCCGCGGTATATATTTAAATATACCTACATATAAAATCCGCGATAGAGTGAAGCCGTGAAAGTCGAAGCGCGATATAGCGAGGGATTGCTGTACAACTCATATTGATGTCATAAATTTGAGCAGGATGCAGGATTTTGCGCACAGGTCACATATTTGAGGCCCTGAGGCAGCCTAGCCCTTTGGAGGGCCACGGTGTGCAAATGTATATTTGCTTTCATATCTGCCATTTTATGTCTTGATAATGTTCTGGTCTTCACAGGTCATGGATGAAACTGGGACGCAGATCAAATGGCCCTCAAAGCTGAAAATAGGAGCAAAGTCAAAGAAAGGTAAGAAAGCATGCCACATTATGCCACATTAACAGCATTTATACACAGAGTTCACTGGGCTCGAATCCAAATCCAAATTTGATCTCCCAACTTCCTTCCTCCGCTAGTTTGGTTTCACGCTGTGCTTTGTTGACCTACACCTCAGTATGTTTGCATAATACCTTCATCATTAACATGCAAAGTACCAGCAAGCCTCTCTACTTCTGTCACCAGGCAAAAAAGATTTGGAGGAGAGTGGGCCCCTCTGTATTTTGCCTATTTAGGCAGCAGTTAAATCATCCTGGTAAAAATGGAGAACAATATTCCTTTTGCTTTTATAGTAATGCTTTTGTTATTTGGTGTTACTCATGAAATGAGTGTTTGCTGCCCATGCGTTCGTGCAACAAAGTGACAGGATGTACAGGCCATGTTACATTTGACAACTTTTCCAGTGATTTTCAATTGCACCCTTCATTTCCATTTTCGAATCTTTTCTTGTTATTGTATGCATTTATTTACGATGATAAGGCACTATACTAAGTGAATCCTGCTGGCAGAATTCATTTGTACAAATTCACCAGTCAGACATTTCCTGAACATGATGGCATGATGTTAGAATCAAGTTAAGACCAATACCAGTTGTGAAAGGCCCCTCCCCTTGGAGGTGGCTGAGAGTGACCACACCCACTGCAGCCATCAGTTTCCTTATCCTGTCTCCTGGGTCACATCTAATCAGCTCTGAAATTCAGTACTGAAAGACCCCTTTTTATGTAGAGCTTCTTGTGGCTTTTCCAGGTTTCAACCACTGTCAGGGTGATCATTTATTGGATGTGAGGAGGTCTTGATGTGTTTTTGTTTATTTCTTTCTCTACAACTAGATCCTCATGTTAAGGTAGAAGGAGTGAAAGCAGGAGTTGAGGAAGCAAAAAGGAGAATTTTACAAGTTCTGGAGGCACAGGTATGAGCTGCCACATGTTTATTTTCTTTGTGAGCTTCATTCAAAGCCACAGATTTCAACAGCTGCAAGTATGTAGAAAATAAAATTCTTTGTCTTTTCTTCTTTTCCTTCATCTGTTCCCACTTCTATGTAGAGTTGATATACTTGATTAACTTTCTTCATACAGCTTGGTCCTGCACCTCCTTGCCAGTCAAGCCCTTCTCCTTCGGATCCTCTTTTACTTTATCCATCCACCTCCATTTTGGCCTCCCTCACTTTCTCTTCCCCTGTACTTCCACTCCCATCACTTTTTTTCCCAGTTATTCCTTGTCTTCCCTCATCACATGTCCATACCACTTTAACCTACTTTCCTGCACTTTCTTAGATTTCTCTCCCACTTTTGTTGCACCTCTGATAGTCTCATTTCTTATTCTTTCTCATTTTGTAACTCCACACGTCCATCTCAACATTCTGATTTCTGCCACATCTAACTTCTTCTCCTGCTCTGCATTTACTTACTCAGCTCCATACATCATTGGTGGTCTTACCACTGTCTTAAAAATCTCACCTTTAACCTTTGCAAGAATTCTTTGATCACACAACATTCCTGATACCTTGCTCCAGTTGTTCCATCCACACTGCACTCTACATCTAATTTTCCATCTGGTCTACCACTAATCCCAGACATTTACGTTTATCCACTCTTTTCAACAGCTCTTTCTGCAGGTGAACTTATGAATCCTGATTATAATTAGACCTCATATATTGTTGTTTTTTTCCTATTTCTCTTCGATGCTCCATCTTCCAAAGCTCTTCACCATTTTTCCGACTTCCTCTTCACTTCTTCTTTTCTGGTGCTACACAACACAATGTCATCAGCGAAAGGCCTGCACCAGGGGGATTGGTCCTTTATCCCATGACTCAACACATCCATGACCAGACCAAAGAGGTAAGGATTTGAAGAAAACCCCTGGTGCAGACCTACTCTAACTGAAGTCTTTCTGTTACCCCAGCACTGCTGTTAACCTGGGTCCTTCCTCCCTCATACATATCCTGGACAATCCTCATAAACTTCTCAAGTCCTCCTCTCTCTCTCATGCACCAATCTGTGAATTGCTCAAATCAAAACCTGGAGTACCTACAACTGGATTTTACAGCTCTCTAAATTCAGTGTGTTCCAGCTGATGAATACCTTGAGATTATGGCAGGATACCTAGTTGGTGAGGGGTAGCCAGAGGAAAAAGTGGAAAACAAATTGGCACAAGAGGACCCATTATTTATTATTTGAAGGACAGGTAGCACTAGTGCTAAGCAGGACTTCTAGCTGTTCAGTTGTGAAATGGGGCTCATGAATGTAGAAATACATGAGGTTTCCAAAAGGAAGTTCTGAAGAGGTAGCTCCATTGTTTTTAAGGACCACTTTTTGGCTGTGAATGTGTTTTCTCTTGGTATTTGGCCTAGAAGTGACCTCACAGGGTGGGGTTCAAAGGCCGCTTCTTAGCAGAGGTGCACTGATCTTGGTAGCAAAGTCTTCACTTAAAGAGATTATGGGAAAGAAAGTCATGGGGGAGCTGGAAAGATTTTGGTGAATGCGGTACTGTGATTTTGGTTGGTGGCCAAGTGGGCGAGAAATAATCTAATCTAAATAAACTTGTGCGGTGAGGCCTAGTGGAGCAGCCAGAATGTGTTATGTGTTCTACAGCTCATTTGATTGTTTTTGGTCTGTTTAAATGTAATCGTTAATGTAAAGATTTGGAGGGTGTTCTCCATCATAAGATATACAGTTTAAAATGCTGGAGCTAAGCTGACTTATTTTTTAAGGGCTGGATTGCTCTTTTACAACTAGTCCACTAGGGTGCACCGTTCTCAGCCAGTGCTCCGTCCATGTCCACAGTTGATGGTGGCCTGTATGCCAAAGAAAGGTGAAGAGCTTCCATAGGAGGGCAGTGACAGTTGAAGCCACTAGGGGACAGCACTATACCTATGAGGTACCTCCTAATCCTGGAAAGTGCATGTAGAAGGCCCCAACTTTTTGGAAGAATTAAAAATAAAATTCTAGATGGGATCATCTCATTAATCAAGTGAAATGGTCATGATGAAAACAGCCAACTTGTGAGTGGAATACTGAATTTGCTGCATATCACCACATGTTTTTTGAGGATTGGTCTTGAAAGCCATGCCTATTCTGATTAAGAAATGTCAAGCAGGACCCTCAAACCCATGACCCATATGAGGTATGGAAAAGGATGCAACGATTGGCTTGCCCAGAATGATATCTGTGCTGGAGGCAGCTCTCCACATGAAGAAGGGCACTGGACTTTGCCACTACTGTGAATGGCAAAATACTGAGACTTCACACATAGTGCAGAGTATGAAGCTTCATGACTTTGTCGCACCAATCCTCACCCACGTTCTTTGTCTCCACAGGCCAGCAAGGTCACACTGAAGATGGACGTGGCCCACACCGACCACTCACATGTCATTGGCAAGGGTGGGTGTAACATTCGCAAGGTCATGGAGGAGAGTGGCTGCCACATCCACTTCCCAGACTCCAACCGTAACAATGTGAACATGGAGAAGAGCAACCAGGTACGAGGATGTTTTTCTGAACTGATCAGTTTGGGCTGTGTGAGGGCTTTTCTGAATTGAGAAGGGTGGGTCATGTTTAGATTCTTCTCAATCAAGAAGGGTGGTTTTCTGAATCTTGCATGTGTTTAGTTTCCTACTGCAAAGAAATATTTTATTAATTCTGGTTTTTTTTTTGTTAGGTCTCAATAGCTGGACCTCAACCAGGAGTGGAAGTGGCCAGGAGGAAGATCAGGGTAGGCAATATGCAGTTCTCAGGGACTGATGCTTGCTTTAAGAGATCTTTAAGAGATCTGCCTTGTGTGTATTGGAATTGGAAGTGGAAATGATGGCCATTATGAGAAGTTTTATCCTGCTGGCCAGTCTTTATATAAACTCACTGCTATCTTTTTTTTTATCCCACAGGACCTGCAGCCTCTAGCTCTTAGTTTTGAGCTTCCTCTAAGCATCCTTCCTCAAGTGACACCTGACACCAACTCTCCTTTGATTCGTCACATCACTCAGACCTTTGATGTCAGCGTGAGCGTCAGGCAGCACGCTAATCTTTATGGTGGCACGTGCACAGTGAGAGGACTACAAGGGAACCATGCTTCTGTTCAGGTCAGGCTGATTACTCATACACACCTATGTTTCCAAGGGTCTTTATCTAACACTTTTGTCCTTACAAAGTGCTTGATTGATTTCCACATTCCATATCATTTCCATATTTTTGTCCAAGTATCTTGCTACACCTTGATTGGATGTGCCTGAATGCTGTAAATAGCCATGTGCTACCCACATCTGAAAGTAGCCTAAGAATTGGTGCCAGCTGTGTAGCAATGAGGTTACACAGGAATTATTTGACTAGCAGAGAAATGAGCGCAGAAGCCTGCCATTCTCTTTGTGTACACAAGTGTCACTATCTAAATAATATTAAGATGATATAGTGACTTTTAAGCCATGGACCACCTGAAGGTGCTTTACGTGAGCAAAACAAGAGACATAACTGAGATTCCAGTACAAGTTCTCTCATAAGAAAATGAACTGGTGTCACACGCCCATACCTACGGAATGTACCTATGCCTCTGATCTTGTATTTATGATGAATAAGAATTTAAATGTATTAACACTGTCAGTAACAACTTCTGTCTTTGTTTCCCTGAAATAGAGAAAGTAAAAACACTGGACACATGAAGTCACTAAGGTTGAATTATCGGAAGCCCAGCTACTTCTGGCTTCTTCCCTTATAAAAGAATGTGGATAACCAGAGGACAGTGTTCATTTCTGAACGCTGGCTCCGAGCAAGACAACTTCTGCTGTGGAGAGAGTCGTATTTTATAGAGCAAGCTGTGATATTGCAGGTCCGCAGCTCAGAATAACAGGCCAATTTTAAATAAATAATCACCGCACTCGCAGCTTAAAGAGGGGGCGTGATAGCGTGGCCAGAGTGGTTCCCCTGGCACGATATTTGCTTGGGTGTTTCCACACTGAAATGCACAGGTGTGGGACCGCTGCTGCACCTGTGCCACATCCCCATTATAAATAGGAGAAGCACGAGTGTGGAGGGGGGAAGAAAGAGAAAAAAGATTGGAAAGAACGAAATGGAGGTTAAGGGAGAAAAAGGCGGGAGACTAAGGGTTCGGTATGCGAGTGAGTGAGCGAGCACACGAGACTCGCTGTATTAATGACAGGCAGCTGGGAGAGGAGCCCCTTAGTAGAGTGCTTGGCCAACACTCAGGGACAGAAAGAAGTGGTCACTCCTGCTGAGCGCTTAAGGGGAGCAGGTGTGACCGGAATGTGGTTGGCTCGCTGTGTAAGGCCATGGAAGGCAGCGGGAGTCAGGGGCTTGGGATGTTGAAGCCCCAGCATGAGCACCCTGGTCGTTGGGAAACCTAAGTCTCTGTCTGGAAGAGCTCAACGAAGCCAGGGAATGGGACGCTTACCAGACCAGCAGCAGGAGAAGGTCAGCTGCAGGAAGGGCGACTCCCCTGGTGCAGGGCCTGGATGGGAGAAGCAGGGGAGCCTACAGCTAAAGATGGCACTGGGTTTTTAGAGGACTGCTTCCAGCCAGTATTTTAACCTCGTTTTTAATGGAATTATTTAATGGAATTATTCTAACCTCCAATTTGGATCACCCTAGTTTTATGGATCATTTATTTACTGACATTTTGATGCACTGCACTTTTATTTGAACACTGTTTTGGTTTTGACTGTTGTTTTGTAATAAAAGCACTTCTGCAATTTACACCTTTCCCCTTGCTTCGTTTGGTGTCCTCATTGTCCAGCTCATCTGGTTACATTACCGATGGTGTCGGATTCAAGAGCTCCCAAAGAGGAAGTGGGAGCATTGAGCTGAACCTGCATTGTCACACAAGCTTATTAGTGAAGTAGCCGTGGACCTACAATCTTACTTCTTTTGACCTATTAAATGAAGTTTACCAATGGTGGTACCCACCCATTATTCAGTGTCTCCGTCTTGTTTCGAAGTGGCGTAGTCAGCAAAAACAAACCTGGAGGATGATGGAGCAGGTGGATCCGAGGACAATTACTTAACAACTCAGTGACCAGCTGTTGCAATACTGGAATGGGTTTAGGAGTTTGTGTATTGTCATTGTGCATATGGTGCTTTCCTACAGGTACTTCTACTTCCAAAAACTGCTTGGAGACTCAAAGTTAGCCCTGTGTTTCCATGATCATATTATCATATTACCACCACAACTACTTAACATTCCGTACTGATTTGAAAGCAATGTAGGACAGTATACTGTATTGGCTGATGTGAGAGCACAGGCCATGCAGATGCTGCTCTGTCTCCTCAACTCTCTCAGATTCTCCAACAGCCGCATGTCTTCCGGGCCTCTCACCAACTATCCTATGCTGCTCTACAGATGCTACACTTTGCTGAACCTTAACAAAAAAATTAAGAATACATGAGGCCTTTTACATGACAGAAGATATATTTTGGTCCTATCTAAAGTTCTGTTCTCTGCCTTTTAGCTACTGTTAACTTCACGCCACATGAGTTTGAACATTGGAATCCTTGAAGATTATCATGATCATTATTTAAATTATAATATAGGACATAAAATTAATGAGAAGTTTGACAATAAACGTTTACACCAGGTTCCTAAACTTTCAACTTACCCCATTTTTGCCTAATGCACCACTTTGTAAGATGGCTAGATTCTTAGAGAATGACTTATTTATTTTTAAGATGGTAATGTGTGAAAAGATGGCTTGTTGTTGTCTGGTTTCTAAAAACTGATCAGGGGCGCCATTATTCCACCTCAACCCAACTTTTGACTTTCCACTCTAAACCGTTGCGGTCTAAGAATTACAATTCAAGGCCAAATTGATAACAAGCGACAAGGGTTGACAAGGGTTGCCATGTACATATGCCTAGGTAAAATGTAGATATACTGTATACTGTATTTTTATATATATTAATTAGATCTGTTGTTCTTTTGTCTACCTTGATGTATAAATATGTTAATTAGAAAACATTTTTCTGGTAAGAGTGAAGATTTGTTTTGCACTTTAGTGATTAAATTTTACTTAATAATACCTGCTTGATTTTATATTCAGTATACTTACATTTATTAGAAATTATCATAGTATTAATTAATGATAATAATCCACGTAAATGAGGTATATGTTTTGTTTTTGTTGATTAATCTGTGGAAAGCACCCTAAGTTGCATGTAAATGTATGATAATGCGCTATATAAATAAAGTTATTATATTATTATTAAGCAATAATTCAGTGATATCCACAAAGAGATTTTGTTCCAACTCCTCTTCTTTGTACATCTAAACAGAAGGCGACAGCCATATTAATTGAGCTCCTGGCAAGCGCAGAAATGGCCCTCAATGTCAGCACCCAGTTGGACGTCACTTCGCAGCAGAGGCTCTTTCTCCTTGGACAAAATGGGTCCAACCTTGGCAATGTCATGCAGGTGACCCACACGCAGATTGTGCTGCAGGACTTGAACTGCAATCCCAGTCGCTCGACTCTGCTCATCAGGGGCCCTATTGAATCAGTTTGTCTGGCCAAACAACTCCTTCTGGTAAGGAATAAAAACAGAAATGAGCTTTGTGAAGAGATGGACCTTGAGTGTGGCTTGAGTCTGCCTCCGCAATGCTAAACTCTCCTGTCCACAGGACTGTCTGCCTCTCTGCTTGATGTTTGATCTGGAGACCAATGCTGACGTGGACCCAAACCAGCTCAGCCACATCATGCGTACCCTGGGGGTTTCCATTGGCCTCAAGGAGAAGCTGAAGCAGCCTGCTAAGGTAGGGATGTCAGAGACAGGTGAGTGTGGGATATAAAGGATGTGCCACTGTTATGTAGGCTGTCTGCATCCCCACAGGGTTCTCTGTGCTATTCGTTATTTTGTTCCACTAACGATGGTATGCTACTCACAAAAGAACACTATCAATTAACACCTTGTTCAGTCCATAAACGTTACTTACAACACACAGCAGAAAATCTCTCACAGTTTCCATATTGATGCTATTTCAGTGCATTTGCACCATAGCTAGATCCTGATTCAGGTTTCACACACTGTACAATGTTGTACAGTAAAAACTTGCATTTACACCACTGCAGTTAAGTACTCCTCGATTTCACCTCCTGTTGCTCTTTCTTCGTATGTCTGGCCTCACTTCCTTCCAGCAGCTGAACCCTTGTCAGAACATAACTGGCTGGAAGGAGCCTTTAAGCTCTAGTCTGGGACCACTTATTAGGCCTACTGAACCTCATATCCATTTTCAGGGTCAGGAAGGCCTTCCTAAAGTGCATCCTCCTAGAGTTCCCTCTGGCAGACTTAGGTATCCCTTCAAATGTTTCGAATTAAACTGTAAATATTATTGAAGACAGATTTGAAAGTAAAAAGATGTAACATCTGAGATTATTACATTATTAAATATACATCCATAGATAGACACTATGTTGCCAAGAGTATGTGGACACTCCTTTAAATGATTGAGTTCAAGTGTTTCATTTCTAACAAGTGCATAACCTGAAGCCCATCTCCTTTGGCAAACAGAATGAAACCAACTGAAGAGCTCAGTGACGTTTAATGTGCCACTGTCATAGGATACCACCTTTGTCACAAATCACTGTGTGAAATTTCACCATTCAGCAATGAGCTGAGTCCTGAAGTGCATATCATGTTAAAATGGCCAATCCTCTATGACAGTGGTCTCCAATCTTTTTTGCACCACTGACCGGTTTCGTGTAAGACACTTTTCCATGGACTAGCCATTGCATGTGCATAATTAAGCATAATAAAGTAACTTGTCTTTTAATGGAGGATGCTTGGTCTCTCTGTGGTCGAAGCAGTTTTGATTTTTCATGGCCTTATTGGACAGCCGGTCACCACATATTATACAGAGCGGACTAAGAGCATGTGAATCACCTGTCACGATAAACATCATTTAAATAGAACTGTTGGTATTTTCTTTTAAATGCAGCTTTCTTTTTGTTGCAAGTCTTCAGTCTCATCAATGGGTCTTTCCCTTTTTTCAAAGAAACTCTCCAGAGATGTTTGTTATTTTCTCATTTTATCAGGCACCAAAACTGTGACAAGAGACAAGTGTGTGAAAGAGGCAAAGACAGAAGTGATGGGGAAATTGTTGAATGACAACTGGTCACAATTATTGAAAGTTATCAGCAGTTAATTGTACACCAAAAACAAATCAATCTACACGCACATCTAAACCTTAATTAATACTGTTGCCCTCCTATTTCTTAACGATAGTGGCAGTCAAGGTGCATAAACAATACAGCATACTCCCTGTTCTACAGACATGATCTGGTCATTTTGCAAAATAAAACACCCTGCAGACTCCAATCTCTATAAATGTAAAATCCAACGTCTGTCTGTCCGCTTTTCACTAGAGAACTACTTAACGGATTTAGATCAGGTTTTTTTCTATAATTTGCTTGAAGACTCTCATCGTGCTATGTATCATAGTTCACTTGCGGTACCTATTTATTTTTACGAATCCGAGAAATATGCAGCGGGCCAAGGTGAGTTGGGAAGGGTCTTCCTCACTCACGCCCCAGTCTTGGGGTGTTCCTTACCTCCACTTAGCTAGCAGATGAGAGAACTACTTAACAGATTTAGATCTAGTTTTTTCTATAATTTGTTTGAACATTCCGGTTGATTTTGCGACTTTCTGTCATTGCACTAAGAATCATAGTTTGTTTGCAGGAATGACATATTCGCGCTAATCCGAGACAGAGGCTGTGGGCCGAGGGGAGGGGGAAGCGTGACGTCAGGAGTGGGGAGCCAGGCAGGGCCCTCCTCACTGCCCTGTTTCACTACTACGTGGGCGGAGCCGCAGGTGATGGCTAGTAGTCAATAAAGTGGAAATAAAATTAAAAACTTTTTTATTCCTGCAGTGGGCTGGCGCCCTGCCCGGGGTTTGTTTCCTGCCTTGCGCCCTGTGTTGGCTGGGATTGGCTCCAGCAGACACCCGTGACCCTGTAGTTGGGATAATGGATGGATGGAACTTTTTTATTCTTTTTGTGTAGCCGGGTGCTAAATAATCCATGGCCCAGTAGTGGTTTGCGGCCCAGTGGTTGAGGGCCGTTACTCTATGACATCACTCACAACGGAGTTCCAATCTGCCTCTGGAAACAACATCAGCATAAGAACTGGGTGTCAGGAACTTCATGAAATGAGTTTCCATGACCCAACAGCTGCACACAAGCTTAAGGTCACTAAGTGTCGGCTGTAGTGGTGTAAAGCACACCGCCATTGGGCTCCGGATCAGTGGAAACATGTGGAGTGATCAATCATGCTTTACTATCTGACAGTCTGATGGACAAATCTGTTTTTTTTGGATACCAGGACAACATTATCTTCTGGACTGCATAGTGCCTACTGTAAAGTTTGGTTGAAAAGGGATGATAGTCGGGGCATGTTTGTCAGGGTTTGAGATATTCACGTTGGTCTCAGGGCTTGCAACATTGTGGCAACAGTTTGAGAAGACCCTTTTCTGTTCCTGCATGACAAAGTCTCTGTGTACTTAGGCAAGTCCATAAAGACATGGAGGAACTTGAGTGACCTGCACAGATCCTTGACCTCTACCCTATCAAACACCTCTATGATGAACTGGAATGTCAGTTGCGAGACAGTTCTTCTCATCCACCTGACCTCACAGATACTGCATTGGCTGAATGGGCTCAAATTCCCACAGACACACTTTAAAATCGTGTGGAAAGCCTTCCTAGAAGAGTGAGGCCTGTTATAGCTGCATATTTCTTTGGTACAACACAATAATAATGGCCATGTTTATGGATTTGGATGTCCTACAAGCTCATATCGGTTTGATGGTCAGGTTTTCACAAACTTTTGGCCATTCAGTGTGTGTCTCAGCATCATAGGTATCAGGAGACAGCAAAATACATGACTGGAGAGTGTGGCTAACAGGTGATAAAACTGCAGTTTTCTCTCATTCATTCCAGTGTAGTGTCACAGTAAGTAGATTAGGGACCCCTGACAGTTCAATGCCTCTTGTTCAGAAGACTAATGTAACACTGCTCTTGTTCTTCTCTCCCTGTATAGTCAGTTGTAGTCAAGGCCTTGGAAAGGAATGTGCAGAACATGTATGAAGCCAGGAGATTAGTGCTGGGCCTGCAAGGGAAGGATGCCAACAAGATTCTCATTGCACCCAGCACCACCACTGCCCGCCTGTCTGACCTGAGCCCACCCGACACTGCTGGTGAGCACACTCTACTCTTCATATTTGTCTTGCTGCCTGTCCAGATTTGCCCCACCCACTCATATCTTAGCAGATTTGCCCCACCCACTCATCACCCAGTTAGGTCTGTGTAGTAACGAATTTGACCTTTTATAAAAGAGGATGGAGAGTTATCTCAGTTTATAATTAAATTTAGTAAGTCGTCAGGTTGATGAGGGCTTTGATTAAATGTAGAGCAGAGTTTCCACGCCAAAACATCAAAGACAAATAATTAATAATAACAATAATAATAAATTTATATAGCACCTTATCATATATTTACATGCAACTCAAGGTGCTTTTGTGGAATAAAAATTACATATCTTCCATACTTTCAAAGGTTAACATATGGCCTGTCATTATGCCGGACTGTTGAGCAAGAATGTACTCTGTGCTTAAAGTACAAACTGCTTTTTAAGAACTTATGTTTTTATGTTAAAATAGCTGTATGACTTATTAGCCATAAGATGACTTATGACTTATGTTGGAAAGGGAACTACTCCTTAAGAAATAAACAAGCTCACAATATAAGGAGCTGTTTGGGGACTGTAAGGGGGGCTTCTCTTTGGCTTGCAAGCGGAGAACTCACAGCTACTCACCCATTGCTAATAAAAATTACTGACTGCTTGATGAAGCTCCTGTTTTCCTCGGTTTATTCTTCCACACTTTCCACAGATTAATCAACAAAAACAAAGATACACCCCATTTACTTGGATTATTATCATTAATTAATATTATGATAATCTATACTAATAAAAGGCAAAGCCCTCACTGACTGACTGACTGACTGACTGACTGACTGACTGACTGACTGACTGACTCACTCACTCACTCACTCACTCACTCACTCACTCACTCACTCACTCACTCATCACTAATTCTCCAACTTCCTGTGTAGGTGGAAGGCTGAAATTTGGCAGGCTCATTCCTTACAGCTTACTTACAAAAGTTAGGCAGGTTTCATTTCAAAATTCAAAGCGTAACGGTCATAACTGGAACCTCTTTTTTGTCCATATACAGTAATGGACGGCAGCTCGCTGGCCGTGGGAGGCGGGGTTGCGTATCGCGTCATCACGCCTCACACGTAATCACGTGAACTGACTGTGAAGGAGAAAGGACGGCCTTATATGGCGTTCGTTTATAAAACAGCGGACAGGCTGTGTAAAGGCAGCTTCACAAAAAAACAGATCCTTAACAAATTGTTATTGGTATATTTTCCCTCAGTTTAAAAAGGTTTTCTTTTCTTCTTAATAAAAATTTAAAAGCAGAACTTCGCCGCTGCAAAGCGCACCTGACTTTATTGAAAAGAAACTAAACTTGCAGCACCGCCGCTATTCAATGACACTTGCCTAACGCCTGACTTTATTGAAAAGAAACTAAACTTGCAGCGCCGCTCTTCAATGACGCGCCGCTATTCAATGACACTTGCCTATCGCCTGACTTTATTGAAAAGAAACTAAACTTGCAGTGCCGCTATTCAATGACACTTGCCTAACGCCTCTCCTAAGGGGAGATACTGTGGGATCTGGGCATCAGTCAAAGCACCAATCACAGGCCCGATTAGAAAGCGGGAAGCTGTGATTTGTCGTCTCCCTCCCATGTAACAATCACAGCCCGTGTTACAACGCACTATGTATGTATGTATATATGTATATATATGTATATGTAGATATGTGTATATGTAGATATGTATATATATGTATATATGTATATGTATATATATGTTTACATAACCTCTTTAACACACTACTTCTCCGCTGCGAAGCGTGGGTATTTTGCTAGTTATCAATAATTAATACTATGATAATTTCTAATAAATGTAAGTATACTAAATACAAAATCAACCTGGTACTATTAAGCAAAATTTAACCACTAAAGTGCAAAACAAACCTTCAGTTTTATCAGAGAGAAGTTCTCTAATTAAAATATTATATATTAATGTTGACAATAGAACCAGATCTAATAAATGTAAATAAAAAATAAATATATACAGTATATAGCTACATTTTACCTAGGCATATGTACATGGTGGCCCACTGAGTAGAAACATCCATCCATCCATTATCCAACCCGCTATATCCTAACTGCAGGGTCACGGGGGTCTGCTGGAGCCAATCCCAGCCAACATAGGGCGCAAGGCAGGAAACAAACCCCGGGCAGGACACCAGCCCACCGCAGGGCATGCACACACACGCACATACACCAAGCACAATTTAGGATTGCCAATGCACCTAACCTGCATGTCTTTGGAGTGTGGGAGGAAACCAGAGTACCCGGAGGAAACGCACACAGACAACATGCAAACTCCACGCAGGGAGGACGCGGGAAGCGAACCCAGGTCTCCTAACTACAAGGCAGCAGCGCTACCCACTGTGCCACTGTGCCGCCCTTCAGTAGAAACAGTTTGATGTTATTAAAGGTTAATGAAAAGATGCAAACGCAAATAAAACAGTCCATAGCCGTTTCAGGTGATTTAGGATGTAGATGGAGTTTTTTGTTTTTGATTCCTGGATGTGATTAGTTGACCAGCTGACACAAAGGAGAAGAAAACAAAAAACTCCTATGATGGGCTATAGCATAAAAATAAACTTCTGGTGGGCGACACTTGGAAAACAGAAGTGAGCAAATCAAATAGTGACGTCTGATAGTAATCAGTTTATGCATCATGAAAGTCAGAATCACAGGTCTGGGCACAGTTGATCCAGGTGGTACAGTCAATAATAAAGGTTTCCAAGTTCTCCTTATTTCCTCCAGTACCCCAGGTGACTGCAGAATAGAGCGCTTTGAGCAGCCGCCACCCAGGATGGGAGACAAAAAACATTAAAAAAGCAATGGATTAATGCTGGGTAGTTATTAACACTTCAAAGAGCTAAACTTATAATCAGATCACTATATTATGATGTAATTATTGGAAAGCCAGATTAAAAAAAAAAGGTTTTTAGAAAGTTTTGAATAGCGGGGCAAAACTCAAAATTAAACATAAGTCAGAAATTAGAAAAAACATTGAAAAGAAATCAATATAAAACTCTTTCTAGAGAAGATACAGTATATTCTCTTTGACAAACAACGTTTGAACAGTAATAAGCTTGAAGCTTGGCCTTAAATAAGCTGTCCTCATAAAGGACCTAGCAACAGGCCACATTATAGTGGTCAAAATCCAAAATGGCACTGTGATGACATTATCACTGTGTATTGTTCAAATGGCACACATAAATAAAGTTAGAGACATCAAAGCGTTATGCTTTCTGTCCAGATTGTGGTACTCCAGCTCCAGACATGTGGTCAGCCCAAATTATTACAGAGCTCTCAACAAGAGCAGAGAACACAAATGCTTGGGTTGCTTCAACCTTTTTGGTTCATCCCAATGCTGTCTTGTTTATTCATCCATTTTTGTCAAGAAAAACTCGTATATGATTTGTATGAAGAAGCATGGGAACAAAATCAATACTATGGCTTTTTTAAAGTTTCTGCAACACGTTCAATGGCATGTGTCCTTTCATATTCTGACCAGGTCATCCTGACTTCTTTAGCAGCAACAAAGCAGCACCACTGGAGTCCAAAGTTGAGGCAACAACTCCACCTGGCTTACCGACTTCAAGTAGAGGGTCTGAGGAAAATAAACAGCAGACGGCCAGCAGCAAATCAAATGAAGCGATTTCTGAACGCCAGGTAAGTTTCAGACCTGACTTGCACTTGACTCTGACCTTGAAGTGTGACGTACAAATAATGTCATTTTTAGCCTCCGCTAACTTGTGAGGGGGCGGCACGGTGGCACAGTGGGTAGCGCTGCTGCCTCGCAGTTGGGTGATCTGGGGACCTGGGTTCGCTTCCTGGGTCCTCCCTGCGTGGAGTTTGCATGTTCTCCCCGTGTCTGCGTGGGTTTCCTCCGGGCACTCCGGTTTCCTCCCACAGTCCAAAGACATGCAGGTTAGGTGGATTGACGATTCTAAATTGGCCTTGGTGTGTGGGTGTGTTTGTGTGTGTCCTGCGGTGGGTTGGCACCCTGCCCAGGATTGGTTCCTGCCTTGTGCCCTGTGTTGGCTGGGATTGGCTCCAGCAGACCCCCGTGACCCTGTGTTTGGATTCAGTGGGTTGGAAAATGGATGGATGGATGGATAACTTGTGAGGCTGCACCTTTCTTAAAATGATGCCATGTCAGGACAACCAAGAGGAACAGCAGAAGGTGCCAGTTGGGAAGATCAACAAGGCACACAAATGGTGCCCGTTTGGGGAGTTTATTCTTCATATTTTTCAAATTTTAGGGCAGGCATTTGGAACAACTGGCATTAAACTGCTGCTGTGTTTTCATTCAAGCAGGACCCAGTATGCCAGTCTGATACACACAGATGGATGGGAGTTTCATGGGAATGCTAGCACCTCCCTGGAAAAAGGAGGAATCGGCTTCTAAGAGGAGCTTTAAAAACAATTTTTATTGTAATTTAAAGGCAGCATGGTGGTGCAGTGGTTGCTTTCCTGCCTCGCAGTAAGGAGTTTGCATCCCGGGTCCTCCCTGTGTGGAGTTTCCATGTTCTCCCTGTGTCTGCATGAGTTTCCTCCGGGTGCTTCAGTTTTCTCCCACAGTCCAAAGACATGCAGGTTAATTGGAATGACATAGCTAAATTGGCCCTGCTGTGTGGTTGGTGTGTGTGTGTGTGTGTGTGTTTGCTCTGCAATAGACTGGTGCCCTGCCCGGAGTTTGCTCCTGCCTCCAGTATCCCATGTGACCCTATTCAGGACTAATTGGATGTGAAAATGACTAGTGACCCCTGGAGAGTTCCATAAGTTGAAATCTGTGGTTTTCATTTAGATTTCAGATATTGGCCAAGATGGTGAGGGGGGCTCAGCAGAGGGGTACACCTCAAAAATAATCTGTGAAAATAAACACAAAAAGGACAGTGTGGTGATGGCCAAGGGTAAAAGTAGCAGTCAGCCTGAGAACGATAAACCACCTGACCCAAATGGACACCCCACAGCATCAAGACCAAATGTTACTGTCTGCAATGAGGCCAAAGAGTAAGTCCCGACTCATTTCTTTATTTTATGAGGCTTAATGGTTATGTGTTTTTGCTGAGGTGGTACCCTTCCTGATACAGAGCTGGTTGTTGGCCCTCAGCTCAGGGAGCGCCTGGGGGCCTTGGAACTTTAACATATAGAATTGCGGCTGTAAGATTTGCCACAAGATTAAGGTTACCATGAGATCCCACCTACAGTAGGACAATTCTATTACATTTTTCTAAGATGAACACAAAGGAAATGACAGATGCACACCATGAAACAAAGTCACACCTTATTAAAGAAGAGCCTGTTCTTCTTTTAGATATGGGGTGAGCATCCTCGGTTCTGGGTGGCCACAGTAGCTGCAAGTTTTTGTTCCAACTGAGTTGCTTAATTAGAAACCAATCCTCACCAGTAGCAGATCTTATTTAATTTCATGGCTTGTTAGTGTTTTATCTTTGCAATGTCAGGTCATTCGTATATTGTAGATGTTTTCCTTTTCAAGGGTGTCATCCAAATGATTTAATGTTGAAGTAATTCTCAGTCTATCACTTTTTTCTCTTCATCTTCCTTCTAAATATTTTATTAAGTAAAATAGTGCATGATGAATACACACACAGGTGTAAATGGAGACAGGCTCGATGGAGAACTGCTGGTCCCTTTGTCATTGCTAATAAGGAGCCATTAAAATCAATGAATGCAGCGTCACTTGAGCAATAAATGCTTCATCAGCAATGAATGATTTCTCATGAAGGAATCGAGTTGGAACAAAAACCTGCAGCCACTGTGGCCCTCCAGGACCGATATTACTCACCCCTCTTTGAAAGGGTGTGAATTTTAAACAGCATATCAATTAAATTAAGTTAATTAGCAGCAAAAAATGATCACTAGTTTCCAAACATGGTTAGAATGAAAACCTGCAGCCATTACGGCCCTCCAGGACCGATGTTGCCCACCTCAGTTTTAGATGACATCACAGTACTGTGACTTACTATGGCAGTCAGCAGCCTTCCAACAGCAAGAAAAATAATGGTGGGATGATACAATAAAGAGGATAAGTCTGCATATCTCAATCTAGTTTGAAGTTTTTCAGACACGTAGACACTAGCTAACACAGCCTGGCGGCAATTTGTAAATTCTTTGTGCATGGATTTAATTTAAATAATCTGCTGTTTTTCCACAGTCATTAAATGAAGTAAACAAATTCCATTGTGCATTAAAAATTCCCAGACTCCTTTGAATAGTGCACGGTGTGTTTACTTCTCAAATGCATAGGGAATAACTCGAGTATAATTCAATGCACACCAAAAAATAAAAATCACAAGAAGACAGCAGCTGTGCATTTTCCAATCTAGATACACCTGTACCTTGCTTTCCACACATTGCGGGTTTGCTAATGTGCTGAATTGTGTTGTGTTAGTTACAGATGTAAACACGTATGCATGAGGGAGCTACCCGTACTAGCACCCAGTAGCCATTTTTGCCTGTTACAAAACAAACACCAGAATCAAAAAAATGGTTCCTCGTATACTTTAAATAGATGTTGTAAACAAGACAAAAACAAAGATAAAGATTTGGGGAGTCCACCCCATATAATGTAGTAACAGCAAACAATAGCCATGAGTAATCATTCAAGACTGAGACAAAACAGACTGAATAAGAGAGTGAAAGATTAGATTTTATAGGTGGAGGACAGGAAGGGGTGGGATCTCAGGCAGAAATGAGTCCTGCAGGAGGGCGTGATGTAGCAGCGGAAGTGGGAGGAGTCTTAGCTGGACTTTCCTTCTGATGTTCTGTGGAAGAGGGAGAGAAGGCATTCATACCGTTCATCAACCCCAGGCTCTGCACCTTACCCCCAGTTAAGCCCTTAGACTGCCTTCCATGCGCACGTGTGTGACAATGTTCAATTGCAACACAATAAATACATGTGAGTAGTATCATTAGACTGTCCAGAACGTGACTGAGGTAATATAAGGATAATAGTGGCTTTATCGTGGGTAGGGAGGAAGAGGCAGGTCTCTGGAACTGCACCCAGAAATGAGGTCAGGATTGGGAGTGGATGGGAGGTCCGTCGAGCCGGATCTGGAAGTGGAGTCTGTAGAGGAACTGGAGGTGAGGTTAAGCAGGTTTTCCTTTGTGGATCTGTAGAGGAAGGAGAGAAGGCATTAATGCACACTGCCAACCCTTAGTCTACTCTAACAAGTGTAGAAGATAGCCCGGCTACAAACAGACACACACACCCAGAATGTTCAGAACACACTCTTTTATTTATTTACACTGTCCCGCACACCATACCGTGCTCCAATACCCAACTCAACTCAATCCTTTCTTCTGCCACCTCCACTTCTCACTCGCAACCTCATCTTCTGCCTCCCGACTCCAGCCCCTGAGTGGAGTGAGGCGGCCTCCTTTATAGTGCACCCGGAAGTGGTTTGGCGGAAGTGCTGTATGTCCATACTCTGGAGCTGTCCAGGTGCCCCTTGGTGATGTCCACGGATCCCCAGCAGGTTGAGCTTCTACGCTCCAAATCCGTGGCCCCGATGTAAACCCAGGGGGCTGCCTTCTTGTGTCCCGGGGGAGGTACTCCTAATAGTGTGCCCAGTCCCCCGGTCTTCTCATATAAAGGGCATCCCATCCGGGAAGGATCCCCGGCCGTCCATCACACAAGACATTTAGTCAAGCCCATCGACTGCCTCCCAAGCGCACGTGTCTGACACTCCTTTTGACTCACAGTCGGATTGGTTAAGTGAAGACATCGTCGGTACTCCCAGGACAACAAATCCAGCTGGGTTAGCTCATCACTACTGTTAATCATTACTGAGTGATGTACAACAGTGTAGTTTTGGAGAATATATCAGTAAAATATGGATGTCATATTGTAAACGTATATAGCTGATTGTCAATCATTGTGTTGACTGTCTCTTTTAATTGTTGATGAGTCAAGTTTTTCAAGCGATGTGAAAATAACCCCAGATATCCTTGTAATAGTGTATTCTCTTCTGATTCACCGTTCAGGAGTCATCCCCACAGGACTGAGCAGACCAGTGAACCATGCAGAGGAGCCAATGGTGACCTGGAGCCAAGTGCTGATGTCACAAAGAGTGAGGTGAGCAGTAATGTTCAAGTCATGGAAAAAACAAAAATAAGGAGGTCCAAAAGTGTGTACCGAGGCAGCCCTTAGGTCAGTTTTTACAAACACCCATTCACTTATTTATACACCACTTTTTGATAATCGGATGGTAAGTGTCCGGAGATAAGAATAAAGAAGAAGGCAATCAATGTTCATGATCAGAGGTCAGGCAAAAAGTCAGAGAACAAGAAGCACTAACAAGAAGAAAGTCCAAGGAGGGTTATGTACAATTAAAGGAGGTTAAGCTGAAGCTTTATAACACACTTATCTGTTGTACTGTGTGCAGTTGTGGTCTTCAGGTTACAAAAAGGACATAGCAGCACAGGAAAAAGTGCATAGATAAGTGACTAGGCTGATTCCAGGACAGCAGGGGATAAGTTTTGAGGAAAGATTAAAAGAGCTTAGCCTTTTCAGTTTAAGCAAAAGGAGATTTAAGAGGAGACATGACTGAACTGTGTAAAATTATGAAGGGAATTATTCAAGTGGATCGAGACTGTGACTTTAAAATGAGTTCATCAAGAACACGGGGACACAGTTGGAAACTTGCTAAGGATAAATTTCACACAAACATTAGGAAGTTTTTCTTCACACAAAGAGCCATAGACACGTGGAACAAGTGACCAAGTAGTGTGGTGGAGAGGAGGACTTTAGGGACTCGACTCGACTTGATGTTATTTTGGAAGACTTAAGTAGATAGGACTGGCGAGCTTTGTTAGGCTCAATGACCTGTTCTCGTCCAGATTGTTAAAATGTTCTAAAGAGGTCATCAAACCAAAAATCACAAAATAAAATTTTTGTCTACAAAAAAAAAATGTTTGTAAGTAAAGAATCCTCATGATGTCATGAGTTATTATCTGGAACTACCACACTCAGCTTTTCATTGTGTTTTAATATCAGCTTTACAGAACTTTTTTGGGCAAGAGAACATCTAGACCTCTTCCTCGGTTGTAATTGTTATCACAAATGCCTTGTAACATAACCCCTGGTCAGGAAAGATCAGCACCTTTACATGTCTCCCTCTTTCTTGTAGGATTACGACTATGAAAAGAAGAGGCAACTGGCCGCACGTGGTGAGTGAGTCTTCTCTGTTCTTTGCTTTTATCACAAACTCAAGATAAACTATGCATGAGTAGAAATGGGCAGTGTTCTCACAGTCTGAAAAGACAGTACTTTTAGGCAGCAGGATCTCAACTCTGCACAGCTGAGGCCAACATAAGCTGAAGATAGGGTTGTTTTAGCCAAAGAAAAAGTGTAATCAAATCTACACAGATCTTCATGTGCAAACTGTGCCTAAAGCAGTGGCACGCTCCCTGAGATGCCAGCTGAATTTGAGCCACATCTTCAATAAATGACAGTTGACTTTTAACAATTCTTTGCTGACCAGACTGCCTGTGATGGGAGCCTCTTGAACGCACCACCGTCTGTTTCATAACTGGGCTGAACTAGGCAAATGAGGACACATCACACAAAAAAAGGGGTAGGTGTGAAAGCGATAAGTGCTTTTATTAAAATCACCCCAAGCCAAAGTATTCAAAAAGTGCAGCACTCCAAAAGTCAGAAAATAAATAAATAATCCTTAAAACAATGCAAAAGTTGAGGTTAAAAATAAATATTCATTAAGATCAGAGGTTAAAAGCTAGAGACGATCCACAAAACTTTGAACCCGAATTCTGCCCTTTTAAACCTGTAAAATGTATTCAACCCCAAAAAAGTAAAGAAACAAAAGCCAATCTAAAACTACATGTAAAACATAATCTTCTGATTTCCATGATATCAACGAGTGATACCACCTATTCTGATTGTAAATCATCAGCTTCTCTCCACTTCACATTTTGGTCGCCTCTAAATTCAATAATTTCTTTTCACAACTTGGAGTCTTCTGTATGGTAGCTCTTGTTTGGACTTTGCTCTTACATTGTTATGTCCTTGTAATATGGAGACCAAACCTGCATACCGTATTCTCTGTGTGGTCTCATAACCGCCGTTCCTTTATCCATCCACCTTCCAAAGCTGCTTTAACCTGAGCAGAATATCTAAAACAGAGCATCTCTTGATCTGAGCCCTACGCAGCATGCCATATGTTAAAACAGGAGTGCTAGTTTGGGTTTCAACTCTTGACTTTGTTCTTAGACCTTAAGTGTGAGTAACATCATTTCGGTTATTGTCAATTGTTGTTTTGACTTGCAGACTCACATCTATGTACAGCAGTCTTGTTCTGCTATAGAATAACAGAAAAGATCTGAAATGAAGACCAGGGGATCAGAGAGAAGCCAGCAAACACACCAAGGTCAAAACCTGAAAAATCAGGCTGATCTTTCATGAAGCCTAAACTAAATTCTAACTTGAAGTCAAATAAACGTAGACAGATGTTCTAATCCTGAAAAATCAATATGTGAAGCAACTGCAAATTTTTTCAGAGCCTATCCATCAAACTTGAGGAATACACAGTAAGGAGAATGGGGTTCACATCCTGGGTTCTCCCTGTGTATAGTTTGCATGTTCTCCCTGTGTCTAGGTAGGTTTTTTCCAATTGCTTCCATTTCCTTTCACAATCTAAAGAAATGCAAGTTAAGAAGTTTGGAGAAATTAATCTGGCCCTCGTGTGTATGTATGTATACAGTATATATATACAGTACTGTGCATATAGTTTTAGGCAGGTGTGAAAAAATGCTATAAACAAAGAATGCTTTCAAAAATGGAAGTGTTAATCATTTATTTTCATCAATCAACAAAATGCAGTGAATGAACAAAAGAGAAATCTAAATCAAATCAATATTTGGTGTGACCACCCTTTGCCTTCAAAACAACATCAATTCTTCTAGGTACACTTGCACACAGTTTTTGAAGGAACTCAGCTAGTAGATTGTTCCAAACATCTTGGAGAACTAACCACAAATCTTCTGTGGATGTAGGCTCCCTCACATCCTTCTGTCTCTTCATGTAATCCCAGACACACTCAATGATGTTAAGATCAAGGCTCTGTGGGGGCCATACCATCACTTCCAGGACTTCTTGTTCTTCTTTACACTGAAGATAGTTCTTAATGACTTTGGCTGTATGTTTGGGGTCGTTGTCCTGCTGCAGAATAAATTTGGGGCCAATCATATGCCTCCCTGATGGTATTGCATGATGGATAAGTATCTGCCTGTATTTCTCAGCATTGAGAACACCATTAATCCTGACCAAATCTCCAACTCCATTTGCAGAAATGCAGCCCCAAACGTTCAAGGAACCTCCACCATGCTTCACTGTTGCCTCATTATTGTACCGCTCTCCAGCCCATCGACGAACAAACTGCCTTCTGCTACAGCCAAATATTTCAAATTTTGACTCATCAGTCCAGAGCACCTGCTGCCATTTTACTGCACTCCAGTTCCTATGTTTTCGTGCATACTTGAGTCGCTTGGCCTTGTTTCCATGTCGGAGGTATGGCTTTTTGGCTGCAACTCTTCCATGAAGACCACTTCTGGCCAGACTTCTCCGGACAGTAGATGGGTGTACCTGGGTCCCACTGGTTTCTGCCAGTTCTGAGCTGATGGCACTGCTGGACATCTTCCGATTTCGAAGGGTAATAAGCTTGATGTGTCTTTCATCTGCTGCACTAAGTTTACTTGGCCGATCACTGCATCTATGAACCTCAGTGTTGCCCGTTTCTTTGTGCTTCTTCAAAAGAGCTTGAACAGCACATCTTGAAACCCCATGCTGCTTTGAAATCTTTGTCTGGGAGAGACCTTGCTGATGCAGTAGAACTACCTTTTGTCTTGTTGCTGTGCTCAATCTTGCCATGACATGAAACTGTCTTCCACAACCTCACCTTGGTAGCAGAGTTTGGCTGTTCCTCACCCAGTTTTTAGCCTCCTACACAGCTGTTTCTGTTTCAGTTAATGACTGTGTTTCAACCTACGTGTGACATTGATGATCATTAGCACCTGTTTGGTAGAATTGGTTGATCAGACACCTGACTAGAATCCTACAAAATCCCTGACTTTGTGCAAGTGTACCTATAAGAATTGATGCTGGTTTGAAGGCAAAAGGTAGGAACACGAAATATTGATTTGATTTAGATTTTTCTTTTGTTCTCTCACTTTGCATTTTGTAAATTGATAACAATAAACAAGCATTCTTTGTTTACAGCATTTTTTCACACCTGCCTAAAATATTTGCACAGTACTGTGTATATATATATATATATACAGTATATATATATATATATACAGTGTATATATATATATATATATATATATATATATATATATATATATATATATATATATATATATATATATATACTGTATATATATATATATATATATATATATATATATATATATATATATAGTAAGAAGACCCTTTATTGTGCCTGACCCGACACAGATTGACATGGAGGCACGGGTAAAATAAAACAAACTATTTTTTTTTCAGCTGGAGAGCACATCTTCCCTGTAATCCCTCCAGCCCCAACACAGTCCCCAACACAGTACATTTCACCAAGCACTCTTTTTCTCCTCTCTTCCACCACCACTCCTCCTCAGCAAGCTTTGTTCACCTCCACCCGACTCTGGCCCCTGACTGGTGGTCGCTGGCATCCTTTTATTGGGTACCCGGAAGTGCTCCAGGTGGTTGATTATTAAGATCCGGCTGCACTTCTGGGTAAGGCAAAACCAGTGCCCAAAAAGGGCCAGCCGCTCCTGTTGCAGCACCCTCTGGTGGCACCTGTGGAACCCCACAGAGCTGCACAGAACTCCAACCCCCATGAAGCCCTGGGGGAGTCAGAGGCACCGCTGCAACCCAGGGAGGCTGCCATCTACCTTCCATGGGGAGATACTGGGCTTCCCACCCTTGTCCCCCTGGCAGATGTGGTGAAGGGGCGTCCCGGCCAGGCATGGGCTCAGCCATCCGTCACTATATATATATATATATATATATATATATATATATATATATATATATATATATATATATGTATGTGTGTGTGTGAGTGTGTGCTCAACTTGGAGTGGACTGCCATCCCATCCAAGGTCTGTTTCTGCCTTAAGCCCGATGCTTGCTGGGATAGGCTCCAACTTCTCTGTAGCCTTGCTCTGGATAAGCAGGATTGGAAGATTGATGGTTGGATGTACAGAACAAACTTTATATTGTTGACTAGGTGATGTAAATATGAAATGACATTGGATGAAATAAACAAAATGACATTGTTATCAGCTATATCAAAATGGAGACAAAACAAAAAAAATGATGTCAGGAAAAGTTTGAGGATCCAAAAAGAAAAATATTCCAACTGAATAAATCCACTTTTCTGAAAAGGAGCAAAACTCAGAGCATTTCAAAATAAAGCCTGTTCAATATAATATAAGACGAGAGGAGACCATTGAGTCCATCAAGCCTGTTTGTGTAGCTAATAGCTAAGCTGTTCCAGTATCTCATCCTGATTTTTAAAGGTTGTTGAGGTTTCTTCTTTAACTCCATATCTCAGAAGTTTGTTCCAGAGTCACAAAACTCTATATGTAAAGAAGGGCTTCATGGCTTCAGGTTTAACTGCACTTCTCCTTAATTTCCACTGATGTCCTCGAGTATGTGTTTCACTATTAAGCCAAAAGAACGTTGCTGGATTGACTTTATCAAGGCCTTTGAGTAGTTTGAAGATCTGCATTAGGTCCCCACATAGTCTCCACTTCTCGGGACTAAACAGGTTTAATTCTTGTAGTTTGTTTAAGTCCTGGGATGCACCTGGTTGTTCTCCCCTGCACAGCTTCAAGTACTGCTGTGTCTTTCCTCATTACATTACTGTACATTTGCTGCTTATGTCTTTGCTAGTTGTAAGCCTCATACAGATGTGTCAAGTCTTTAGGTTTTGTCTACTCTTCTATCCAAAACAATCTATCTGTTCTCCATTAAATTTGAATTTGGCCCCGGTCCTCCCTTCAGTATTTGTCTAATTCTAAGATTTCTGCTGACTTGCCTAATGACATTCTGGTAATAGATGCTAATCTTTCAAAGTTCAGTTTTATTTCTGTAAATTGTTTGCTTAACTATTTCTTGTCTAATTGTTCACTGCAGCGATGCAGAACAGGCCTGTGGAGACAGAGGTGCGCACGCCTACAGACACATGGAGTGGCCTGGGTTTTTCCAAATCCATGCCAGCGGAAGCATTCCAGGAACTGCAGTGTGCTGGCCGGCGGACTTACAAGCCGTACCTCAGTAACAGTTTTCAAGTAAGCCTCAAACTTGGAAATGCTTGAAGTTACCATATAGAAATGTCAGTGGTGTTGTGGCACACACCTAAACATGAATGCAAATAATGCACTCACCATGCATGAGCAGCGATTTCACTGATGAAAGGTGATGCCATTCTAAACATCTAGCCTGAAGATGGTCAATGATGAATGGGGTCTCTTTAGTAAGCTTTCAACTCTCTTTGACTTCAGCTGCACCCTGTGGGGCTTTCACATTTTTTGTGCTGACAGTTAATAACCTCTTCTTCCGAGTGTTTATCGCACATTATTGCAGGGTCCACTTTTCAGTACATCATTTTCCATTTCTTCCTGTTCAAGGCATCTTCAGATACAGCATCAGCTTGATTCCTGTCCTTGATTCAACCAATCCAGCCATCACTTCTTCTGTGTTCTGTGTGGTATTTTGCCACCAGGGTTGAAGTGAAGGGCTTTCTTGGCCATCTGGTCATCACTCCAAATCACGTGACCGTATCACTGTATGTGTGATTCTCACATGTTCTCCATGATTGGTGTCACTCCCATCACTCTTCATACATCTTCATTTATTACACAGTCCAACAGGCTCAGGCCTAGGCTCCAGCATAGCATCTGCATTTCCATGACATGCTGTAATTGCTCATGCTTGATTGTCACAGGCCAGCACTCTATACCGTAAAGGGCAACTGGTCGGACCTTGAGGTAGATGGGCATTCTATGGTCACAAAGGACACTGGTGACATGACCCCATTTTTGCCAGGCTGCGTTGACCCTCTCTCAAGCGTCAGGAAAGGAGTCGCCATCTGACAAAATAAGTGAGCCAAGGTATTTGAAGTGACTTTGTTGAGGTCTTGTCCATTAATGTTACTAGGTACATCTGCAGGCCACTTTCCATGTATGCCATCATTTTTGATATTGAGCCTAAGTCTGTCTTCTTCCAGCTGGTCTTTACATCGCTGTGTGATCTCTTCCAGCCCTTGGCACGTTTCCTCCGCAAGTAGGACATCGTCAGTGTAGAGGAGCATCCATGGAATTTCCATTTGGATGTCTGCAGTGGCAGTGTCCATACACAGGATGAATAGTAGCAGAGATAGGGTTTGTCTTTGGTGGATGCCAACATGGAGGTCGAAGAGCGGTGAGGTTCCAACCAGACAGTGCATGACACTGGTGACGTTTTTGTAAAGGAGTTGAATCCATTACATGTAAACTTCTGGGATGCCATGCAATCTGAAGGTGCACTAAATCAGCTCACAGGATACTCGGTTGAAGGCCTTCTCCAGATGCAGGAACACCTTCTTTTCCCAATGCTTTCCAGCAATAGGCATGCTGCATGAATGGTATCTGTTGTTCCGCAGCCTTTGACGAGGCCACATTGGTTCGGCGTCAGCTGACAATTAAGAACATGCTGTTGAATTCACCCTCCACTGCACATTTTGCACTCACGACCCCTTCAGAGTATCCTCTGCTTCTTCTTCGTCACCTGTATCCTACACTTCATGACATGCATATCAAGAACAAAGAAAACAACTCAAATGCAAATTTCTTTAAGTTCACTTTTGATTAGCATGTTCAGCAACTTCTCTGAATTCACAAAAAGTGATGCACACCTTCTCACATGCAGATGATAGTGTCAGCTGTAGCATCCTCTCAATGTGATGTATGAGGTATGTGGTTGTCACAGGTTGTAGTCATCATCACACTGAATACCCTGGAGAGAGATCAATACAGACATTAAACAGCAGTGGACTTGCATAAAAAATACAAGAAACAGAAAGAGTTCAAGGGCCATGGGTATAGTTCAGGCCCACTGTACCCTTCAGTCAGTTTACACAGAGAGATGAAGTGAGTCAAATGTCTTTTGCTTTCTCTTATGTCTCATAAGTTACAACAGATATCCAGCAAAGAGAAAGTGACAAGTGGCAGCGACAGTGACAACTGGCGGGAGCGCAGACGATCGACTTCTTCATTCTGCTCACCTTCTTTCCCAGCCTTTGGCTTGTCATCGTTAAGAATCAGGCCCGAGCAATCATGTATGTATTCTGGTGTGCACCAATCTAATTTCATCTTCTGCTCTTCTTCTTTTCACTTTGACGTCTGTACATCTGTGGCAGAGTGATGGGTGCCATAATATTAAAGGAACGCCTCAAATCCTCTTCTTATGCATCCCAGATTCTCATCCTGTCTGTTATGTAGAGAAGAGATGATTGAAGTGAGGCGCAGGGCCCCTGAAATTATTCAGTCATTTTGTTTCTTTCTGTTTCGGGATTCAAGTTTTGTTGTCCTTCTATATAAAGTCAGTGTTAGTATTTGGTGTGATTTCTGCACTTGATTCTTTCTTAAGTGTGCTTGCTGTTATGTTAATATTAGGTCTGAGCCCTGCCCATGGCCCCACCTTCCACATGTAGTTTATTATATTACTGTTATGTCTCAGCTCCACTTATCCCTCCAATTTCCCTATGCAGTTTATTATCTTAATATTAGGCTACAACTCCACCAATGTCTCATCATTCCATGGGCACTTTATGTCAGTTTTAAGCCTAGGTTCCACCCATAACCCCCTCTTCCATGGTCATCCCATTTGTCCAGACTGCTTTGAATGTCACCCATCTTTGTTTCGTTTGTTGTTTCTGTCAAATATGATCAATTATGCTTTTGATATACAAGCGCAAACCTTCACACTAACGTAGGTGTCTTAGGCACTGCTGTCATTAAGGCTGCAGTTACCTGACAGGACTATAAAAGTCACCAGTTTGCCAAAACCTCTTCATTGTGGCCGTGGTAAGCTTAGGCTCAATGCGCGTCTTTGTCTTAGAGATTCTTAGTTGGGTTTTTTAGGTGTTAAATTCTGGGAACTGTGGGTACATTACAGTATTTTGTTCTGGTATTTTAAGTGTGTGTTTATTTTTGTGATTGTGACTTTAATTTTCATTTTTGCTTTGCGCCCTTCCCTCACCTTAACCTATCATCTATGGGGGAGGAGAAAAAGCTTTAGATTCTTACAAAAAGTTCGATCTCCGGTTTTCAACGGATCTCAACGTTTTAGAATCCCCTGATACCATAAACATCTATATCTCAATGATGGGTATGTGTCTGTCTGTGTGTGTCTCTGTGTCACAGTTTCTTGAGGATGGTCTAGAGCTAAAATGCTAAAAAGCGAAAAATACCAGACTCGAAATTTAAGCCTGTTATTAAATGACAATATGCTGATTAGGTTTTGATTCAAATCGTGCAAGAGAAAGAGGCACTCTAGAGGAATCCTCAAATACCGTAATTCTGAAATTAATTATGAATTCCTCTCATCAATTGCTATCATAATGACCTATTTTATGATCAGAAAGATCATAAATAATTACTGAAATGTTATAGAATAGTTTGCATAACTTGGTTCCTAGGGTGCAAAGCCCACTGACCCCCACGTGTAATTTTTTCACTTGAAAATGTACTATATAAATAAATGTTGTTGTTGTTGTTGTAGCATAATGGGCAGCTGCACATATTGTCCTACAGTGGGCTTAATACAAGGTTTTTGGCTTTTTCTTTGAGAAGACCACAACACTCTTATGTTTCTCTTAAGACTATGGCTTACCCATTAGCCCTCCTTCTTTCACACTTATATAAAATGGATGTTTTGTTGTAACAGAGAATGTTTAGAAGAAAGAAGATAGCCAGAAAATTGGAAATGGTCCAAACCAGAGGATCTTTGGTTCAGTCCTAGCATGTCACTGTGGCTGCAGGTTGAACAGCCACTCTTAGATCTTATTGATCTAATTGATTGATTACATGGCATGATCTTTATGTTTAAAAGAATTTCCAAGAATTGCATTTTTTGACATAGCTTTAAATGCTTAACTTTCTTTAACTTTTCTTCATGTAATTGACTTTTTCTGTGGAGCTTCCTCACATAATTTCATTCAAATACTGACAAGTAGTGAAGATCTAAACGTGTCAGTTTTGATTTACATTCAGTTTTGCAATACTGGCACTAAAATTGAGTTCTCTGGCAATTTTGCAATCATGAAACTTAAAACTCACTAAAAAGTTTTAGGGGTTTTTAAAGGCTTTTGTGATGTAAACGGATATTTTCAAAAGTAATCTCCTATTTCTGTCAAAATTTTCTTTAACCCGTAGTTTGTCGAATCTGACAATCAGGCGTCCAGGCTTTGAGGCATTCGATTAGCCATTGAGATCTCAGTGCTCGATTTAAAGTCTTCTCTACATATTTTGGAAAACTAGGGGGCTCCGCCCCCTGCTCGCTTTGCTCGCCCACCCCCGGGTTTGGTTTACCGGATATACAATTTAAAGAGATTGTTATTTTCATGGGAATTGTAACATATGCATTATTTTCACTTTTAGTTTAAAACTTTTGTAAAAACAATACTTGTCCTTTATTTCCGGCCCCAGGCGTGGTTAAATCTCTTTCTTGCAGGATGTGTAACGCGGCTCGTGTTGTAAAGTGGGGGCTGAACGCACGCTAATGAGTTGTAGTCGGATCATTTGCTGGCTTCTTGCTGCTGGTGAGCTGCGTTTTTTGCTTGTCGTGCTTTGCGTTGATCATTTCAAAGCCTGTACAGCAGCTGTCATTTTGCCACTTCGTGTCTCTGCCACTCGCATTGTAAAGTGGGGGCTGAACGCACACTAATGAGTTGCAGTTGGATCATCTGCTGGCTTCTTGCTGCTGGTGAGCTGCGTTTTCTGCTTGTCTTGTTTTGCATCAATCATTTCAAAGTCTGTACAGCAGCTGTCGTTTTGTCACTTTGAGTTCTCTGGCACTTGCTTTGTGAAAGGGGGGGCAGAACGCACACTAAGGAGAAGCAGTCGGATCATCTGCTGGCTTCCTGCTGCTTCTGCTGGCAAGCTGTGTGTTCTGCTTGTCACTTGTCGTTGTTTTAAGAGGCTGGGAGCACATGAAGTGTGCTCTGCCAAAAGCATTCCAACAACTGCTAGGTTAGATGTCCGTGAACTTGCTTTAAATATTGTCTCACTGCCTTGTCTCAAGTGACGTTAAAGTGTCTCTTGCGGGACGTCAAATTGCAATCTCTTGGCACCAAATCTCATGTTTAAGGTCCCCGTGAGACGCTCCGTGGCCAATCTCTTTCATCTCGTGGGTCTTTAAAGTGTCTTCCAAGAAGATCACGTCTCGTTTCCCTGGTCTCCCTTCCACCAAGATTTTTTTTTATAATAGAAAGATAGTTCAGTTATGAATTTCACAGAGTTTGGACTTCTATGGTTTTCAGGAAGTCCTTTGATTCTGATGTTGTTCCTTCTAATATCTCAATTTTGCTCATATTGTCCTTTATTTTTTCATCAGTTTTGGCTAGATTTTGTTTTAGCTTTATATCAAAGTCAGTGGCGACTGCTCTAAGACTACAAGGGAAGCTCCGCTTCCTCTACTATGTCAGAAAATAAATGCTCATATATGCACTGTCGTATTTATATTGGTTTTAATAAAAGTGTGCTAGAACGCGTTCAACTTCAGAATCAGGTATTTATTGTAGATTGTTTGACGCGATTTTCTTGTCATACATTTCCGTGCAGCACAGCGCGTTAAACCCTCCTGAAGCCCAGCTTCACTGGAGCTCTATGGGCAAGCACAGAGGAGCTTTTTTCACTGCAGAAAAGCTGGACGGTAATTGGATAAATGCACCAAAATCGTCACTTCCAGGGAAGCTCAGCTTCTCTGGGAGTGAATGGAGCAGTGGGTGGGCCAGGACGCTGGGCTGCTGCATGATCATTGGAGGAGCTGTTTAAAGGGCGGAACCCCTTTTTTGATTGACAGCATTTGAAAGTGTGCTGAAAAGTTATGGCCATTTCTTTGACTCAGGGAGACTAAGATCTGAACTTCAAGTTCTATATTCAGATCATGACTTACAGGGGAGCAGGGGTAAGCTGTGTGATTTCTTGGTGTTTTTTAAAGACATGGAGTTGGATAGTGCAATGCCTCAGCTATACAAGCTGTTATCGTTAGTGGCAACAATTGGCGCTACATCAGCAGGTGTAGAGAGGAGCTTCTCCTGTTTAAAACAGGTCAATTCATACACCTGCAACACGATGGGCCAAGATCGTTTGAGCAGCCTTGCTCTCCTGGCCATTGAGAGGAAACTGGTTAAGTCCCTGGAAAAGACGGCCAATTGGTACGACAGGGTCACAGACCATTTTCTGCAAAAGGAACGGAGGGCAGAATTTACGTACAAATAACATAATGAATTTTATGATGAAGGCCTAATATGAGCTTCCCCTGTTTCAAAAGCTAGCAGCCGCCACTGATCAAAGTTATTACTTGGTGGCAGCCTCCCTGGCTGACGATGGTGCCTCAGTTTCCCGCAGGGCTCCATGGGAGATGGAGTTATCTACAGCCCTGTTGGGATCTGGGGTGGCTGCCAGGGGGTGCTGCATGGGTCCCTGAGCCGGCCTGGACAACTCTACAGCCCCGCCCAGAAGTGCAATCAGAAACAGGTGATCAAGCACCTGTAGCACTTCCGGGTGGGCTATAAAAAGGGCCAGCAACCACCACTCAGGAGTCAGAATCGGGAGGAAGAGGACGAGGTTGCCAGGGAGGAGTGGTGGTTTGAGAAGGGGCTGTTGTGTGATTTAAGTGCTTTTTGGACTGTGTTGTGCCTGTGGGGTTCACGGGGAAGACATGCCCCACAGGTGAAGAAAATAAAAGTCTTCTTGTGTTTTTACACGTGCCTCTGTCTGAGTCTGTGCCGGGTCGGGCGCTATGTAGTGTCTATTCTCACACCTTTTTTATATCCTTTACATCATTTATTTTTACCCTGAGTGTGGGAATCAAAATCTTCAACTCAGAGAGCTCATTCCATCTTGTCCATGCACTGAAGGCAGACTTTTGGAGTTGATGCTGTTGACTCCTTCATGGTATTGGTAGCAGTAGACAGCGGGGATAAAGAGGTCACATTTGGGTTAGATATGCCACTCAAAAGTGTTGAATTCTCATTGCCCACCTCACTCACAGTTTCGCTGTCAACCAGAGCAGATGCTGCATCATGAGGACCTGGCTGATTCATTCCTTCACCTGTCTCTTCCAGCTCAGTCTGTAGCAGGTCATATTGTGAATTTGAGAGCGGCTTAGACTTTGATGAAACTTCAGCTACCCTTTCCTTCTCTTTCTGACCTCTTGATCTCCTGCTCATGCTTTTAATAGACTTGTAATTGATTCCTCTTGGGTTACTTAAATACACGATTTGTTGAATAGACAAAAAAAAGAAAAACTAAATAACACCACTGCTAGCTTTGTACCGTCTCAGGTGTCGATCTCTTGCAACATGTAAACAAGGAATACTGCTCCGCAAAGCCTCATTTACACTTTGTGTTTACCCTTCTTCTCTTCAGTAGCAGTGTAAAGCCTGTAATTCATACCATATCGGTAAAAATCTATTTTATTATGCCTTCTGTTTACCTCACTGCAGAGCAGTGCAGTGCATTTTAAAAAATATGATATGCTGCATATTTTTCACATGCAGATAAAATAAAAAGCGCTTCTATAAACATTCTTGTGTTTAATTCACAGGAAAATCTTACCACACTAAAACTAACCAATACTACCATTACCTAGAAAACCGCCTTATCCTAGCTGAGGATATATACACTTACAGTGATTTTTTTTTTGTTAATTAAACATCCTTATTTAAATAGTTATACTTTAGTTTAGATACTGCAAAAATACATCTAGCACCCATTTACTTTTATGTAACAAGACCTTAACAAAGGCTTCTTTTCCTCTTCATAACACTTATAAAATATCAGTGGATCGGTTATTCATCTCTGTGCCATTTGGCGTATTGACATGATGGTAAAAATACTTAATATGAAAGATTCACAGATCTTTTACTAAATATGGAATATCAAGAGAAATGTGTCTCACCTTAGCCACTGCTGACCATTCCAAAGTGAAGTTTTGTTACTCGGTCACATTACAGAGATGGACGAACACTTTATTGATGCTTTGTAAGTGTTATGAAGGCTGCCAAGATACTGTATTTGCCTGCCTATGGAAAAGTCATCTAATATAAAGGAGCACTGGAATCATGGAGTAGGAGGGTCCTTTAATCTGATTGGCCGGCTCAGCACTGACTCAGCTGTAGAATGGCCATTAGGGGAGAGGCAGCTTGTTGGCCGAGGTCTCTGGGACTCTGACTGTGTCTGGCTTGACTGACACCTTTTCTACTGTCTAGTTGTGGTTATACGATTAGCTGATGAACAGATATTGTTGTTAATCATTTATGTTAATTAGTTTCTACTTTGTATCTGTAAAAATCTGTTATTGTTATATGTGATAGTTTTGTATTTAGTGGGTGAATAATCTATTCTTGCATTTTTGCCTTGAGTGTTGTAGTGGTGCTCTGCGCCTGCACTTGGTGAGGAGGGCTCTGTGAGAACAAAGTAGTTTGTATTGTTGTATTGTATTCCTGGGGCGGCCATGATAGATTGGCAATTGAGCTCTGTGAAGAGCATTACTTGTGTTCTGTTTTATGTAGTGTATTCACCCCGTTTTTTGACTCCCATTACACACCCAACCTACATGGAAGGGGGTCTCTTTCTCTCGGAATTGCACTTCCCAAGATTTCTTTCTAAATTTTTCCCTACAAGTTTTTTTTTTTGGTAGTTATTTTCTTGTCTTCTTAAAGAGTCAAGGCTGGGGTCTGTCAAAAACAGGGCCTGTTAAAGCCCATTGGGGCATTCCTTGTGTGATTTTGGGCAATACATTGTTGTTGATTTTGTTGTAGACAAACTGACATGATAAAAGTTTCCTGTGCTGTTGTTAGTTGTTTGATGTGGCAGGTCTGTGGCTAATTGCAGTTCAAATTTCTAAAATCTAAACTTTTTCAAAGAAGCACCTGTTAGAGATCTACAAATCTGTGTGGAAGTCTCAGGCTAAAATTGTTGGCTGCATCTAAGCATGATAGATAGTGGATTATTGTGGTGAATTACTGATAAATTACAGTGTCAAAAAATACTGAACCATTATAATCTTTAGATAATGCAGTTGTGAGGTTATTATAGATTAATGGAAATACTGAGTATACGCTTAGTCGCTGTAGCATAAAGGGTCACCAAGCCATCTTTCATACATTTCTACATAAGTTAAGTTTTTATTTTTTACTTTTGTATACATGGACATCATATTACTTAGATAGATAGATAGATAGATAGATAGATAGATAGATAGATAGATAGATAGATAGATAGATAGATAGATAGATAGATAGATAGATAGATAGATAGATAGATAGATAGATAGATAGATAGATAGATAGATAGATAGTGTAAGATTAAACATAGACCCGTTAGTCAATAAAAGGTTAGGGTACCAGCTGGTAACCCCATTAATAGGTTGAACTGAAAAGGGTACCAAAGAAAAATTCACACAAGGGTGAAAAATGTAATGGCATGAAACCATGGAAAAGAACGAAGGTGCTGTGGTGGACTTCTGTCTTCCTCAGACATTGGTCTTCAAATGAACACCCACTCCAGTGGCATTCGGCATGTTTATAGTGCCAACCCAGCAAGTGCAGGGCTTCGTGGAGGAAGCAGAAGGTGCGTCACTTGTCACACAGCCAGTGAGTCTCTGAACTGCAGATTGAATAGGAGATGGTTTGAATGATAGGGCCCCCCTCTCTGCCTGAAGTTATATTGCCTACTTTTTTGTAGCCCTGAAGATGTCCCCTAAGCATGCATGCTTGATGATAGATAGATAGATAGATAGATAATAATAATAATTCATTAGATTTATATAGCGCTTTTCTCAGTACTAAAAGCGCTATCCACACAGGGAGGAACCGGGAAGCGAACCCACAATCTTCCACAGTTTCCTTACTGCAAAGCAGCAGCACTACCACTGCGCCACCTGTGAAGATAGATAGATAGATAGATAGATAGATAGATAGATAGATAGATAGATAGATAGATAGATAGATAGATAGATAGATAGATAGATAGATAGATAGATAGATAGATAGATAGATAGATAGATAGATAGATAGATAGATAGATAGATAGATAGATAGATAGATAGATAGATAGATAGATAGATAGATAGATAGAACATTATTTGTCCCCAGAGGGAAATTTGGCTTTTTACAGAAGCTCTTTAAATAAATAAATAAAAAATATACCATACTGCATATACACACACTACAGCCTGAACACACACCAGAATGACTAAAATGGAAGAAAATTTAAAAAGAAAAAAAACTTCTGATGCTGCAGTTAGTTGCAGTGAGGCCTTATGCAGGTGTATTGCTGTTGGTATAAAGGATCCCCCGTACCATTTCTTGACACACTTCTGCTGAATAATTCTTTGGCTGAAAGTCCTCAGTGTTGGTGTGTCAGGGAGAGGATGTGCAGCATTGTTTATTACGTTACACGGTTTTGTTTTAATGGTCTCCTTTTTTATGACCTCCAGGGTGTCCAGAGTGTGTCCCATAACTGAACTGACCCTTTTAATTAGCTTGTTGATTTGGTGGGCCTTTCTTGAAGTGATGTTACCAGCCCAGCACACCACAGCGTGGTTACCTGCTTTAATTTCAAAGAGCAGGAGAAGTGAGCTGCAGTTTCCACAAGATGACAAGCATAGGATGGGGCAGAGGCAGAAGCCAGAGTGTTAGCATACAGTATAATAAGACCTACCACTGTATTCTGGTACAGTATGGGTAATCACTACAATAAGTAATCATTGCCATTGTATTGAATAAATGCAGAATATCTTTATTAGCAAATTGAATAAATGTATAACAAACCATATTCCCTTTTTATATAGTAACCCTCAGCCACCCAACCCTTACCTACATCTGACCTGCTCCTACCCAAGGTGTATTTGCTTCAGCGTTGTGACTGCAGGTGTTTCAAACTTTTGCCATCAGGGCAGGCTGTTGATTGAGTAAAAGAAAATAAATTATAACCAAATAAAAAGGTAAAGTAACCACTCTCAATTTTAAATTGAAATAGTAAACTAATTTAGTTGAAGTGCTGTAGAATGCTACTCTCTTTTGAGATAATCGAGTTCACAAATTTGCCAATGCTTCTCGATGAGCAATTTTGACATTTCAAAAATGTGTACAGTGTGCTGTATTCAAGATATCTCTCTATTTTATAAAAAAATCTTGGGACAAGATGTGACTTTCTCAGAGAGACACTTTCAAGTCCCATGAGACAAAGAGTAGATGACAAAGTAGAACGTCGTACAGAATTAAAAAATGTTGGCGCGATACACATGCAGAGAAGGTTAGATATATTGGAAGTACGAAAATTTGAAAGTCTCCAAAAATTGATAGTATAGATCGCATTAGCGCAAACAAACAGAAATTACTGTATTACTTGGTGAAATAACGGAACAGCAAAAAGAGAATTGAATATATTGTTTGGATTTAAACTTTAAGTCTGAGACTACTAGATCGTCTAATTCATGTTGCCATCAGGGAAAAGTAATGTTTCTTCCCAATGAAGAGGTGTATCCGTGAGAATTAAAAAATTTGTTGTCTAGTGAAAGTGAAATCCATGTACGCTGTCATGTTTGGGTCACAGAATTGCACAGATACACAGGAGATTTTAGAGACAGAAACGTTATTCAGACACTTCAAACAAACATAAGTCTCTTTCAGGAGTGAATCGAGCTCTGTGTGTAGTCGTAGGGGACAGTTCCATCTCTCAATTAAAAGAATAGAAAATCTTCCTCTTCATAGGGGCGCACCTCAGGAGCAGGAAACCCAACAGGAGCAGAGGATGTCAGGGGGAGAAAAGAGACAAGGTAGTGAGACACAAGGACAGGTGAGCGAACTGAGCAGGGGGCAAAGCCCCCTACAACAACAACAACATTTATTTATATAGCACATTTTCATACAAACAATGTAGCTCAAAGGCTTTACATGATGAAGAAAGAGAAAAAAAAGACAAAATAAGATTTAAAATAAGAGAACACTAATTAACACAGAATAAAAGTAAGGTCCGATGGCCAGGGAGGACAGAAAAAACAAAAAAACTCCAGACAGCTGGAGTAAAAATAAAATCTGCAGGGGTTCCGAGGCCATGAGACCACCCAGCTCCCTCTAGGCATTCTACCTAACATAAATGACCTCAATCAGTCCTCATTTTATTCAGGGTTCTCATGGAAGGACTTGATGATGGCCACATGGATTTCTGGTCTTTAATCCATCAATGTAGGGACATCACGGTGCTTCGATCAGGTGGTGGTGGTGCAGATCGCCACCGCAGAAAACCAGAAAAAGAACAGAAGAGAGAGTAGGGGTTAGTACGGATTTTGGAGCCACCATGAATAGTAATGATAATTAATTGAATATACAGAGCATCAGGATTAAACTAAGATGAAGCTAGGAGAAAGCCATGTTAAAATAATATGCTTTCAGCAGTGTTTTAAAGTGCTCCACTGTATTAGCCTGGCGAATTTCTATCGGTCTGCTATTCCAGATTTCAGGTGCATAACAGCAGAAGGCTGCCTCACCATTTCTTTTAAGTTTAGCTCTTGGAATTCTAAGCAGACACTCATTTGAAGATCTAAGGTTACTATTTGGAATGTAAGGTGTAAGACATTCCGAAATATAAGATGGAGCGATATTATTTAAGGCTTTGTAAACCATAAGCAGTATTTTAAAGTCAATTCTAAATGACACAGGTAACCAATGTAGTGACATCAAAACTGGAGAAATGTGCTCGGATTTTCTATTCCTAGTTAAGATTCTAGCAGCTGCATTCTGCACTAATTGCAATCGATTGATGTTTTTTTTGGGTAGTCCTGAGAGGAGTGCGTTACAGTAATCTAGTCGACTGAAAACAAAAGCGTGAACTAATTTCTCAGCATTTTTCAATGTTATAAGAGGTCTAACTTTTGCTATATTTCTTAAATGAAAAAATGCTGTCCTCGTGATCTGATTAATATGTGATTTAAAATTCAGGTCACAGTCAACAGTAACCCGTAAATTCTTTACTTCCTTCTTGACTTTTAATCCTAATGCATCAAGTTTATTTCTAATAACCTCGTTATATCCATTATTGCCAACCACTAAAATTTCAGTTTTCTCTTTATTTAGTTTGAGAAAATTACTACTCATCCATTCAGAAACACAAGTAAGACATTGTGTCAGTGGATCAGCAGAGTCGGGGTCATCAGGTGCTATTGATAAGTACAGTTGTGTGTCATCAGCATAGCTGTGGTAGCTCACGTTATGCCCCGAGATAATCTGACCTGACGGAAGCATGTAAATTGAAAAGAGCAACAGACCCAGGATAGAGGCTTGTGGAAAACCATATAGAATATCAGGGGTCTTTGAAGTATAATTACCACAAGTAACAAAGAGTTTTCTACCTGCCAGGTAGGATTCAAACCAATTTAAGACACTGCCAGAGAGGCCCACCCATTGACTAAGGCGATTTCTAAGAATATTGTGATCAATAGTATCAAATGCGGCACTCAGATCTAAAAGGATGAGATCAGATAAACAGCCTCTGTCTGCATTTACCTGCAAGTCATTTACTACTTTAACGAGTGCAGTTCTTGTACTGTGATTTGTTCTGAAACCCGACTGAAACCTATCAAGAATAGCAGGTTTATTGAGGTGGTCATTTAACCGCATAATGACTGCCTTCTCTAGAATTTTACTTAAGAAAGGCAAGTTAGAGATAGGTCTAAAATTTTCAAAAGCAGAGGAGTCAAGATTATTTTTCTTGAGTAGGGGTTTAACTACAGCAGTCTTAAGACAGTCTGGGAAGACCCCCACATCTAATGACGAGTTTACTATGTCAAAAATACTATCAATTAGCACGCCCGATACTTTTTTGAAAAAACGTGTTGGTATTGGGTCAAGGACGGAAGTGGTGGGTCTCAGTTGAGAAATTATTCTATATAAATCAGATAAATCTATCCTGGTGAAAGAAATTAATTTGTTTATAATGGAGTACTGGGGCTTAAGAGGATCAGTGTTGGGGAGATGTACTATATTGTTTCTAATATCATTAATTTTTTAGTCTTCATTAAAATTGAACTGTCCAGACAATTTTCATTGAAGAAGAATTGCACCAAATTTCAACAAAACTGTCCCATTTGGAGACGAGTTGTTTCATGAGGATGGGCAGACAGGCAGACATGGCTATCGCAGTAGGTGCTTTTCATATTATATGCAGACACACTTAAAAAGGGAGCTTGGCTAAATAACTATGATGAATCATTGAGTTTCCTTGAGCCCTGTTTGGTGTTTTTCAGTCTTTTGATCTTCTTTATCCGTGTTTCTGGTTTAATTTGCCAGTGTTTATTACCTACTCATTATTTCAGATATCTCTTTTTTACTTTCTCATATACAAAGTATAGGGAAAGTATTGTAATTTTCCAAAAATTTGACCTTAAGATTTTGATGAATCTTCACGTTTTAGACCTCCCTGAGTCCGAAAATACCATTTTTGTGATTATGTCTGTGTGTCTGTCTGTCTGTGTGTGTGCGTGGGTGCGTGTGTGTGTGTGTATGTAAACACGCTAACTTGAGTACGCTTTCACTTAGGCCAACCAAATTTTGCATACAAGTATTAGGTACAAAACGTAGATTTCTATTTAAATTCTGGGCTATTTCCGCTAACCGAAAGTGGTACTTTACCTTTAATTCATGTAGCTGCAGAGTCCGATTTATTCAACTTTACTTTTATAATAATTGTTCAATATATTATTAATTTGATTTGATTTTTGTTGATGGTTCTGTACATAATATAAAAATATAACCATTGTCTTGTGGTTTACTCCTCAAATATCCATCCCCATATCTGAGTGTACAAGAAAGTCTAGGGGAGACCACTCCCGAGTTTTGAAATATGGACTCTAGCAAATAAGATCTCCCTGTACTCCATACTTGTGATGGAAATAGCTCCATACATTGATAAACATTTATATTAGTTTCAGCTGTTCTCATTGCTTGTCTTTGGAGATGTTAAGGACCCCCTTGGAGTTCTGAGCATGATGTTATACACATTTTATATCCAAGACACTAATACTGAGTCTTCTGACCGCCTACATAGTACAGCTGGCCCTGTGTGGAACCCTCTAGAAAGAAAGCACTTTCAACGGTAAGGTTTGGTTAGAATTCAAAATGATGACTGAGCAGCTGCTGTGATAGTTGTGATCAGCGTGAGGCCCACTTCAGAGCGAGGCTCCTGCGCTACAATATACATCTCTCCATGCTGAAACGACTGCCGTAGGGGCTTATCCATTCCTGTTTCCTGGTGCGATGCTTTTACAGAAGGACTGTCTTTGGTGAACAGCATGAAGCAGCACACTCATTATTCACACACAGTTGTTGTTTCTTCCATCCATGAATCAGTTTACTAGCATCACAAAGGAAGTGATGCAGGTGGCCACCTTCATATGTGTTTGTTGATAATGCTCTGGAAAGTCTTCCTACTGATGGGCACGTTATTAATCCACCTCTTTTTTTTTTTTTTTTTTGCAGCAGAGCCATTCTTCAAATGTGTCAGTTTTCCAGAAAGCGTCTCAGGGACTGCAAGCAACTGTCGCTTCCCTATAAAACAAGCAAGCAACCTGCCGGAACTCTTCAGCCAGCTTGGGCTTGGCAAATACTTGGACATCTTTGAGCAACAAGAGGTAAGTTAACACCACTGGTGAGACAATAGAGGGCATCAGTGGCACTTGATGGGAATGCAATAGGACATCTCCCTCACCCTCCACTTGGCTGAGGTAATTTAATCTCCATGGTGTATATACGTTGTTCAGGCAAACCTCATTAAATTCATTTAAAGATCTACAGAAACTGGAAAATGGATTGATACAGCAGCACAAATCTCCACCTAGAAACTACATCAACCAGATCCAATGCCTAATCCAGGTTCACCCAGCTTAGCCACTTCTTACCCAAATTCCTTTCTTTGCATTTAGTGACTTGGATTAATCTTCTCAGGCCATCCACCATCTCAACTGTTCCATATCTTCTTTGGACTTCCTCTTGCCCTCGTCCCTTCATCCTTGAGCACAGTGCACCAAAGCACTGCATTCTCCTGCTCATTTTGTCCCAAATGCCTAAACCAACTCCATGTAATGTTTTTCCTTCAGAATAATTCTCTATCACAATTGACTCTACTCTGTTGGGCCCTTGAGCAAGGCCCTTAACCTGTGATTGCTCCATCCTTGGTATGATGTTAACTTGCATCTAGCCCTGCAAGCAGGTCCTGCAGCTTGCAGGGAAAATGTGGGTTTTGGTGGCAGGATTGGCACTCCAGCCACTGGAAAAAAACTCATACGGTTCCTGCGTGGTGCTATGGTGTCACCTGCTGCACTCAGGTGCCAATCCAGGCAGTGACGTGCGGTGAGGTTCATGGCTGGTGAGGTACCGACACCTTTAGTGTCAGATTTACAAATACTGTATATGAACCCAAAAGAGTAGCTTATTCGCTAGTCAATGGGCAGCATGCACACTGAGTACTGGTTATGTTTCATATCTCATCGGCATTCTTTACACACACATACAGCAGGTAAGGTATATATTTGGATATGAAAGAACATTACATTTATAGCGGTGACAGAGAGCGGAGAGAGCGCATTTGCTCTGCGCCCTTCATGTGTTCTAAATTTGCCAATGCAAATCCACAATTCATACTCATTCAATACAAATGGAAGTACAGAGAGGTGTACAAAAAAAACGGATTTCAATTTTGACCTTAATTGAAATATTTAGTTGTTTTTAAAAGCTTTTACTTCTGATGCTTTAATCAATTTTAATACAGACTGTTCAACAAAAGGATAACAAGAAAAACCAAAGAATATTTTATTTAAGGTCAAAATTTAGTTTTTAAATATTGAATTGTTTTTTTCTTAGTCAAATCCCATTTATTATAAAACTGAAAACCGTTTATAGTCTTACCTTTATTTGTAAATGAAGTCCATGTGCCTACCCTTCTCTGTCTTGTAGAAGTCCTTCTTATTTTCCTTTAGTTTTAAAAGTCTCTCCGCCTCAATGGAGATTATTGCCAAGAAGAACAGCAGCAACAAGTACCTGTCGGGCTCACATGCGCACCCTTCAGGGCGGCACGGTACGGTCTGCCTCACCTTGTGCCTTTTCACTGCGGTTTTATGTTCCAATCAACAAGGCTAAATATGTCACACACATTCATTAAAGATATTAGCCAGACTGTGGAAAGTCAGGGTATATAGTAAACGTGTCTGCAAACCTTATATTGGTGACATACAGAGAGACAGCAACAGGCACACACCAACTGCATGCATCAACCCTGTGTGTGAGGGAGAGCGCAGTCCAAGGTGAGGTGTGGCTCATCGTTTCTCCCCTGTATTTGAACAGGAAATGCGCAAATTCAGCAATTTTGACAATAAAAATGATCACAATTATTGGAATCATACAGAAAGCAAATTTACAGCACAGACCAGTGAACAAATTTATTTTATGTTATCATTATTCATTTTTTATTTTTCATGATCCTCACCTGCCACCCCTGACTGCACGTCCCTGAATCCAGGGGGTGCGTCGTGTGGTAGTAGTGGCAATGAGCTATCAGCACATGCTCCCGATCTCTCTCTCTGAGTGAAACTTGTCACATCTAATTAATTATTCTCATCTCAGTTCATTCTGCCTCATCTTCATTCTTTGTGGTGGTTGGCAACGTCTCAGGCTCCCTTGCACTACACAGCTGTGATGCCCCAGTGCCTGTGGTGCTGGCAAAGCTCCCTGTTGCGTCATCTAGTAGTTCATAACTGAGGATGGATTATGGCAAGCAAGGAGACAATAACATGTTTCCAGGTGCAGACAGTGCATGATTATTAAAATCAACAGGTGCGGAAATAAAGAAAAAAAGAGGAAAGTTTAATAAATAATTGAAAAACAGTTTAAATCCAAAAAATAATTCTTCGTGTACAGGTATCTTTTTCATTCTTGCACCCATTTAATACCACCCTTCAGCGCTCGGTCCAGTGGGATATGATCATAACCAGTCTTCATGGCTGCTGTTCTCAGCTCCTGCCATCTGCCAAATGGTTCTGAGCCATTGACACTCATGCCAGTAGATTCATGGACGGATACTAACCTCAAGTCATAAGGCTACTGAATAAGCAATTATAATAACAAATAGTGTAAGAAAACACTATGTTACGTATGTATGTATTGCAATAAGACAAAAAGAGACAGTGAGAGTGTTAAGACACCCATGGGCAAATTGAAATAAGGTTTAGTTAAAATAAAGCACATGAAAATGCAAAAACAAGTTTTCTCAGACCAGAGTCCTATTCCAACTGTTGAAGATGGCAGTTCTTCTGGTCATATGGCTGCCGGGCAGGAAGAGGCGGGTTCAGGTGGGTGGACACAGGAAGTGATGTTGTTGGAGAGAAGCCATCAGTCTTCCAGTCTGCAGAGGGAGGAAAAGAGAGAGTGTTATCACACAGCGCCACCCCCTGGATTGGTAAGGAATTATCATCACTTGAGCCCTTACACTGTCTCCCACACACACATGTTTGATAGTATGTACTGTATATACAGTATGTATGTGTATATACAGTGCCTATAAAATGTATTCGCCCCCTTTGAAGTTTCACATTTTATTGTTACACAACATTGAATCACAGTGCCTTTAATTAGACATTTTTGACCTTGATGAACAGATAAAAAGACAAAGTGAAACAGATCTCTGCACTGTGGTCTAAATTAATTGCAAATATAAAACATTGCATAAGTATAGTGCATTTATCTAGCAAATGCACTTTTGGCATCCATGACAGCATTGAGTCAGTGCACACAGATCTCTCTGTCTCTCCATCAGTCTTGCACATCTGACACTGACATTTTTCTCCATTCTTCTTAGCAGAACTGTTCAAGCTCTGTCAGATGCCATGGTGATCTTGAGTTGGCACCTTTTTTTTTTTTTTTTCAAGTCCAGCCATAAATTCTCAGTTAGATTGAGGTCTGGACTCTGACTTGACCACTCCAGGACAATAGCTTTGTAGTTTTGAAGCCATTCCTGTGTTGCTTTTGTCTTTATACTTGGGGTCATTGTCTTTCCGGAAAACAAAACTTCTCCCAAAGCATAGGGTTTTTTCAGCTCGTATCAGGTTTTCCTGCAAGATTTCCATGTTTTTTTCTTCAATCATTTTTTTCCTTTACAAACCTCCCAAGGCCTGCAGCAGAGAAGCATCCCCTCCTCATGATGCTACCACCACCATGCTTCATGGCGTGGATGGTGCGTTTCTGATTGTATGCAGATTTTCAAAAAAGGCCCAAAAGCTTAATTTTGCTCTCATCAGACCACAGAATCTTCTTCCAGCTTATGTCAGAATCCCCGTTTGCAGTCTAGCAAAGACAAGTCAAGGTGGCATGACCTTTTTTAACAGTTGCTTTCTCTTTGCACTCTCTCATAAAGATGCGACTGGTGAAACACCTGAGCAACAGTTGTTGTGCGTTGTCTTCCCCATCTCATCAATGACAGCTTGTAACTCCTTTAGAGTTCTCATAGGTCTCTTGGGGGTCCTCTCTTATTTGTCTTCTTATTGCATGTTCACTCAGTTTTTGCAGATGGCCCGCTGTAGGCCGATTTAGAGCTATGCAATACTCTTTCCATTTCTTCATGTTTGGTTTAACTAGACATTCAGTGACATGGATGTTTTCTTGGCCTCATCTCCTGACTTGTGCTCATACAGTTGTTTGGACTGTTCTTTTGTCTTCATTGTGTAGATTAGCCCACCATAATGACTCACCATAGTTTGGCCCTTCCACATTCAGTTGGAATACAATCAATTACAATTCCAGACAGGTGACCACTTTTGATCACCTTCTGTGACTTCTCAAACCAATGGGGTGCTCCAGTGATGATTTAGGGGTGTCATATTAACACTTATGTGACTAATTATTTTATGTTTTATATTTGTGTTATATGTCTGAAGGTGTCCTGTGGTATCTGGCACCAAGTCTTTGACAGCAGATCCTTTAAGTTTGGGTCCCCAACTCCAGTCCTGGAAGGGCACCAGTGGCTGCAGGTTTAAATTCTAACCCTTTTCTTAATTAGTGACCTGTTTTTTTGCTTCTAATTAACTTCTTTTGAATTAATTTTATTTGACTTGCTCTTGAAGACTCAGACCCCTTAATTGTTTCTTTTTCCTTAATTAGCAGCCAAACAATAATGAGATACAAAATGAGCAGGACCAACAAACTGTGACCATCATACAATAAGTGAAAATAAGGAATGGTGAAAGTCTCAGGAATGCTGATCGGCTCAGATTCACAAAACGTTTTAACAATGCTCTTAGAAAAGAGATTTAAATTTTGGAAATGTATTGCACAATGAGAGCAGCAACAAGTCATGGAATAAAAGAATGAGTTTAATTAACAACGAGACTCAGCGCCTAATTAATCAACTGGTTGGAGTGAAATTGGTTGGAGTTTGAGGCCCTGACTTAGTTGGTCTTCTGTTGGCCCACTCACTTTACATTTCATTTTTGTTTTTGTTAAACTCTGGCCCAGTTAGACCACATTTACAGGTTTTTCTCTCACTGGCCCAATCTGGACATTTAGAAGGAGGTCTAAAATCTTTATTATTTTAAATTAACTTTAGGTGGATTAGAACTTGTGATCACACATTTTGGCAACCCCTGATGGCCACCACCTCATGTTTTCATTTCTCTTCCTCAGATTGATTTCCAGACCTTTTTAACGCTCACTGATGAAGACCTCAAGGAAGTTGGAATCTCCACATTTGGGGCAAGAAGAAAAATGTTACTTGCCATTTCAGGTAAGCACAGTGATCCAGGCATATTGCCAATTGTGGAAACGGCCGTATTAGATAAATGTCATTTTAACAAGTAGTCACCTAGATAGGCCTGGTGCTTTGGCAGCTGCTCAGTCTGTTGGATTTCACATTTCAACTTCATGTGAATCTTTAATATTTGCTGGAAACCTGAAAACTGTGAGCTTTATTTATAAAACGTTCATATCAGTGGCCTTTTATTCATCAGACGTAGTTTCATTCTCTAGAGCACCGGCATCTATTCTGCCAAAGCTCGAAATCATTGATTCCTAAAAGCTTTGCTTTCTTCAAGCCTGTCATAATAGAAGCCTTGGCTGCATTGGAAATTCACAGCCTTAAAGGAACCTTTTAAAAAGAGGTCGCCTTTCACCTGCAGAAACGTAAGAAAAGAGCAGTGATCTCAACAAAATGAAAAATCAGAGGAAATATTTGTCAGATTGAAACAGACAGAAAAAGTGAAACTGAGAATAGAGCCCACTAATGGAAAGGCTTTAGAGGCTGTCATAGTGGAGCTCGTGGTCTTTAATTTGGCTGGAGCAAACCCACCGTGTGCTGCCGCTGCAGCTGAAGCCGTCGCTCACCTCTGTTTTAAAGAATGACAAACCAGATGTGCTCAGACACTGACAGCCGTGCTTGGAAGGATCATTGACACTGTGCCATTCACTGTCTGTCTGTGTGGAGTTTGCATGTTCTCCCCATGTCTGCCTCGGTTCCACACAGGCACTCTGGTTTTCCTCCAAACTCTGCAAATCTTTCTTTCTTTCTTTCTTTCTTTCTTTCTTTCTTTCTTTCTTTCTTTCTTTCTTTCTTTCTTTCTTTCTTTCTTTCTTTCTTTCTTTCTTTCTATTTATTTATCTACTGCCATTTGAATACATTACAAGGCATGTTCTGGCTTTAATGCAGTAGTACCTGCTATGAAAGGTGCTATATAAAAGGACATTAACATTACCACCATTAATTTCTTGCAGCAGAACCTAAAAATATCAAATCAATTATGTAAAAGCAGGTTACCGTTATATGAAAATAGAACAGAAAAAAGGAAAGGAATAAGTAAAGAAATCATAGATGTTCTAATTATAGTCAAATCCAACATTGCATAACACAAAAATTAATAATAGTTGTTTCATAAAGAAACTGAGTTACAAGGTAAAATGAAGAGTGAAAAGAAAGTACATTTTGATAGTACACAGGTTTGCAAATAATAAGTGAAGATACTGAGCAAATATATACACTGTACATTTATTTTGTAACAGACACTATACGATAGAATCCCAATATTAAATATAACAAAGATCAGTCTAATGAGGGTACATGAGGCACAATGAATATAAGTGTATACATACTGTAAAATATATAATATACAGAGAAAGTAAATGAAGCAAAAGATAAAGGTTTGGGGCACCCTCAGCCAACCACGGATAATTCACAGATGCAAGTCAACAACTAGACTGTCTCCATGATGGTCAAAAGGCCAGTTAAGTGGCGGGAACGGCAGAAGAGGTGGGCTCAGGGGATTTGGACTAGGAAGTGATGTCACTCATCTTCCGTCAACTCTGCAGTAGGGAGGAGAGGAGAGGCATTAAGCAGCTGCACCAACCCCAACTCGGGGCAAATTACCATTAGATGGGACCTGCAGTCAACTCCCAAACGCACGTGGGTAACAATATGTATATATGTACTGTATATACAGTATGTATATATAATGTGTGTGTGTGTGTATATATGTATATATGTACTATGTGTGTATATATATATATATATATATATATATATATATATATATATATATATATATATATATATATATATATATATATGTGTGTGTATATATATATAATATATTTATATGTACTATATATATATTATGTATGTATGTGTATATATATTGTAGAAAAAAGAGAGACCACAACTCATTAAGATTTGGGGTTTTTAGGCCCCATATACTGTAAATAAGGTCAAAATAAACAAATCATCAGACATACAAGGGCGGGTGGACGTACAATTTATGGAGGTGGACCGGAAATCAAAACAGTGGGATGCTGGGAAAGCGTGGTGGTGGATGGGTAGCTGACATCATCAAAGGGGGACGAGAGGAAAGAAAGGGACCCGGAAGTGTTGTGCTTCTTGGAGTCGTCCGGGTGTGATTACAGCGGTGATGCTTCATCTTTTCTGTGAAAATAAAGAGAGAAAGGTTTGTACCCTGCCGTTGTCCCCTAGCACGACTTGTCGCGTTGCACGTTGGGTCCTTAAGCTGCTCCCCATGCGCTCATGTGTGACAATATATATAATATATATAGTGAAAGATCTGCCCAGACACTGAGGCTCACGATGTCCAACATCACACACGTTTATTTCTCCCTTTTCCACAGAGCACAAACGCAGTGCAGAAATCCAACATAATACTCAATCCTTCTCTCCTTTTGCCGCCTCCACTCCTCTCAGGCAAACTCTGTCCACTGCCACCCAACTCCGGCTCCCCGAGTGGAGTGAGGTGGCCTCTTTTATACAGCACCCGGAAGTGCTCCAGGTGCTCCCCAATTAACATCCGGCAGTACTTCCGGGGGTGGTGGAAGTGCTGCCTGCGAGTTCAGCTCCTCTTATGGCAGAACTTCCAGGTGTGGTGGAAGTGCTGCATGCCTAGACTCCGGAGCTGTCCCGGCGCCCCCTGGCGGAGGCCACGTCCACCCACAGTGTTGAGCTTCCAAGCTCCGGGCCTCCATGCAATCCAGGGAGGCTGTCCTCTTGCATTCTGGGGAAGTCTCCCAGTCCTTCCCTTCTCCCTGTGTCCTGGTGGGGCAAGGTCCCCCAGACGTCATATATATATATATATATATATATATATATATATATATATATATTTATATACACACACATACAGTATGTGTGTGTGTGTGTGTATGTCTATGTGATATATTGTACCTGCCAAAAAATACAAAGAGCACACGACACATGTTTCACCCTAAATTGGAGCTCATCAGGCATACATCAGACAAACCCTCAGATGTTGGGCCACAGCGGCTGGTTCGCTTATTTGACAGGGTGAAGATCAGAGTATTACATGCATAGGTCTGATTGCAATCTGATTATTTGGTTGGTTACCTACCAGGTAATGCTTGTGGTAGGTCAGCCCTATAGTACCTGCCATATAATACAAAGAGTACACGATACATGTTTCTCGCAACTGAGAGGACGCGGCGGATGTCTGCCGACTGTTCAACCAACTCAAGGCATTACCTGGTAGGTCAATATGAGGTCAGTTCAATTGCCAGAGGAACATGAAGGTTTTGCACCCTGGGTCTTCTCACTCTCTTTAGACACACTATTGAATGCAGTACTAGCTACTTCATATTGGTGACCTGTTGTTTCCTATGTCTCTTTCTTACTCTTTTATTTAGTTTTCATTTATTATATTACACCTTGTCTTGTTAAAAAAGAAAAGTATTCGTATTTTGGCATTGGTTCCCGAGTTTTGAAAATTCTGTGTTGTCTATATGTGTGTGTGTGTGTGTGTGTGTGTGTGTATATATGTATATTGCTAGGGCAGAGTGAGTCTCAACCAGGTGCCAACCAGGGAACCAAAAAAAAAAAAAGTATAATGGCATTACAACAAACAATCGGCTAATAGTCTCTTATTGCCCTCTAGTGGCGTTCCTATGAAGGGCTGGTCTGGAGTTGTCCCTGACACTTAGGCCCTCCGGTCCAAATGAGATGCCACCTTCTGGAATGTCTCCCTTTTTATATTGGCTGAACCAGAAAGGGTGGGGCTCCTCTGGTTCCATGGGTGGTTTCTCAACACTATGAGGGAAGACTGTTAGCGATCGTGCCTCCTTTTGTCCCAGGGTGGCACTATATTCCTTAGGTGAGCCTGGAAGGTGACAATCTGGCACACATGTGTGACAATATATGTATACATGTATGTATACACACACTTATATTTATTGTGTCTCATTTACCTTCATGAGACTAATCTTTGCTATGCTTAATATTTGGCTTCTGCAGTGTCTCCATTACAAAATAAATTCATATATTTGTACCTCATCTTTGGGCATTACTTTTGGAACTTGGTTCTGTTCATTCTTCATGCTGCCTTGTTATTCAGTTTCTTTTGTAACAAAGTTATTGTTATTTGTGTTATGTCATAAAGTGTTTGAGTTGGATAATGTATTCCTTAGATTCTAGATGTCAGTTCATCTTTTTTATTTCTACTGATAAGAGTTTTAGCTTTCCAGTCCTCTGTTGTGAACTGGCCATAGTTCAACCATTAAGTAATGGAGACATGTTGTTGGGCTCCATTTATGTTATTTACAGTAGTTTTCAAACCAGGTTGGTTTCCTGTCTGTTTAATAAATGGCTGTGTTCACGCATAGTGTTTTTGAGATTAGTAATTTGTAAATTGTGCATTTGAATCTACCTGTTGTGGACCACTGGGGTGCGTACAGCCACCCTAACCTGACACAGACCAGCAGAGACGCAGGTGCAACACACAACACTTTTTATTTACAATTTGGAGACAATTTTTCTCGCTTTCCAGAGCACAACACAATAGAACACCAAAATATACAAAGAATGTCCTTTTTTCTTTCTTTCCTTTTCTCAGTCCTTTCTCCTCACAAGCTTCGTCCTTCTTCCTTCCCGACTCTGGCTTCTGAATGGAGTGAGGCGGCTCCTTTTAGTCAGCTCCTGGGAGTGCTCCAGGTGGATCATCAGCATTATCTGGAATCACTCCCAGGTGTGATGAAAGTTCAATATTTGGCTCTGCAGTCCCCCCTGGCACACCACGACAGAACCCAACAGGGCTGTGCCAAACTCCAACTCCCTCCCTGCCTGCCCTGCGGGAATCCATGGTGCCACAGCCACTCAGAAGGGCTGCCCTCCAGGGTCCCGGGGAAAGTAGTGCCCCCCATTCGGCTGGTATACCAGCCAGGTAATTTCTGGGGCCACCCGCCACACTATAAAATTGTCTTAGTGTTCTGCACCCGCAGTCACTGAAGAGCGCAATACAAGAATAAACTAAATTGAATATAAGCAGGGGCATATTTAATGTCTTTGGTTGTTGTTTAAAAATGTGGTGGTTGGTTGCTCTTTCTAAGAAGAATTTTGCATAATATGTCTGCATTTATCCAATTACACAGATTTAAATAAAACGAAGAAGAAGAAGCTCCTGGAACCCCCAGTTGTGCGGCCAGGCTATCTCGAAGGGGGCGCCAGTGGACGATTACCCCGGAATGTGGACATGGACGTTGACATTGCAGCACTCAGCAACCGCTGGTGATACACGTACTCTTGTATTTTTTAACGAATGGGAAAAGCTCCATTTGTATTTTGTATGTGCTGCAGCTCAGAAGATCTACTGCCAGTGCTGGATCAGGGCAGACTTTTACAGCTTATTTTATGCAGCCAGAAAAATGTGTGCAAAATTCAAGACAGGACAGGTACAAATACATGATGACAGATGAGTTGATGAAATGATAAGAAATTTTTGCAGGCAAAACTGATTATTTTGAGGGTCTCTCCTAGCCTCTGTCCTTTGTCTCTGTTGCCCCATTTCACGGCCGACTGTTACCTGTTGGTTTTTTATGATCGTCACTACCACACCGAGGCTTGTAGACTGGGCATGTGGGTGGCATGTTAAGGATGACGTCCTATAAAGGTCAGAACCATGTTCTTATTTAGACGATCAGCAGGTGGGTGAAACCGTAAATGGAGAACACCTCACTCATGTCACACTGGAACTGCGCAACAGGAGTGTTTTTTTTTTTTTCATTACTTTCTTGTTAGTACACATGACAGATGGCAGCTTTAACTCTTGTGAATTAAATACTGGAATTGGGTCTGAGTAGATGAAGACACGTGCATAATGACTTCCAGAGGAGTTGGAGGAAGACTTTGTCAGCATGCACCTGCAAGCAGGAAACTGGTGGGAATTAATTCAGCGCTGTAAAATTCTCCTCTACATAAGATCACAACCTTAAAATGGATTAAGCAGCCTTGATAAAATGTATGGCTGGATGAGTAAAGCAGTCAGAAACACACTCGGTAAAGGCTCAAGGAAGTGAATTCTGATGATCTCTTCAGTTTTTACTGTTACATTAAATGAACGCCCCACCTAAAATACGATATTACGATATGTTACTTACCTTGTGTAGCTTGCAGTGATGGCCAAGAAAAATCCTTACTCTCATGTTTTTGTGGAGAATGGAAATAACAACATTTCTGGACAGTGCAGGACAACAGCAAACAATTTCAAAAATATCCATGAAATATAACATGAAATGTTACTTGAATCATTTAATCCACACTTCAGATTGTCCAGTTGTATGCTCTCAAATACCAAAATGCATGCATTTTCTGTTAACATTTTGTTAAATAGATACGTTTGGAAAATGAAAGTAGTCCACAAACAGGAAGTCCGTTCATATTGGATTGCACCTATGTGTTGATCACCCACTTCTCCATCCTCAGTCATTGGTCAAGAGTCCTGTCTTCCATTCACAATTGTAATCCCAGTGGATTACCTGGTTGTGGACAACTTTCTTAATTAACAATAGCTTATCAAAAAAAAAATACATTTTGCACATTGTGAGCATACAAATGGATGACTTGACATGTGGGTTATACAACACAAGTAACGTGAGATTTTTTATTTTATTGGATGCTTTTGAAATCAATTGCTGTTGTCCAACGTTGTTCACCATTGCCTCCCATTCTATCAGAAGCGTCGTTAGCTATGTTTAATGTGAAAATATGAGATTCAAACTTTTTGTCACCCATCACTACAAACCACATGTTGTATTCCTGTAAATCTTACCATTATTAGCATTGGGCTCCATTTTAATGTTATTTTATATAGTGTGCTTAACAGCTGGCAACCTATTGGATCAGAGTCTGGTGCTACCTCCGTTCTTGAATCAAACACAGACCAGAATGGTATCCGTGTAGAGTTCTCACCTTCTCTCTTGCTGTAAGTGACCACTTCTCCGCTTATTTCAGTTGTGAGGTTCCATGTTAGGTTAACTTCCAAGTGTAACCTGTGAGTGTGCCCTGCAATAGACTGGCACATTGTCTAAAGTTAATTCTTCCTTTGTACCCAAACCTGATGGCAGAGATTCCAGCACCGAGGACTTTGGGTTGAACCGAGTGGATTCAATAATGGATCATCCTCTGCGGCAGAATACTTTCTGAATTTACAGTTCCACATTACGGAAGGCACACTTGTAGAAGTTATATTAGGCCATTTCTGGTTCTGTGTGGGCTGCTTAGCTTGTTTATACCAAGAATCGGCTCTGCGTGTAAGCAATCATTAAACTAGATAGATTAGATGCCAACTCGTTTGTCCAGGACGGCACCTGATCCACCTAAGAACTGACACCATAGCTCACCGATTAGATAGTCTTTATGCTAGCAACAGTTTTTTAAAGTAGAAAAATCTTTATTTTCCACATGTAATATTTCTACAATTCAAGAGAAAGAGGGGTTAGGAGCACACACTAATGCAGCACATTGGCACATCCACCACACAACAAACCAACTCAGGATACTAGATTAGGACCCGAGTGCAGCCATGCGACTAGTGACACCTCAGCACCCCCAGGTTTTTCCCTGCAGGTTGGAGGGCCTACATGCAGGACTGGACTGGACCTGCAGGTTAACGTCATACCCAGGACGGAGCAATTATAGGTTAAGGGCCTTGCTCAATGGCCCATTTGCAGGTTAATAGCCTTGCTCAAGGGCTCAATGAAGTAGAGTCACTTTTGGCATTTACGGGATTTGAAGAGGCAACCTTCTGATCACCAGTGCAGACCCCTACAACACAGCCAACACTCCGCTCCCACTTTTCAAGGTGTAAGAAAACAAAGGGAACAAGATTAAGGTTTTTTGGGGGGATCCGCCCGAGTATTGTCAGGATTGCTGCAAGACTAAATATTTTTTGGTTAAAAAAGAGAGTAGTCTCTTCGAACAGAGTCATATAACAGACTGAAGACCAGGAGGATCATTGGGTTAATATGGTGGAGAGGGAGGAAGAGGCGGGTCATCAAGGAGAAGTGACATCATCCCAGGGGCGGTGTTATGTTGAAACAGGAAGTGCAAGGAATGAGAGAAGGTATTAATGCACATAATCAGTCCCATACGGCACTTCAACAATAACTAGACCCTGCTGTTGTCTCCCATGCGCACGTATGTGACAAAGAATACTTTATAATTACGCACCATTGAGTGTTGCTAGGGGAGAAAAGACATCACTACAGGTGTCCTACCTTCTCCTGCACCATCCACATGCATTAATTTCACCTTTCCCATGGTGGCTATGCATTCTTTTCAAGGTCTGGTTTAATTTTGAATAGAGTGGTTAATCCCACAGGGAGTGATTGAGTTAAATCAAGTGTGAAGCGACTCAAGTGCTTTTACATGAGTTCTGTACACTTCAGAGATATACCTGTGCTAAGAATCTTTAAAGCTGCAGACTAATATATAATGTTTACATTTAGGACATAAACAGAAACGGGAAAGAAATGAACAGTAAGGACACAGAATTTAGACAAGGGTAGTCAGTCTTGGTGTTAAAGCAGCTGGGTCGCATACCACTTCTGACAGTAGTTTGTGGTAAAGTTCTCTTTGGATGGTGAAATGTAAAGTAAAGACAGAATGGTCACAGGTCGGCACCTTGGTGCTTTGGTCAGCTCTCCCGTCCCACAGCTCCAAGGACGCACAAAGGCTCAGATCATGGCTGGGTCTCCCAATTTGTTAAATAAGCCCTACCACTCATCCCTCTGGTTGTCTCCTATTTCCCAAAAGATGTGCTGGACTAAATCTATTGACATCTACCAGCTGACATCAGGAGTGTGTGTGTTCTTGTACAGGGGAGAGCAGCCCAGGACATTTTTCCTTGCCTTGTACATGACATTGTGATCCTTAATTCAGTGAACACATATAATGGTTCTAAAATGGCACTTCCTTCTAGATCCATCCATCCATTTTCCAACCCGCTGAATCCAAACACAGGGTCACGGAGGTCTGCTGGAGCCAATCCCAGCCAACACAGGGCACAAGGCAGGAACCAATCCCGGGCAGGGTGCCAACCCACCGCAGGACACACACAAACACACCATGCCCAATTTAGCATCGCCAATCCACCTAACCTGCATGTCTTTGGACTGTGGGAAGAAACCCACGCAGACACGGGAAGAACATGCAAACTCCACGCAGGGAGGACCCGGGAAGCGACCCCAGGTCCCCAGGTCTCCCAATTGCGAGGCAGCAGCGCTACCCACTGCGCCACCGTGCCGCCCCCTTCTAGATCCATTCATGACAAAAAAAAAAAAACCCCATTAAATTCTGGAAAGGGTTCACTGATTATAAAATTGGTTCTTCAGGGTTTTAAAAGGTTCTAAATAGGTGGAAAAAACAGAAATGTTTAATGTGTAGTCGGCTACCTATAGTAAGATGTGAACAGATTTAGAAAAACCGAGCTTATACTTTGAAGATTTCGGTTTTGTCCACATATTAGGAATGTTTTCAAAGCCCAAAGAACCAATTTCATGTAACTTCCCATAATTAAATGGTTCTTTGTCAAGCGATGGTTTTAAGATGAACCATACAACCCAGAAAAGTGCCAATAAAAAACCGTTACCTTCTTAAGAATGTAGTCAGTGCCTCTTCGCTATTACGGGATGGACAGAATTCAAATCTATAACAGAGATTTTCTAGAAAGTTTGACATGTCTTGGCGATAAAGAAATCCTTTTCGTCATACTATTTTAAAGTGGTTCTATAAATTACTGGAATTGGGAAAGACGTGTTTATTGTAATTGTAATTGTATTTGTAAGAATCTCAGAAAATATCAAAATGGTGAGACGGGCTGTAGAGCAAAGCCCTCTGCGCCCAGGACATTGTCACTTCAGAATGGATTATTTGACGAATTCTTCATCAAGGTCTGTCCTTTCTCCCGTTTAAAGTAAGAATAGCGCATACTTTTCTGAAGCAATCGTTTAGCTACGCGACTCAACTTGCTTTGTTCAGTGCAGGGACGTTTCTGGATCTCTGGGCCTCTAGTGGTCAGGACGCATTACTGCAGTCCCATGTACAGATTATTCTTTTAATTTTGTTACATATAAAATTGTCCGGACCGGACGGAACACAAAGATACGTTTATGTTGTGTGCCTCTGCAGCGCCTGCACTATCGGAACTATGCACAGCACAATCTGTAGCCCAGAAACAGCCCTGGGCGATCAACGTTTTTTAACAACACAGACCTACAAACTTTCTGAATCAAAGCGAATGTCCGATTATATTCTTTTATGTTACGTCCGGATACTAGCGGTGTTCGGTCTTAACGTCTGACGACCTACACAGTTCAACAATAACACAAACAACAAGAAAAATGATGATGATGATGCCAATAATAATAATCCTCAAACTGTAGCACAGAAAACACAGACATGGCGAAATCAAATTAAACAATCAAAACGGCAACAGGACTTTAGCTCTTGATCTTAAACTATGATCGCCTCCCAAATGAACATGCATTAAAACTTGTGTTAAAACTTAGCAAATATCGTCTCTCTGTTGTTCACCACCTTTTTGTGAGATTCGCTCTGGGCACGCTAAAGCGATTGTGTGTGTGTGTTTTTTTTTGGATAGGAAGATTGCATTTTTTGTATACACGAGCATACGCTAAGTAGGAATTGTGGGTAAAGATTTCTGTTGAAAGATAATCATTATATTCTCAGTTTCGCGGAATGTTGTTATTATGCTAAGTTTTCAATTTATTGTATTAATTTAAACGACATGTATACATTACAGTAATGTCTTAGTTAAAAAATAATTTTAATAGTCATTCAATATTATGTTTTGAAGAAAACATCACGATGGTTTTGTCCATTTCTCCGTACAAATTCTGTCAGCCTGTTGCGGAAATTTTGCATTGCGCGACATAACATGTGAAGAGGAATGTCAGCTATTTCCTCTTCAATTGTCCTTTTTAGATCAGTAATGGCTGCAGGACGTGTGCGGTACACTTGGCTTTTAAGATGGCTTGGCTTTCACAAACAGTTAGATCTGGGGATCTCGGAGGCCATGGAATGCCACAGTTGCGTGAAATGACGCGCCTTCCAAACAATCGTCGAATAACTGCCATCGACTGTCGGGCAGTATGTGAGGTGGCTCCACCTGGGGACTTCATTTTTTAAGGCTGAAACCATTTCTTTGAAATTACGCACCTATGTTGTAATCCCATGAGCAGACGGGACACGATCATGACATCCGAACTGGCAATGACGCCGAAATTCCCTTTGCTCAGCAGTTACACTGTCACCATTGTTATAGAAGGCTTTCACAGCGAACGCGCGTTGCGCACCACTGCATTGCTCCATCATAACTAATGGCAAGGGGTCCTAAACGAGGTCGCTTTGGTCCCAAATAACTGCCGACGCCCCAGGGTCGCCAACACCTAGTTCCAAAATTTCCCGTTGCCACCCTGTGAATATATATATATATATATATATATATATATATATATATATATATATATATATATATATATATATATATATATATATATATATATATAATGTTGCATAGTTTACTGTCAAATAATGCAAAAAGTACGCGACACGTATTTCATCAGGCGTACACCCTGTACTGCTCCCCTTGCGGAGATCGAACCTCGGACTTCAGCGTCAGAGACAAAGTCCCTTTATGCTGCGCCACGACGTGTAGTTCGTTTATTTGACAGCTTGTAGATCGGAGTAATTACATTCATTGCATTCGTGGTCTGAGTCCCGACCTGATTGTATGGGTGGTTACCTACCAGGTAACGCAAGTGGTTGGTCTGCCATTCGGCAACATTCCATGATCTGCTTCTTGCAATAGAAGAGGGCCCCGTGGCTGATGTTTGCCGAAAGGCAGACCAACCACATGCGTTATCTGGTGTGTGTGTGTGTGTGTATATATATATATATATATATATATATATATATATATATATATATATATATATATATTTTGCAGTTGGAGATCCACAAAGGGGAGAAAAAACGAATCACGTATCATAAAATAGTTTTATTCCTGAGCTTTCAACCCCTGTCAGGGGTCTTCATCAGAGGATAATGCTTATACTTACAAGAATCAAAGGCAATATATAGCAACACGCACCCTGACCAAGTGGGGCATCAGAATAGCACATAAACCCACCAACAATCTGCGCATGGTCCTGTTTAATGCTAAAAACAAGAAATCGACAGCCGAAACACGAAACGCAGTGTATAGTATTCCATGCAATTCTTGCTCAGCGGTATACATAGGACAAACGTCAAAAAGAATATCAACACGTGTACAGGAACATCGCAACGCCGTCAGAAGAAAGGACGCACTATCTTTGATATATGCACATACTAAATCGACAGGACACACATTCAACTGGGACAACGTGAAAGTAAAATTTAAGGCCAGTACAAAAAGCGCAAGAGAGTTGGCCGAGTCTTGGCTATCAGATGAAAATGCCATCAACAGACACTTGGACATAAACCCAGCCTATGCCAACTTAAGAAGGACATATAAACAATGATTAAACGATACAACCCCCCCCCCCCCCCCCCCCCCTTTGATCATACGGACTTAGTCACCTCCACCCACCCCCCACTGAATGTGTCTAAGCATTATCCTCTGATGAAGACCCCTGACAGGGGTTGAAAGCTCAGGAATAAAACTATTTTATGATACGTGATTCGTTTTTTCTCCCTTTGTGGATCTCCAACTGCAAATATGCAAACCGTATCACAGACCTTCTCTTCCATATATATATATATAGCACCGTCATCAAACAGCACACCTTTATCTGGTGGTTTAAATAGATATCTTTAAAAATCTCAGTTTTACAGATATGTATTTCTTTAAAAGCAATGAATAAAGAGTACTACTATAGCCCCATTCTAATAATTTTCTGATATGTCACCCCTTAATATAACGTATTTTTCTGATACCGTCTTGTAAACAGACATCGCTATAACACGACATTCTCGGATTGGGAGTTTGAGGTCCTAACTACTTCGTTGCCCCCAGTCCTGTCTCCAGGTCTCAATGTGCAGGTCTGGTAGTGATGATTCCTCTCAAAGCAAAGGGGGATTCTGTGTATTGAATTGTTAAATGAAAATCGGGAAACACAGAATAATTTGTGAACTTGAAGATTGCGCTGTTAATGGTAGAGCTCATTACAAAAAGGATATTAAAAATGTTATTTAAGACAAAATAAAACTACTTTTTGACTACTTTGTTTCTTATCTAAGTTACTTAAAGTTAAATTACCATTCATACCAATCTTACAAAAATCATCACTTTCTTGAGATGCATTTTTTATAAAGAAGTATTTAAATTCTCTCAGGTTTACTTAAATAGGCTTACACTAAGCTACATTGGTAGTTATATACCTCAATCCAAACCTCAAGTTTTCAATTGAGAAATATGCTTGAAAAGAAATATGTTTCCTGATTATTATGTGGCCATTGTTTATGGTATAAACATTGTTCTTTGTCTATTTATGTCTGTAATATCACTATTAAAATAATCCTTTCCTTGGGTTGCAGTATGGTACTGACTTTCTTAAGTCCTCGGCTGGGGTGTTGCTAGCATCACCAGCTATAGGGGGCTTCAGAGATCTCCCTTGGAGTTTTCGTGCTGTCTGGGGCCATTTTTAAAACAGTGAACGGGGGAAGCCAGGGCTGAGGGGCGGGATACAGGCACACATGCATTGAATAGTTCGGGAGGAGAGCTTTCAAAGATCAGGGGCTACATGCCTGAGATTGGGAGCTAAAGTCTCAGAAGATCCCCCTAAAATGCCACTGTTTCTTAAATGAACATTGAAGCCTTATGCTAAAATCTTTTAAATTATTTGTATGGCAAACTGAAAACAAGATTTTAGAAATGTTTGCTAATTTATTAAAAAAAAAGGTCATTTACCACATTGACATTCTACTCAGTACTTATAGCTGAAAGCCCTTTTGCAGCCTTTCCAGCCTGATATCTTCTTGGGTCTGGCACGACAAGCTTCACATCATTGGATTTGGAGATATGCTGCCATTTTTCTCTGCAGATCCTCTCAAGCTCTTTCAGGTTGGATGGAGACCATCGGGTGGACAGATATTTTCAGGTCTCTTCTGGATAGACCACTAAATCCCAGAGCTGTCCCTAAACCACTCCTATATTACCATGACTCTGTGCTTAGGGTCATTGTCGTGTTGGACGGTAAACCTTTGGATCAGTCAGAGCTCCAGAGTGGTCAGGAGCAAGTTCTCATTAAAGACATCTCTGTACTTTGCTCCATTCAGTTTTCCCTTATCCCTGTCTACTCTCCCAGTCCCCCTAGAGCCTGATGCTGCCTCCAATATACTTCACCATTAAGCATGGCACTGCATAGTTGATGAGCGGTGCCTGATTTTCTCCAGATGTGATGCTTAGAACTGAGGCCAAAACAGTTCAACCTGGATTTCATCAGCCCAGAGAATGTGGTTGTCCTTTAGGTACCTTTTTTCCAACTCTGTTTGGGTATTCATGTGTTGTGTGACCACTCCGCCATAAAGCCCACATAAGTAGAGTGTTGCAGTAGTTGTTCTCCTTCTGGATGTTTCTCCTGTCTCCACATAGGTTCTCTGGTGCTCATCCAGCCAGTTCTTGGTCACCTCTTCTCCCAATGCCCTTCTTTTCTGATTACTCAGTTTGGCTGGTCAGCCACCACCAGGAAGAGTCGTGGTTCTTACATTTAAGAATTATGAAGGCCACTGTGAATTATTCAGTACTGTTTTGTACCCTTCCCCAGATCTGTGTGTTTTCACAATCTTGTCACGAAGCTGTGCAAGCAGTTCCTTCAATCTCATGGCATGGTGGACCTTCTTTAAACAGGTGTGCGCCTTTCCTAATCAGGTCTAATCAATCGAACTGACCACAGGTGGTCTCTGAACAAGGTGTAGAAACATCTCAACGGTGATCGATAGAATGGGATGCACCTGTACCAAATTTCAAACGTCACACCAAAGGCTCGGAATACTTTTATTTTTTACTAAATTTGAAAAAGGAATCCAAAATCTTATTTTCAATTCGTTATCCTGGGGAGTATTTAGCGTTGTTTGATATGGGACACATTTAAATGGTTTTAGCACGCGGCTGCAGCCTACCAAAAAGTGAGAAAAGTGAAGGGTTCTGAAAACTGAAGGTGCTGTAGATATTTTATGAGTTAAGAGTAACTCTCTCGTTCCCTCTCCGTTAGTTAAATGGCCGTTTCTGGGTTCACCCAATTTAACTCTGGTGATTTTGGTGTGATGTTATTTAAATTGACGTGTATAGGCATGGAGTCCACGGAGTGTTTTCAACCTTGCACCTCGGGAGGCACGGTGGCGCAGTGGTAGCGCCTCTGCCTTGCAGTAAGGATTCACATCTCAGGTCCCCCTCGTGTTTGCCTGGGCTTCCTCATGCAGGTTAGATGAATTGACGATCCAATACCCCCACCCCGCGACCCTGTTCAGGACTAAGCGGAGACTTAAGGCGCCTGCTAGCAGACGAGCCTGAACTGGACGAAGAGGCTCTACGAATGCTAATCTTATCACTGGATATTCTCCTTAACCTTGCAGCCTGTCATCAATCCCATTTTTTATAAATCCAAAAACAGCACACCGTTGTCTGAAAAACACGTCAGAGAATCAATTACTGTATCTTCAATTCTATTTTTCTTCGTATGCTATACATATTTATCTCCGAAAGAGGGCACTATTGCTTTCGATTTGCTTTGTCATAGAGCTCGCCAAAGCGTTTTTTTTGCCGTTTATATTTTATTAATTGTTTCTTCTTGTACTTTTAAAGAACCTGCATTAGTGTCTTAACCCAGTGCGGGAAATGCTATTAATGTTGTATTTATTGTAAAAAAAAAAGTGTTATATTTGCCTTCGCGTCTTGCTTTACATTACAAAACTTATTATGCTCTCAGGGAAACCTACTGTGGATAACTTTCTGTTTCAATTTCATAATCTGGAGCTATTTTCATGAACATGAAATATACTGAAATAAAGCTACCAAGTTAACTTGTGTTTGCATTCTGGTTTTTTTTTTTTTTAATTTGTAGTTAATACCCTGGGATGAACTGATGTCTTCCATTGACTTGCTTCCCGATCCTGCTGTGACAGAAACTGTAGGTTTAAAATATAGATGAGTAGATGGATTTGCACTAATTCACCATCTTGCCAATTATCCAATTTATAGAGTGATTCTCCACTGAGTATATGGTGCATTTGCTGAATTATTTATGCAACAGTGGCAAGGATCTGTTTATTTGAATCCGTTTAAATAGTGCGCAGTCTTAGTCTTCATATTAGAGACTTAAACAGGCAATGCCGGGGACGCGCACGAGATGAAGCAAATCTTTTTTTCATTATACACAGAAACCAAGAGGAGAATTGTTAAAAAAATCTGGGGAATGCGAAATACAGCTGCCAGATGTTATGTAAAATGGTTATTTTTTTAACAAAGACACACGAGCATGAAATATTAGTTTGTTAAGTAACTCTGCACAATATCTGTATACACAAGGGGGAATGAAATCTCACAGCGACCGCGCCTTAGCCACTCCTCAAGCTGTCAATCAAGTCTGAGGCTGCTAGGCAACGCCAATTACACTGTAGCCATCTGAGGCACATTACATTTCAACGGGCACCCGGGCGGGAACTTGATACTCGATAGCCAAGGCAAGCTCTCGATATTCTTTTGATAGCCATATTTCGTTCTTCTTCTCTTTTGACTTGTCACCTGAACCTCTTAAACGATTTATGCATTGTTAGCTTGTTATTATTTTAGCGTTATTTGTGCTCGGACCTTTGTCACCTCTTCGCTTGCTTCTTTCATGGACTCTGAAAAACAATGGCACTAAAATGGCACTTTACAAGGTTTTGTGGCTTCTCGCAGAACCGCTACTTGACCCCAGTTTCATTCTGTGGCATTTGGAATTGGTTCGCGGGGCTTTGAAAAGGTCCCTAATATGTGGACAAAGCAGAAATCATTAAGGCATAGTAGGGTACCCAACAGAATACAGGTAGATCAAGATAACCTGAACACAGCCCGTGCTATCCTATGCAGAGCGAGTCCTTTTAAAATCAGGAACAACCTATTATCTTCTGTTCATGGCTATTTTTGGAGATAAAAATCTCTTCTAGATCCTTCACGTGGATTAACGCGTTTACACGCGCTTTAGTAACCCGCTTTTCACAGAAGCCTGATTTCTAAAGTGCCATGTATACCCTTATTCCGATTAGAGAAATCGGGTTACTGGCCTCTGAGAAACCTAGTTAACAGAGGTAGATTTTTCCGTGAATAAGCCGATCACGTGGCCATGTAAACCTATAACCGGGTTACAGTTAAGGATTTTGAAGTCTGCGCATGTGCTTTGCAATCTGTCGGCCTGCGTAAGTATTTACTTCGCCCGCTTTCAGCGGTCACGGGCAAAAGCGTCCATAAGACATATTTTCAGAGGCAAATGCTCGGGCGATCGCATAATTCCTTCTCATCCATCCATCCATCGTCCAACCCGCTGAATCCGAACACAGCCAATCCCAGCCAACACAGGGCACAAGGCAGGAACCAATCCTGGGCAGGGTGCCACCGCAGGACACACTATCGCCAATCCACCTAACTTGCATGTCTTTGGACTGTGGGAGGAAACCCACGCAGACACGGGGAGAACATGCAAACTTCACGCAGGGAAGACCCGGGAAGCGAACCTGGGTCTCCTAACTGCGAGGCAGCAGCGCTACCACTGCGCCACCGTAATTCCTTCTCAGTATTTCAGAAATTGCTAAATTTACGTTAATGAGCCAAATGCACAGTTTTACGTTCAGCAACACCATCTGGAGAGCAGTATGTTAATACTGTACGTTAAAAGTTACATACTTTTTAAAGTAACGAGTAACACAACGCAATACTTATCTTATAGAAGTAAAATACGTGTGTTATTGTTATTTCAGCAGCACTGGGTGGAAGAAGCAGACATAGCCTACCAGTCCTTTGCAGGGCTCAATTGCACAGCCAAGCAGAAAAGACCGTGCGGCGAGGGATCACTTAACAGAAACCTGTAGATAAATTGTCAGTTTGACAAGCATGAAACACAACACAATTATCACAGGCGTTGCGCTTATTTTCAAATTCACAGTGGCCAATGATGACGTTTAACTCTGTTTTGCACATTTTAATGATGTCAGAGCATTTTACCAAAGGAGAACTCCAGACAATTTCTTGCACTTGTCAACTCAGTTTATTAGGAAACCAGGTTTCAGCCTTAATTGAGTTATTCACTATAATTATATGTGCACATGTATCTATGTGTGAAACCTCTCTTGTCTGATGCTCCTCTTTCGAGCGTGCTTCTCCGACTCATTCATTATTTTCAAGTTGCCTTTCTCACAGTTTTTTCTTCAGTCGGGTCTTATACTTTTCCATCATTGAAGGAGAGTTTCTCATCAAGTGTGCCTTTACTCCTTCTAGTGTGTCTCACACTTGCACTTCCTCCTTCACATGTCACATGAGCTAAACCGACCAATCAGACTGCCGTGAGGGGCTGGAAACACAGACCTTAGTATTTTATTATATGGTAGATGAGCAACAGTAACTCTTACGAAAGTGGTCACTGTGGAAAAGTCCGTAAGGAAAGTTCAGGTACTAACCATGCCACCCCATTTAATGCGAGAGCCCAAATAAAAACAGGCACTTGGTGGTACAAAAATAAGCTGGATAGTCTACTCGGGTTTTCAAACTTTAAGACTCTGACAAGATGATCAGTTTTGTGGCAGTCCATCATGTAGAAGGTCTACTTGTCATTGTTACTGTATGATCAATGTGTGTGTATTGTGGGAGGGACTCAGTTGCTCTCACTGGGCCTTTTCTCAGCACTGCAGAGGGAGAAAGAGATGATATAGTTAGCAACAGCGCCCCCTCTCACCCTGGGGAGGTACTGCAAGCATCAACAGTGTCCAATGGGTGATCCTAAGATATCCATGCATTACAATTTAAAATTGGTTCACTGGGATTTGAAAAGGTTCACAGTATGTGGGCAGAAGAGAGATGCATAGTAGGTGACCCACACTATTAAAATAAGTGGCAGAGTGCTTCTTTAGAGCCAAAGAACCATTCACATGGAGGTTTCAGAAAGATCCTTAAGAGCTGTAACAGGTTTCATAAATAACCATGAAAGCAGATTTGTGAAATACCACTGGGTTCCTAAGGATTCTCACTGCACACAATAACACAAGCCATGTTCAGGTTTTTATGATCTTCTCATATCCTGTTATATAGCCTACCATACATTAAAGATTTCTGTTTTCTCCACATATTAGGCACCTCTGTAAATGTAAAAAAAAAACCAACTTTAAGTGCTAAGAACCCATCCATCCATTATCCAACTCGCTATATCCGAACTACAGGGTCACGGTGGTCTGCTGGAGCCAATCCCAGGCAACACAGGGCGCAAGGCAGGAAACAAACCCTGGGGAGGGTGCCAGCCCACCTCAGGGCACCCACACATCAAGCACACACTAGGGACAATTTAGAATCGCCAATGCACCTAACCTGCATGTCTTTGGACTGTGGGAGGAAACCCACGCAGACACGGAAAGAACATGCAAACTCCACGCAGGGAGGACCCGGGAAGCGAACCCAGGTCTCCTAACTGCGAGGCACCAGCGCTACCCACTGCGCCACCATGCCGCCCATGCTAAGAACCCTTCACAGAATTAAATAGTTCTCTGTCAAGCCATGGTTCCATGAGAAAATACAAAACCCAGTAAAGTGCCATTAAAGCACCAGTATTCTTAACAGTGTAGCAGAATACCAACAGATTAAGAAAAACCAAACTTAGCCTGTGTTATGGTATGAAGCACTTCAAGATCAGGAACCCATGGTGTTTCACAAATCTATGATCAGCTATTCATGGTAATTGATGGAATGTGTTAGAGAGGTAAATAAATGGAGGTTCCCCTCAGGCAGGGATGGTCAGCGTCAGTCCTGGTGGGCCACAGTGGCTGCAGGTTTTTGTTCCAACCCAGTTTCTTAATGAGAAGTCAATTACTGCTGATGAAGCTCTTATTGCTCAAGTGACATTTTGATGCTTCATTTTAGTGGTCTGGCGTGTTAAGGTTCCCCTCCCTTAATTACTTATTTCAGTCTTAATCAGCTGCATTCACTGTTTTTGATGGTTCCTTATTACTTAGGCCAGGGTTATACTTCACGTGTCACGACGCAATGCATGCTCCAGTGGACGCTACTGCTACGCAAGTGTTTTACTCTTTATACGTGCGCGTGCACCTTACGTACTGTAAATCTGGAAGATTCCACCAGGTGGCAGTGTGAGATATCATCACTCTGAGAAAACGTTCTGTTTTGCTGTGTCATGAATTGCCTGAAACATCCATTAAATTCCGAGGACAATATCCTTGCCGCAATATCTCTGAAAAGGATGTTTAATGAATAAATCCATTAATGTGCCCATTCCAGCTAGCATTGGGCATGAGGCAGAAACAATCCCTGGATGGGACATCAGCTCATTGCAAGGTAAATACAAGCACACACACACACACACACACACACACACACACACTAGCGTCATTTTAAAGTCACCAAATCCCCAAAACTTCATGTCTTTGGAAGGAAGCCAGAGCCCACTGTGGAAACCAGCAGGAAAACATGTAAACTCCAGGTAGGGAACACCAGGGACGTGACTCCTTGTGAGACAGCAGTGCTACCTCTCTGCCACTGTGTCACCCCCATGTGTGTAATTATTAACAGTATTCATTATTTAAACAAACTTAATGATTTATCTGTAAAATGTAACATGCATACTTTAATGCATTTCATCATGAAAGTGATATCAAGTATAAATCTAAGGATTCTAAATGTGCAGACAGTTGGAATATCATACATTTAATGTCCTCTGTGTGGTGATCTATTGCTGCTTGCCGCTGCTGTCAGGTCAGGAGGAAGTCCCAGAAGCTCATAGCGATTAACAACTTTGTTTACGAAGGTCAACTTTAAGGATAAAGTAAACTGCAAGATTAAAGTGGACATTTTGAGATTAAAGCCGAAATTTCCACTTTAATCACAAAATACACCTTTTCACTGTGTCCTTAATTTTTTTCTCTGTGGCTCAAATACATTATGTTGCTGTTGTGAAGGTGCAAACAAAAGAAAACACAGAAGATGGTATGTGAGACTTTTAAAATGTATCGCGTTATTACGATGGGGAATATGCGGTGCTTGAATATAAAAACACCACAAATGCATCTGTATGTCGCCATTTTGCTTCACCACATCGAACCATTCATCAAACATCGAAGCGCGCACACCGATCCCGGAGGATCCTCAAAGCGGCTTTCTGTCACAAGTTGATAGTAAACAGAGACTCTGACATCACATTCCAACTTTTATCACACTGTGCCCCCCGACTTTTGGCTGGGACTGCAACTCGCTCACGCGTTGCGTTAATTTCTGAGGACCTGCTCAGAGGAGGCGTCAAAATGAATGCTGGAAATGCGTGGCAGCCATGATGTGTGCGTACACATTCTGAGCGTGAAGTATAAATGAGCCCTTACCACTAAGATGCTAATGTCAAAGGAGCAAGCAGTTCTCCATTTACCCCTCTGGGTGTTCATCATGCACTATTTGGTTTAATAAAACCCTAAAGAGAAAAATGTGACAGACTGAAAATGACCTTAGGCTTCAAATCATTTGGATGATATCCTTGGAAAGGAAAAAAATCAATGCTATAAAAGCCTAATGTTGCAGACTAACAAGCCATAAAATTAAGTAAGGACTGAGACTGGCATGGATTGGTTTCTAATGAAGCAATTGGGTTGGAACGACAGCCTGCAGCCACTGCGGCCCTCCAGGACTGACATTGCCCATCCTTGGGCTAAGGCGTTGTTGTGAGGAGTCACTTTGGCACTTTTAGTTAAGAGTATGTGTGAGTCTACCGCATGTCCTAAAGATGTACACATCAGCTTATCTCATGACCGGCGGACCCCATGATGGACTGGTCATCTGCTTAGGTCTGATTCTTGCCTAGTTAGGGTAAGGTGCCCTGCTGGATAAAGCCCTTCCGAAAAATATGTGAAAATGCTATTTTTGTTAGTTCATCTTTTACAATTCCAAGCAACAAAATACGGAACAGAATAAGCAGATCCAAACACCCAATAAAGAAAGGGAAATAAACATTAGGATGCACCCATATTACAAATAAATAAATAAATAACTGCAGGATACAAAACAATAGATTGACAGTAAAGGCTGGTAAATCACAAAGCAGCGTCAGCATTAGTACAGACGAGTTGCGGAAAAAAAAAAGAAAACACGCACAGCAAGGCAAAAGAACATTTAAAATGCAAATGAGCGAAGATTGCCTTTCATAGGCGATTTGAAATTTCAACCTTGACGGAGCCTCACAGATTTTAATAATCCCTCAGAAATTGATGCTTGTGGACCACAGGCCTGGTGACCAACGTGTTCTTTGCTTGTGTCTCAGACGCATCTCATCACCACTATCTCATACAAACAAACAAAAAAGAAGGTGAGGAACCACTAAAAATGACAAGGCCAGAATCCTTGCGCTCTGTTGAACTTGAACTCATAAGAAATTAGCACCCGAATAGACAAATGCAATACGTCTGCCCTGCGCATATTTACAGGTCGCTTATGATGTGCACCAGGGATTCCCACTGGTCATAGATGCTGGCTTCCATGTAGCCTTCAATATCTGTCTTAATTAGGTTACTCAGACAAGTCTGAACCTCTTAATTTTCATGGACAAGAACCACGTCCTAAACTTCACGTTTTGATTCGTTCTGAAGATTTTTCTGCGGTTTTTATTTATTTTATTGATGCTTCTGGATGCCACTTTCTGCTTAATGAATGTCCTCTATTTAAATGGATCACATTAAATTCTCAGATTTAGATAGCGCAGAATGACCAGCCTTCATTTTAGGTCATTTATCTTACTGTGTCCGGTGGTTTAACAAAAATGTTAAAGGAGTAAATCTGTAACAAAATGTGAATTCAACAGCACACAAGGCGTGCAGATGCAAATCGTCTGCTTCCACCTGCAGTTACGCTAAAGGCAGCAGCTGGCGTCTGATGAGCAGTTGGTTGAAATAGAAACCAGCAGGTGGCGACTGGCAGTTTAGAGATTTGGGAACCCCTTCATTTACAAACTGGGTAATCTGCCTTGTGGGCAATGACCTGGAAGGGTAAGATTTCAAGCAATATTTAAAGTTTTGTCTTGATCTTGGCGAAATTGTGCATTGGTGTACGTTTACAGTATGTCCTATCTAACACTGCGCTATTTGAAATCCTTAACTGTCAATGATTTACATTTATTTGCTCTAGCAGATGATTTTATTTGAAGTGGCTTTCAAAAGAGGCCATCCTAATTGTGTAAACTTCAGACTGGGGGATTGTTTAGTGTGTCAGGACGAGGGGACACAATTGACCATCACAAGTGAAAAGCTCGGAACACAATACAAGCGAGTTACAATTCTTAGGTTACAAAAACCTGATGGATAGTGTCAGACAGACATCCACCAAACACAAGAGTCTTCAAACACTTCTTAACACTATGGACCTCATAATTTTGAATAGAGGTGGGCATCTTGTTCCACCAGCTAGGAATTACATGTGGAAAGAGTCTGGATGATGTCATATAGAGGTGGCGTCACCAGACACCGTTCAACAGTAGACTTGGGGCATAGGACCTCACAAGTGTCTTCATATGTGGGTGCTGACCCATTGACTACACTGTAGGCAAACATCAAGGATTTGAACTTAATAAGTGCAGCTACAGGAGGCCAATTTACTGGTCTGAAAAGAGGAGCGACATTAGAACATTAGAACCTTAGAACAATCTAGATGAGAACAGGCCACTCAGCCCAATGAAGCTCGCCAGTCCTATCCAATTCTTCTAAAGTAACATCAAGTCGAGTTTTGAAAGTCCCTAAAGTCCTGCTGTCTACCATACTGCTTGGTAGCTTATTCCAAGTGTCTATGGTTCTCTGTGTAAAGAAAAACTTCCTAATGTTTGTGAAATTTCTCCTTAACAAGTTTCCAACTGTGTCCCCGTGTTTTTGATGAACTCATTTTAAAGTCACAGTCTCGATCCACTGGACTAATTCCCTTCTTGATTTTACACACTTCAGTCATGTCTCCTCTTAACTTTCTTTTGCTTAAACTTTGCTTAAAGGCTCAGCTCTTTTAATCTTTCCTCGTAATTCATCCCCTGTAGCCCTGGAATCAGCCTAGTCGCTCTTCTCTGGACCTTTTCTAACGCTGCTATGTCCTTTTTGCAGCCTGGAGACCAAAACTGCACACAGGACTCCAGATGAGGCCTCACCAGTGTGTTATAAAGGTTGAGCAGAACCTCCTTGGACTTGCACTCCACACATCATGCTATAACACCTAACATTCTATTTGCCTTTTTAATAGCTTCTGAACACTGATGGGAAGTTGACATGTGCCCACCTGGGGCTGTTTAAACACAAGACATGCCACTGCATTTTGAATCATCTGCAGTAGCAGCTTGGTGACACATGCCAGCACAGAGCTGCTGTCATCCAAACGTGACAAGACCAAAGCCTGGACCAGGATTGTGCTGCATACTCCATTGGATATGATCTGATCTTGAGGATATTGTATGGAGTGAATCTGCAAGACCCAGAGGCAGTCTTGCAACACGGTCCATGAAGGACCACTGGTCACTGATCAGCACCCCAAGGTTTCATGAAGACTTAGTAGGGTTAAGTGATAGTGAGCCAAGTTAAATAAAGATGGGGTACTGAAGAGACAGAAAAGCTGAGAGTACAAGATGGTCCGTCTTTGTCAGGGTGAGCTTGAGATGGAGTTCCTTCACCCTGGTTACAATATCAGTGCAGAGATTGAAGCTCTGGGGTCCTGGAGATCCACAGTGGCTGCAGGTTTTCATTTTAATCAGTTTCTTAATTAGAACCCATTTATTTACTAATATAATAATATTTTGTTTGGGGCTTAGTTTTAGTTAAATCTTTTGGTATGATTCAGGACCCTCAATTGCCCATTTTAGTTGTAAACAGCTGCATTTAGCTTTTAATCATTGCCTGTTTTCTTGACAACCATCAATTAACAATGAGGCGCAAATGACAAAGGAGCAACCGGCTCTCCAGCTAATGAGCTTCTATTTAAACCTGTGTACATGCATCTTGAACTATCTGTGTAAAGAAAATGTTTAAAAATAAATGAAAGAGAAGGGATGGACCACACAACATATGGAGAAGGTTCTCAGAAGACAGCAAATATAATTTTTTTGTCTTGGATGACGCCATTTCATTAATTGCCAAGTTTCATTATCTGTTAGGACATGCTTCCATTTACGAAACTGGTTGGAACGGAAACCTCCAGTCACTGTGGACCTCCTAAACCATAACTGAGTACCCCTGTAATCTAAGTGATACTGTATGGTCCTCTGGGGGGAACGGCAGGTACAGATGAGCATCATCAGCAGAGCACTGATAGGAGAAACTATGGGACTGAATGATAAGGCCTAGTGAGGAGGTGAATAGGGAGAAGAAGAGAGGATCCAGCACCAAGCCTTGGGGTATGTTCATGTTTGCCTGGTGCACCCTTGACATCTCTCCATGCCAGGATCTGCCCAAGAGGTAGGCCTCAAACCACCTGCTTCTTTTCCATGACAGAGAACATATCACATTCTATCTACACTAACATTTTTGATTCACACCCTACATTAATAGATTTTAAAGTATAATTCATGGTAGATCAGTTGAAAGAGTTGGAAAATGTGGGTAAGCATTCAGAAGGCAGCATTTTGTCTAAAGTCATTGCTTCAAACACATGCTGCTACAAATAAGTCAGGGCTGTGAAGAGCTACTTAGAAAAAGTAGGCTAATGACATATGCACCACAAATCAAGGACCCTTAATAAGTCAGTACTTTTCTAAATGTGTATACAATGGGAATTTCCTGCATGCATCAGACAAAGTGCCCACACGCAAGTGGAGTATCTGGCAATCAAATCATTTGCAGCTTTCAAGTAATTAACTCTCAGCCGCTCGGCCTGATTGTATGGAAATGGAAGTAAAGCGCTTCACACGGTATCCTCACAGAGGGCTCGACACGGAACAAATGAGACTGTACGTGGAACCCAAATACTGGAAGGCAGGTGTTAGAATGGCAGCCTTTGCCCGCTGTGCCTCATACAAGGCAGGGTTAGCATTGTGTCATTTTGATCTTTATGAGATGAATTTGTGTGCATAGGGGATGTCTGTGCTAAAAGATAAAAGAAATGAAGCTAATTAAACTTCCTACTGACACCATCTACCATTTATCAAAATGGGGCTGCGGAAACAGGGAAGTGGTAAGAAATTCCATGGAAGAAGAGCACCAAATAAGCGAACCTCCAAAGGAGACCCTAGAGAGCTGTTCTTGGCATAATATATGGGGGACTTCAACAGAAAGCATTTGATTAACCTGAATGCTACTCACACATAGAAGAGAAAAGATAAAGAAACCGAAGCTGCGTGAAACCAATGGGGATCCCAGAAAAGGGAAAAGCTTGCAGACTTATGGCTTCAGCTCTAATGTGAAATTGCTCTTTGCTGTTTGGGTAAGGTGGTGTGTTGACTGTGAGAAAACATCAAATATCTGTCTTTGTGCGCTTGATAAACATCCTCCCTGCTCAATAAATCTTACACACCTTGTCATCTCGCAAGGAGGCGATCAGACAGGCTTCAGAGCGAATGCGCTTGTGAACAGAGTGTTCCGCTACTCTTTAGGCTTTTTTGTACTCTAATGACTTCATGGCAGCCTTATCTTGATTATTTTTAGAACAGGTGGAGTTCCCAGTGTACCATGATGCATGATTAATCAAGCAGTTAATTTTCTTAGAACTTTGGATAGTGAAAATTACCATAAAAAATTAGAATATGGTAACTGCACCCCCACATGTGAAAAAATAAATCCTTATGTATTGGGGTCCTTGGGTAAACTAGGCTCTGAGAGCCCCTAACAATAAGGAGAAACTGAAATGTGCAAGGAATGATGCAAATTACAATGACAGTTCAGAATATGAAATATCACTTTGGATGGTTGGGCCTATTTTTAGAGACAGTTCCATGGAAGTTGTTACTTCCAAAGCAGAGAAGTAGGGGGATTGCAATGAGGGTCAGTCAGTAAGGCAATGGAAGACACCCAGTGTGATGGTGGCATCAAAAGAGATTTTATACAATATGATCATCATGTTGAGCAGAGGGGTTGCCTGGCCCTTTAATGGGAAGCCAGGACTCAGGGTTACAGAATCACCAGTGGACAGAAGAGGAAGCTCCATGAATTCCATAGGACACTTCTGACTGATGGAAGTGGTCGCAAAAAACAAAAAAACAAATGGAAATTCAAAATAAACCCCCAGAAACAGAAACCAGATAATGAGAAACCTGAAATTCAAAATAAAGCTCAGAAAGAGAATCAAGTTAATAAGAAACCCCAGAAACAACCAAAATGCATATGTAGTGTAATGGATGGCATTCCTGCCAGAATGGACTACTTTCCCTGACCTTGCTGGAAGACCCTGATGGCAAATGGGTAAAAAGTGTGGCAGGGCATTAAGATACCATTACAGAAGTGGGCATGTTGGAATTCCGGCAGGCTTGGACCGAAGATCAGTACTTGGCCAGGAGGCTAGTGTCACGGAAGGATAGGGGAAAATAGTCCTGACAGGGTTCACGGATATGCTAGATGGCAGCATCCCTGGGTCAGGATTCCCACATAGACACTTGCAGGGCATGCTGGGACCTGTCATTCCATGGGGGAGGCATGTTGGGTTCTGTGGGGGCCACCAGGTGGAGCTGATAAGGTTAATAATCCTTGCTATGTGGGACTTCCAATTGACCTGGAACCAACAGGCTATGCCTTAGCAACGGAAGTACTCCCATATAATATCTATCTATCTATCTATCTATCTATCTATCTATCTATCTATCTATCTATCTATCTATCTATCTATCTATCTATCTATCTATCTATCTATCTATCTATCTATCTATCTATCTATCTATCTATCTATCTATCTATCTATCTATCGTATATTTTCATATTTTTCACCTCTGGCAGCTGTTACTGACAGCAAACAGGTCCTCAGTACAAATTAATGTGAGGCGTAGGAGCAATAAAACACACAGTTGTGTTTAAACAGTCTGAAGGGCTGTACAGAACTGAATTCCAGACTCCAAATTGGTTTTTCATTGCCAACTTGGCTATCCCTAAAATGATTTACAGGACTGCAAAGTCAATACCAGCACGTTTTGTTTGTGTAAGTACCGACTTCTCTTCTTTAGTTTTCACGCGAGAATCACCCCAAACCTCAAAATCCACCCCTGCACTCTTTGATCATCTGTCGTTTTATTGCAATGCTGTAAATTTCTCCATACTGTTAGCTGTGCAGCATTTCATAGCTTACCGTTCTTCTGGAATCTTCAGGGCCCCACCCCAGAGACGCCCCAACACCCCGCGCATTTCACCCAGCGCATTTTCAGCTTACCGCTGAGTACCAGAACCTCTTTAGGAATCTTCATGGGGGAGTGCTCTTTGATCTACCGCCATTGTATCATGAAGATTGACGTTTCACCACCCCTGCACCATAACGCACCGGTGAGTGCCTGAACATCTTCGTGAATTTTCACTGGGGAGGCCCTCTAGCCCCACTTTCCCAAACTTTTTGATTGAAAATCACTATATCACCACAAACAGAGCACCGTCAGGCATTAATGTGGTTCCTCTTCAAGCACTGCTTTATTATCAGCCCGTTAATACCCGTTAGAGATGATCACAGAACCTTTTGAACGCGGGATGAGGTTGCCAGGGCAAATCTCGTTTGTCACAGTGAGAATGCATGTACCACACATCTAAAGAGAGTACACTAGAAATCAAATAACTAAAGTATCGTTTGAATTATATATTTGTTTTTAGAGAGAATTACTCAAGGGAAGGAGACATTAGAATTTATTCAAGAGTAAACCTACATGATAAGACGGGAGTTTTATAACATGCGTGTTAGGGTTCATTTTATGCAGTGGCAACATGAGACAAAGTGACACTTTTTATTTGCGGTTGCAGAGGGCGTTTCTTTGATGAATGCTTTTGTCGTCCTGTGAGAAGGCCACTAGTAAAAAAAATATTTTCAATCTGAAAGTGTATGGCGCGGCTAAAACACTCTGCCGCATCGTCTCGCCTAAAGTTAAGAGCATTTTATCTATCCATTCATTTTCTGCAGCCTTCTTGTCCTGGTCAGGGTCGCGGGGAGTCGGGGCTTCCTCCTCTTTAAGGGGTTGTCATTTATCATGTCTCAGGTGCCGCTAATAAAAGTAGTAGTAGAATTCATTCTGATTGTATGAAAGCAACCGCTGGTGTCTTTGAGAACAGCTGCCATGCCGTGAAAAGAATTGTATTACACAGCAAGAAAACACACTTTACAGCTCGTGCTTATTTAGCTGTGTCGTATCACTTGCACCCTAAGGCGTTCAAGTCCCCCTAGTTAACCTGTATAAATATTTATGGAAACCCTTTTGATGTTATTGAAAATGAATCCAATCAAGGCCGCGTCTTCTACAGCCAGGCCCTCACACCTCCCAGCCCCCTTCACTCTCGCTCTTCTCTCATTCCCCTTCAGCGATTTGCTGTCAAAGGAGGTCTGGCGATCAGTGACGAGATCATCAGGGGGTTCCCTACAGCGTTAAACTGCCAAAAGGGGCGTGCAGACCACCGACTGCATGACTGCCTTTGAGCTGCAGGAGCGACCCCTTTGTCTCTGCTTAGCTGCAAATTTAGTTGCCCATACGCTTAGATCTGCATAGATGGACAGGGTGAAGACCAGTCATGGAAACGGTCCACTTAAATCTTACTCCTTTGCCGTCATTGATTGTCAAAAGAACAATAAAACAACGAACAAGTGCTGACAGAGTTTAATTAAATAAATATACAGAAACAATGGGAAGAGAACGCAGGTCTGCAAAATTACATCCATTAAAAAGTTTTAATCGTGAATATATTTTTTTGCATTCATGAACGCAATAAAAAGTATAATTACAAATTTTCAATCACGTCACATTTAAGTACAAAGTTGAAAAGATATTCAAGTAAAACAGAATTTGTTCAGGTACTACACAGGTGGTGCAGTGGGATTGGTGCTGCTTGAGGATAAGGGGGTGACGGGTTCGCGTACCGGATCCTCTGTGTGGCGATCACTTCTAGTAGTGAGAAAAAAGTTATTACTACTGTATAGAATTTTGTTGTAACTCAATTTAACATGAAATTACTTTTTCAGTCTAAAACTTAAACACATTTGTAAAGAAAACAGTTCATTGACTTACATAGAACGTCTTTGTCACTCCTTAGTTTCTTTGGTTTCAAAACTTTGTTTTGTGGACCTTTGTTTCTCCCCTCTTTCTTTTTTTTTTAAATATTTTTATTTTATTAATTTTCATTGTAATCATTCCATACAAACAGATCAATTTATAACCCAACAAATTTGAAGACAAATCAAACCCCACCCCTGAGAAGGAGAGCTTAGCTAAAGGAAAATTGCTTTAAGCTTTTTAATAAGGCAACATTAGACAAAAGAAGGGGAGAAGTAAATATCTATATAAATAAGAGATGGAGAAGGGAGTTAAATGCAATAATAGTTAATTCTCTTATTCTAAAATAATATTGATTAAATCCTGCCATGTTTTGAAAAAATTTTGTACAGATCCTCTAACTGAAAATTTGATTTTTTCCAATTTCAAATAATATAAAACATCAGTTTCCCACTGACTTATCAGATGAGAGTTAGGATTCTTCCAATTTAACAAAATAAGTCTGCGTGCCAAAAGTGTAGTGAATGCAATCACCGTTTGCTTGTCCTTCTCCAATTCCAGTCCATCTGGAAGGACACCAAACACAGCTGTTAGTGGGTTAGGAGGGATTGTGATACCAAGGCTGTCTGAAAGGCACTTAAACATTTTTGTCCAAAATGATGTTAGTTTGGTGCAGGCCCAAAACATGTGACCCAGTGAGGCAGGAGCTTGGTTGCAGCGTTCGCAGGTTGGATCCTGGCCTGGAAACATTTTGGACAGTTTTAAGCGAGACAGATGAGCTCGATATATAATTTTTAGTTGAATAATTCTATGCTTTGCGCATATAGAACTCGAGTGAATTCTCTGCTTTGCTACCTTCCACTCCTTTTCTGATATATTGATTAAGAGATCTTCTTCCCAATGTCCTCTTGGATCTTTGAAAGGTAGGGACTCTAATAAGATTTTATATATTGCGGAAATAGTGTTTGTTTCCTCAGAATTGAGCAGTATTTTTTCCAGCATTGTGGAGGGTGCAAGGTGGGGGAAATCGGGCAATTTCTGTTTAACAAAATTTCTAATTTGAAGATAGTGAAAGAAATGTGTAGCTGGGAGGTTAAATTTTGAACGTAATTGTTCAAAAGATGTAAATATGTTGTCTATATAAAGATCTCTGAGCATTTTAATCCCAAAACTTTTCCAGGTGTTAAAGACTGGATATACTTGCGAAGGTTGAAAGAGGTGGTTCTCTTGCAGAGGTGCCACTGATAAAAGATTTTCCATCTTAAAATGCTTCCTAATTTGGTTCCATATTCTGAGTGAGTAAAGCACAATTGGGTTATTGGTATATTTGCGATAACTTTCATTTATTGGAGAGCAGAGCAGGGAATATAAAGAAGTACTACAGGATTTTACTTCTATTGCGGACCAGGCCTGTGTATGTTCATTTATTTGTGTCCAGGTTTTTATGGCTTGTATGTTTGCTGCCCAGTAATAAAACTGAAAATTAGGTAAAGCCATGCCACCTTCTGCCTGAGGTCTTTGTAGGGTCGCTCTTCGGACACGTGAGTGTTTTGAGTTCCAAATGAATGAGGTTATTATTAAATCTGTTTAAAAAAAGATTTATTGATATATATTGAAATGTTTTGAAATAAAAAGAGAAGTTTAGGAAGGATATTCATCTTAACAATGTTAATTCCTCCGGCTAGAGTGAGATGAAGGGTTGACCATCTATGCAAGTCTTGCTTAATTTTTTCCATACAGACGGCAAAAATTTGTTGATAAAGAGCTTTATGTTTACTTGTGATATTTACCCCTAGGTATTTAAACTGATCTGCTATGGTAAAAGGTAGGGTGTCTAATCTAATATTATATGCTTGTGAATTCACTGGAAAGAGTATACTTTTATTCAGATTAATTCTAAGACCAGATATCTTTTGAAATTCTGTTAGTGCTGTTAAAACAGCAGGGACAGTGTTTTCTGGGTCTGATATATATAAGACCATATCATCTGCATATAGAGAAATTTTCTGTTCCAGTTCTTCTCTGACAATCCCCTTTATCTGATAAGAATTTCGGCAGTGAACCGCCAGTGGTTCAATAGCGATCTTTCTGATGCATCCCTATAAATCATCCAGGATTAGTCTGCCTTCAAACTGACATCCCAACATCCCTGGTACCTTCTCTCCATGTCCTTGTTATCCTAAGGGAATCTTTCACCCTACGCTCTTCACTCACCAAGATTTTCAAGTAAAATTTTTAAAAAATCAGTCCAAAATATCAGTGCCGGTCAAAGCCCACTTGGATCTCATCACCACTCGATGTTCAAAGTGGGTAGTCAGTATTATCAGAATGTGATGACCTGTCTTCGTGTGTTTGTTTGGGGGATGGATGGACGGATGTGGGGGTCTCCCTCAGTGTCCATTGTGTGCATGCATGCTCTTTCATTAGCACAAGCAGTGCCCCTTCAAGCATGTCCCGTGCACTTTAAAGGAGCGTTTACCATTTGGTGTATGGAGTGTACAAGGGGAACAGCGCCTCTCAGTATCATCAGAGTTTGATGAGAAGGCGGGTGGGCGGTTGTGTGCAGGTTCCCTCCTCGGTGTCCAGAGCATGTACAGGCCTGAACTTTCATAAATGGTGGCTCTTAGATGACAGCACCCTAAGCGGCTGCCTCTGTGAACCCTAATGGATTAACCAGCTCTGCAAAACATAAAATTTGAGACTCATGTCGCAACCCAATTCTTTAATATAAGCTAATACATTTTTAAATTTCTTTAGAATTTGAATCTTTATTGTTACCTAAAAACTTAGTTCTTTGAATGATACCCAGGCCTCTACTTTCCAGGTCATTCATTGCACCATCATAATCTGCACCAGAAATCAGTTTTGTTATATCCAATTCGGCAAAAATGCCCTCTGTCAATTTAACCTCAGACAAACTTTGAAAATTTTGTCCCAAATATGTAAAACAGATTTAATCTTTCGATAAGGTTTGACAAATTACTTCAATAAACCTACCTGAAGCAGTGGTAAAACACCATTTATTTTGATTCATCAAGCTTGGTATGATGATGATTTTGGTGCCAAGCCGTAGCTTTGAACTCAAAGTCAATTCTTGACTCTGCTGTCCCATTCACAAAGAAAATTGAGTATGTCCTTACTGATGTCCCAGCACAGACCTTTCAGGTCCTCACAACCAAGGGTGCCCATCGCAATTAATTTTGTCAAGAAGATTTTCAAAATTCTTGTAAGCTTCTTTCAAATGCACAGAATGAGCAACAGGTATCGATGCATTATCATTATGAAGAAGTTCCACTTTCAGGCTTCTTTAGTCTATGAATAGTCTCCATTGTTCTACATTGTACTCTTTGCCAAGTTTCTACACCAGCCCACTTACATCAGTGCATTAAATCAAGGGTCCATCCTTCTTAAAATATGCTGCATATTCTTCTCTACTTTGGTACCAATAGGAAGTTGTAGTAAGTTTTTATTTCTAACCGCTTCACATGTTGCTGTCTGCTGCTATGACTCATCACAGTGTTCAACCCCAGATATATTTTGACTCTGTTATCAGATAAACTAACCAATTTGCTTTTAAAATAGGTTTTAATATCAGAAAATATTGCACTTAAAAAGTGTAATTAAAATTAAATATTGATATTCAATTAATTATAGTGCAAGAGTAAGAAAATAATATAACTGACAACTAAAATATGTACAGTACTGTGCAAAAGTTTTAGGCAGGTGTGAAAAAATGCTGTAAACAAAGAATGCTTTCAAAAATGGAAGTGTTAATCATTTATTTTCATCAATCAACAAAATGCAGTGAATGAACAAGAGAGAAATCTAAATCAAATCAATATTTGGTGTGACCACCCTTTGCCTTCAAAACAGCATTAATTCTTCTAGGTACACTTGCACACAGTTTTTGAAGGAACTCGGCTGGTAGGTTGTTCCAAACATCTTGGAGAACTAACCACAGATCTTCTGTGGATGTTGGCATCCTCACATCCTTCTGTTTCTTCATGTAATCCCAGACACACTCGATGACGTTGAGATCAGGGCTCTGTTGGGGCCATACCATCACTTCCAGGACTTCTTGTTCTTCTTTACGCTGAAGATAGTTCTTAATGACTTTGGCTGTATGTTTGGGATTGTTGTCCTGCTGCAGAATAAATTTGGGGCCAATCATATGCCTCCCTGATGGTATTGCATGATGGATAAGTATCTGCCTGTATTTCTCAGCATTGAGAACACCATTAATCCTGACCAAATCTCCAACTCCATTTACAGAAATGCAGCCCCAAACGTTCAAGGAACCTCCACCATGCTTCACTGTTGCCTGCAGACACTCATTATTGTACCGCTCTCCAGCCCTTCAACGAACAAACTGCCTTCTGCTACAGCCAAATATTTCAAATTTTCACTCATCAGTCCAGAGCACCTGCTGCCATTTTTCTGCACCCCAGTTCCTATGTTTTCATGCATACTTGAGTCACTTGGCCTTGTTTCCACGTCGGAGGTATGGCTTTTTGGCTGCAACCCTTCCATGAAGACAACTTCTGGCCAGACTTCTCCAGACAGTAGATGAGTGTACCTGAGTCCCACTGGTTTCTGCCAGTTCTGAGCTGATGGCACTGCTGGACATCTTCCGATTTCGAAGGGTAATAAGCTTGATGTGTCTTTCATCTGCTGCACTAAGTTTCCTTGGCTGACCACTGCATCTACGATCCTCAACGTTGCCCGTTTCTTTGTGCTCCTTCAAAAAAGCTTGAACAGCACATCTTGAAACCCCAGTCTGCTTTGAAATCTTTGTCTGGGAGAGACCTTGCTGATGCAGTAGGACTACCTTGTGTCTTGTTGCTGTGCTCAATCTTGCCATGACATGAAACTGTCTTCCACAACCTCACCTTGGTAGCAGAGTTTGGCTGTTCCTCGCCCAGTTTTTAGCCTCCTACACAGCTGTTTCTGTTTCAGTTAATGACTGTGTTTCCACCTACGTGTGACATTGATGATCATTAGCACCTGTTTGGTAGAATTGGTTGATCAGACACCTGACTAGAATCCTACAAAATCCCTGACTTTGTGCAAGTGTACCTATAAGAATTGATGCTGGTTTGAAGGCAAAAGGTACTAACACCAAATATTGATTTGATTTAGATTTTTCTTTTGTTCGCTCACTTTGCATTTTGTAAATTGATAACAATAAACAAGCATTATTTATATTTCTGAAAGCATTCTTTGTTTACAGCATTTTTTCACACCTGCCTAAAACTTTTGCACAGTACTGTATATTGTGAAGAAAAGCCAACTGATAGAGAATAATGTTTTTCATTTTTGGATTCGGTGCCCAAAAATATATAGTTATCAGATGAAATAATCAAAACATTTCTTTCGGTGCCAGTCTTCGAACTAAGCTGTGGTGCTGAACGGACAGCTCCCGGCTCCTCGAGCTAAACACAGTGAAAGTCGCAACGGCGAATTACTTAGTAAAGGGAACACTGAGGTCATTTTTATCTTAAGAAAAGCCCTCCTACAGTGAAGATCAGACTAAACTATTGTAATATATTTATAAACATAACACATGCGCAAAAAACAGTATAGACAAATTACAGGTTTCAGGGTTAGTTTGGTGGAGTTGTCCGAGAGCAGTAAATGTAATCCCGTTATGTTGGCTTTGATCGTTTCGGCAACTTTAATCTTTAAAACTCTGGAAGCTCTTCAACAAACGAAATCGCAATGTTCATTACAACAACAGCAATAATAATAATAATAATAATAATAATAATAAAATCCTTGTATTTTTGGATTTCATGCACGTTTAAGACCATATCATGTCTACATTTCCCGCTCGCAATAGGTGGATGGCAATTTCAGTTTCCAGTTCCCAGAACTCTGGAAGCACTTGGCAGCTTCATCTTTCCAGTTCTCCTCATCTCGATTTTATTTCCAGACAGCAGGTGCCACTCGCGGACTCCGCGTGCGTGTTCTTGACGAGGGGAGGTGGGGTTGCCGAGTACACAGGGGGTGTGTCTCAGCACCATTAGGAGGGGCTTGAAAGGGGGGAGGAGGGTGTTATTGTTCCGAGGATCTTGGTAACTGCGATTCGCTGTCACTTTCACGGTAGAGTTGAGAGGTGGCGCAAGATTGTTGCCTACGTTACTTTCTTTATTCAAAAAAATCGAAACAAATAAGCCAAAATAAAAGGAAAAGCATCTGGCTCTCTCGCTTGCAGAAGTGGAAGGCCGCTCTGGAGACACTGGAATTTTTTTTTATCGCGTTATTCTTGTGAAGGCGATCAAATAGCCGGAGTGGAGGATTAGAGAAGGACACAGTGTGACCCGATCTGAAGCGAGAGAAAACAGTGAGCACAGGAGAGGTATGTTCTCTGTCTTTCCCCTTATTTATTTCTGCGGGGGTGGCCAGATGCGTTAATCTACTGATCTGCTTTCAGAGTACAAAGGGGGGTAATCCTTTGCAGAGACTCTGCAAAGTAGAAGGTTTGAGCCGTTGCGACTCACGCTGAGATGTTTGATTATGTGCTAATATACACCTGCAGCCTTTGACGCCGGAAACCCAAATCCCCGTTTTTCGGTTTCTTTCAGGGCACTTACTGACTTGGAGGAATTGAAGGAAGCTTATTTTCCGGTCCATGTTTTGATGACGTTTGCCTTGGCATCCTTTACGCTCGTTAGCCTAATGATCCCTGTACTCTTGCGCCAGTCCTTTATTACGGTTTTGTCTGATTTGTTACAGATGCGGGTGCACTATCTTCTCGGGTTCTGTACGCTCTTCTTGCTCCAAGTTGAGTGCAGGCGCACTGAAATCATCACTGCAACCAGCAACAATGGAAATTCCGTAGACAACGACAAATGGCTAAGCACCGTCTCCCAGTATGACAAAGATCGATACTGGAACAAATTCCGAGACGTAAGTACTATGGGGTTTTATTTGAATAGCGTGCTAAGTGAAGGCGCCGTAAAACTGCGGTTCCAGCATCTCCTTATATAGCTGCAGAGATCAGTACGTGCTAAAAGTGTCGGTGTTCCCCTAAACTCCACAAGACAGGAGTTGTAAAGATTTGATCATCAGAAACAATTGCCGTTGACTGGGACATTTTTAAATCAGCACTAAAGAAGTTGTCAAACATTAGAAATGACTTTTAAATGATTACTGCTGTGAACAAGAATGGATTTAAATCATTGTCAAAGTTTTCGGTGTTTATGTTGGTGTTAATGTTGTCACTTATATAAGTGAGCACTCAGTTATCTCTCGGATGGTTTCATTTGCTGAACTTGGAGCAAGGTTTATTCTATGCTAAATGAAAAGTTAATCGTCTGATTACACCATAAAAATGAATGTGTATTTACGGAAATACTTCACTGCAGCGATGCAATGTTTCAAGCGCAGGTAAAGCTGGACACGCTGAAAGTCCTGCTGAGCTAGCTGGCCGTTTATGATGGGTATAATTGTCTGATACGTGCACGCTTAAAAATTATAGGATCAAAAGGGTTCTTCAGAATGATTGTCATAGGGGAACTAATTTTAGTTTCGAAAAGAAGCATCTAGAAAGAACCTTTATTCATTTAGATTATCTACTAACATCTACAAACTACGTAGATTTGTGAAATACCAGTGGGTTCCTAATTTTCAAAGACCTCTCTCTGCATACAATAACGCAGGCTTAATTTTTCCTTCCTTACTCTGTCCATATCCTGCTAGGTAGCCTTCCAGACATAAAGGATTTCTTTTATTGTCCACATATTATGAACCTTTTCAAATCCTAAAGAACTAACTTCATATGCAAAGAACCCATTACAGAGTTAAATGGCTCATTGTAAAGCAGTGGGTCTGGGGGGCGATACTGCATAACTCTACACCTTGCGTATCTGAGTGTGCATTACTGTTAGGAGGGAATCGGAGATTTCCTCTCTAAACAAGCAAATTTTAATCGATTTGTTTATTTAGTTATTTTTTATGTTCGACTTTTGGGATTAATATCTATCTATCTATCTATCTATCTATCTATCTATCTATCTATCTATCTATCTATCTATCTATCTATCTATCTATCTATCTATCTATCTATCATCGTTATATAGTGCCTTTCACATCTATCTATCTATCTATCTATCTATCTATCTATCTATCTATCTATCTATCTATCTATCTATCTATCTATCTATCATCTGTTATATAGTGCCTTTCACATCTATCTATCTATCTATCTATCTATCTATCTATCTATCTATCTATCTATCTATCTATCTATCTATCTATCTATCTATCTATCTATCTATCTATCATCGTTATATAGTGCCTTTCACATCTATCTATCTATCTATCTATCTATCTATCTATCTATCTATCTATCTATCTATCTATCTATCTATCTATCTATCTATCTATCTATCTATCTGTCTATCATCTGTTATATACTGCCTTTCACATCTATCTATCTATCTATCTATCTATCTATCTATCTATCTATCTATCTATCTATCTATCTATCTATCTATCTATCTATCTATCTATCTATCATCGTTATATAGTGCCTTTCACATCTATCTATCTATCTATCTATCTATCTATCTATCTATCTATCTATCTATCTATCTATCTATCTATCTATCTATCTATTATATAGTGCCTTTCACATCTATCTATCTATCTATCTATCTATCTATCTATCTATCTATCTATCTATCTATCTATCTATCTATCTATCTATCTATCATCTGTTATATAGTGCCTTTCACATCTATCTATCTATCTATCTATCTATCTATCTATCTATCTATCTATCTATCTATCTATCTATCTATCATCTGTTATATAGTGCCTTTCACATCTATCTATCTATCTATCTATCTATCTATCTATCTATCTATCTATCTATCTATCTATCTATCTATCTATCTATCTATCTATCTATCTATCTATCTATCTATCTATCTATCTATCATCGTTATATAGTGCCTTTCACATCTATCTATCTATCTATCTATCTATCTATCTATCTATCTATCTATCTATCTATCTATCTATCTATCTATCTATCTATCTATCTATTATATAGTGCCTTTCACATCTATCTATCTATCTATCTATCTATCTATCTATCTATCTATCTATCTATCTATCTATCTATGAAGCTAGTGGATTGAAATTTTTACAGTACACACAGTATTTGGACAAAAAAAAAAAGATGTAGTAGCCTAAAAAAAAATCATATTTTTAGGTGCAGTGGTGACTCTGTGGCTAAAGGTTCTGCGCTGTTATTTTCCCATTTGTGCAAGATGAGATTCTTCTCCTTCAGACACTTGAGGAAGATCCGTAACCTGAGAATTGCTCCGGGGTGCTGTACAATGGCTGACACTATGTTCTGACCCCCAAAGGTCATGTGAAGAGACATTTTCCCCTCAGGAGTTAACAGAGCAAATCAAAATCAAGAAGTGAATGGTAGATTCTTCTTACACTCTTAAAATAAATGTGTCAAAGCGGTTCTTTCAAGCAGTGCCATAAGTGAACCATTTTTGGTTCTCAAAACAACCAGCCACATCAGGATTTAATAAACAATAATCTAAACAATGTACAGAAGTTATTTAAAAGCAATTAAAATGTTAGGTTTTATCATAAAAATAATACGTATAAGTAGAGGGACATCAGACAGCCTGTACAGCCCACTAGTGCATTGTGTGCAGTTCTGCTCAACTCATTACAAAGAGGACAGAGCAACACTTGACGCTGTGCACAGGAAAGCAAGCAGGCGCACCCCAGGACTTGAGAACGTGTCCTTCTCTGACAGACTCCGAGAATTAAAGCTGTTTAGTGTCAAGCAAAGAAGACTGCATGGGGACCTACTATAGGTCTTAATATTTCTCAAACCAATTGATAAAGTAGGTCTGGCAGAATTCTTTAACATTAAGGGTGAATCGCATACTCATGGTCACTCACCGGTCGTTGAGCAGTAAAGACTGCATGGGGATCTAATTCAGGTCTTCAGGACTTTCCAAGACATCAATAAAGCAGATCCACCAGAATTCTTTCAACATAAGGTTTGAATCACATACGTGAGGGTGCGTTTGGAAATTAAGGGGAAGTGCATGTGGGACTGAAGCCAGGAAGCCCTTCTTCATGTAATTCAGTTCATTAAGATCCTCAATGGCATCACAGAATTCTCGAACTAAACAGTGAATTAATACTCGAGGACATCAGTGAAAATGAAGGGGACCTGCATGTAGGACTGACCCCAGATAGCATTTGCTTTCTCAGAGTTGTCAGAATCTGGAGCAAACTACTTGAAGGAGAAACACTGACAACCTTTAAGAAGGAACTGGATGAGACACTGGGACAGCTTAGCTATTAGCTGAACAAACCAGATTTGATGGACGCATTGGTCTTCTGTCATTTGTCAAATTTCCTATGTTCTTATGTAAGAATGTTTATTTATTTAGATCTGTATGCAAGCTCCATAAATAACTATGAACAGGTGATTACAGATTTGTGAAATATTAATGGATTCTTGTTTATAAAAGGACACAATCACACAGTCAAAGCTGAGGTCTTCTTAATCTGCTAGATCTCTGACCATACATAGCAGATTTCTGTTTTGTCCACACATTGTGAACCTTTTCAAAGTCCAAAGAACCAACTTCATACACAAAGAGCCCTTCCCAGAATTAAATGGGTCTTTGACAGGCAAACGTTGAACCGAAAACCACACAACCCAGCCAGACACCCTTTCCCTCATAATAATAAAGGTGCCAGAGTGGTTCTTCAGGGAGATGCCATAAAGGAACCCAAAAGATCCCTCCACATGAGGGTTCCAGAAAGAACCTTTCATTTATTTAGATTTGTAACAAACTCCATACAGTGAATTCCCATGAATAGATGGTAACAGATTTGTGAAATACCAAAGAGTCTAGATTTTAAATGAACTCCTGCTGCATACAACCCCACAGGCTAAGCTTTGGTTTTCTTTATCTCTTAGTGTCTCGCTTAGTAGCCCACCAAACATGAAGGATTTCAGTTTCTTTTTTTTTCTACATATAGGAAAGTTTTTCAAAGCACAAAGAGCCAACTTCATATGCAAAGAACTCTGCCCAGAATGAAAGGGTGCTTTGTCAAGCAATGAGTAGCAGTCTGGAGCCGCTCACATTCACACCATCGTAGGGACGGTGATTTGTTTATTTTTTTTTGGTGGGGATTCCAGGAACGCACCCAGCCTTGGCCCTACTCACACCCCTCACACACAGAGACACGAAATAACAGTATATAACCTAATAAAGCTGTTTTTTAAATGAAACAAAAATATAAGCAACAAATGGACAAATAACCCTCCCTTTCTCCCGCGACAATATCAAATACCAACACACCGATAAACACTAATGACAAAGTCCTTAACACAGTCCAATGCAGAGGTAATGGATGAAGTGACAATCCAGGGAACAGCTCTCTGTAAGTAATTTATTAAACAGCCCTACCAGTAGCCCTGATGTGGCGAGGGGTATTTTGATTAGGGAGTGCTCCCTTCGATGATGGCGATGGTAAATCTAACACGCTACTCACACGACAGGCAGGTAAGAGACAGTCCATACATTCATACAGGCGGAAGATGATGTAGATGGCAAAACAGACGGGTGAACACAAACACAAAGACTGACCTCATTTGCTGCTTAGCCAGCTCCCTTTTAAGATTCCCGCCGGCCCCTCTTGCCCCCCAGCAGCCCATGCGTTCTCCTCAATGTCCAATCAGGGCAATACCCTTAGGGTCAGCTGGGAAATGGAGTCCTTTAAGTTGTAGCACTGCTAGAAATGGCTCAATGACTATTCATACATCTCAGTAATAACCATAAATGCGTAAAGAACTAGGATTTTTTAAGAGTGTAATGACCCCATTTTTTTAGAGCACAGAAAAAAAAGGTTGTTGGACCTACAGATCAATTTATGCCAGCCATTCCAGAATGATAAAGCCTGCTTCTCCGACTCTGTCATTATTTTTGAGGTGCCTTTCTCGCCATTTTGCTTTTCGTTTTTCTTCTTTACACTTTTTCGTCGGTGAAGGCGACTCTCTCAGTGGGTGCTTTACTCCTCCTTGTGTGTCTCCAACTTGCCCCTCCTCTTTCATTGCATCACCCAAGCCAAACTGACCAATCAGATTGCTCTGAGGGTCTAGCCACACAGAAGACACAGGGACTGGAATTGTAAGCTGCACCTACATGAGAAATACAGCAGCCACAAAGTGAAATCCAGAATTATGAAATACATGTAGTGCAAAAGATAAAGATGGATTCATACTTTTAAAAGAAAAAAGTGAATGTTAAAAATGGTAATTATTTTCTACTTAAGGACAGCTATGAAAAGGATGAAGAATGGAAAAGCTGTTGGTCCAGATGACATACCTGTGGACGCATGGAGGTGTTTAGGAGAGATGGCAGTGGAGTTTTTAAAAAAATTGTTTAATGGAATCTTGGAAAGTGAGAGGATGCCTGAAGAGTGGAGAAGAAGTGTACTGGTGCCGATATTTAAGAATAAGGGGAATGTGCAGGACTGCAGTAACTACAAGGGGATAAAAGTGATGAGCCACAGCATGAAGTTATGGGAAAGAGTAGTGGAAGCCTGGTTAACAAGGGAGGTGATGATTAGTGAGCAGCAGTATGGTTTCATGCCAAGAAAGAGCACCACAGATGCAATGTTTGCTCTGAGGATGTTGATGGAGAAGTATAGAGAAGGCCAGAAGTGTCACAAGTGTCTGGTCAAACTTATAGGTAATCTAACTTAGACACCATTAAAATATCCGACTACGCCACCCAGTTTTATTAAGAGACTGGGAACTCCTGAAATTTACCAATAATAGCACACAGGTTTCTTTAAATTGGGCGGTGAGTAAACACACAATGAAAGACACAACAGTAATTTCTGGAAAAGGCAACAGTAAGTTCTATTGTACAAGACAATATAAGGTACATTAAAAAGATAAACGAACATAACAGAACCTAAACATATCAGGAATTAATTTCCTTTTTTGTAAAAGGAAAATACATAGTCCACACTCTAAAAGTCCGTAAAAACAAGAATTGGTGGATACAACCTTTAGTGGTGCAGAGTCCAGTTTGGGCACTGTGTTACCCCAACACTAAATTGTTCATGGATGCACTCTGTTCCCCAGCAGAAGTTGTGTCAAATTGTTGACTCCCTGTCAGCGTCTCTTCGTTGTTCCTTTTTCTTCCACTCTGGGCTCCTTGGGTTGCTGTGACCTAGGCACGGCTCATTCCTCGTCTGTCAGCTTTACTGGGTCCTCTCATGCGGCTTCCCTCTTTCGCTGGACCCACAACTGGCGTCTCCTTGTGGAGCTGTCTCTTCCTCCCTGGAAGTAAATGTTGCCGTCCTTGTGCCTCACGTCGTGCCAGCCAGGTACCCTTGTCTGCCTGCGAGCCCCTGTGCCCTGTCCGAGTGTCTTGGCAGCGTTTCCTGTGGACTCCCCCTCTGCCTTCTGCTGGCCAGCAGTTTATATTTACTTCACCCCTCTGTTGTCAGTCCTGGACAAACAGTTTAATCAATGGCACATCTAAATTGCCTGGGTTTAACAATTAATAAAAACACAAGTTAACAAAATGTATGGTTACCAAACATTAATAAGTACAGATATGCTGATTCGGAACCAATATTTCCAAGCCAGGTAAATACAGACATTCTACCAAGGCCAGACTTCAAAGCAGTGATTCTCTTGCAGGACAGCAAATACCATTAATAAGTACAGATAGCCTTTTAACTTCTCACCCCCCCTAGTCCCAACAGTGGGTGCCTAATGGAACCACCCAATGCATAAAAAAAAAATGTAAAAGTGTCCCCCTCTGACAGAAGGAGTTGCATTGCGTCTTTGTGGACCTGGGGAAAGCATATGACAGGGTGCCTCAAGAGGAGCTGTGGTATTGTATGAGGAAATCAGGAGTGGCAGAGAAGTATGTAAGAGCTGTACAAGATATGTACGAGGGAAGTGTGACAGTGGTGAGGTCTGTGGTAGGAGTGATGGATGCATTCAACGTGGAGGTAGGTTTACATCATATATCGGCTCTGAGCCCTTTCTTATTTGCAATATTGATGGACAGGTTAACACACGAGATTAGACAGGAGTCCCCGTGGACTATGATGTTTGCTGATGACCTTGTGATCTGTAGCAATACTAGGGAGCAGGTTGAGGAGACAATGGAGAGGTGGAGATATGCTCTAGAAAGGAGAGGAATGAAGGTCAGTAGGAAAAAGACAGAATACATGTGTGAAAATGAGAGGGAGGTCAGTGGAATGGTGAGGATGGAGGGAGTAGAGTTGGAGAAGGTGGATGAGTTTAATACTTGTGATCAACAGTACAGAGTAATGGGGATTGTGGAAGAGATGTGAAAAAGAGAGTGCAGGCAGGGTGGAGTGGGTGGAGAAGAGTGTCTGGAGTGATTTGTGACAGACGGGTATCAGCAAGAGTGAAAGGGAAGGTCTACAGGACGGTAGTGAGACCAGCTATGTTATATGGGCTGGAGACGGTGGCACTGACCAGAAAGCAGGAGACAGCGCTGGAGGTGGTAGACTTAAAGATGCTAAGATTTGCATTGGGTGTGACAAGGATGGATAGGATTAGAAATTAGTACATTAGATGGTCAGCTCAAGTTGAATGGCTGAGAGACAAAGTCAGAGAGGCGAGATTGCGTTGGTTTGGACATGTGCAGAGGAGAGATACTGGGTATATTGGGAGAAGGATGTTAAGGATAGAGCTGCCAGGCAAGAGGAAAAGAGGAAGGCCTAAGAGGAGGTTTATGGATGTTGTGAGAGAGGACATGCAGGTGATGGGTGAAACAAAACAAGATGACGAGGACAGAAAGATATGGAAGAAAATTATCCACTGTGGCAACCCCTAACGTGAGCAGCCGAAAGAAGAAGATGAAGATTGGTTAAACTATAACAAACACTGGGCTACAACATTCACACAACAAGAAAACATTTGGTCAGACATGAGGAGGATATGGTGGCTTACGAACACTGAATGAAGTACAGTGTAGCAGTTTACCTCACCTTCGGTTACTGACATTATGCTTAATAAATACTTTTTTTACACCACAATGGCATCCTGAAAGTCTCTATTTGCTCATAGTAAATGAAACAAGAGCGCAACATAAAGGTTGACATATTTCCAAAGGGCAAATAGCATTAACACTAAATTGTATTTTGTATACAAAACAAGCAAGCTAGATAAACTTTTATATAAAGTACTTCCAAAGGCCAAATGACATTACAATTAAATTGTGTTTTTCTATCTGACATTTATCTTTGTTTTAGGACTTGCCTTGGGGCCCCGCTAGTCTTCCAGCTTTCATTCTTTCTGAGTCATCAATTGCAGTATTTACTTCGGCTTCTTGATTGCTTTTCAGCTCTAATAGTCTGATTCAATGCTGCGCTGGTGTCAGAGGAATTACATTTAGATGATGAGATTAAGTTTAGATTTAGGCGAAACAGACCACGTTGCTGTTGCTGATATACAAGATCTATTAATACAAGGCGATTAGAATGCTTCCACTTGAAACTTAGACAAATCACCGGATATTTGAAGATGCATTAGCCTGTGATTCTTTGAGGAGATGCGTGGATATGTGTGCCGCTGCACATCTGTTCACTGTGCTGGGCTTTTTGATCCATATATAGATGTGTTTTGCAGCGGTGGATGTTCAGGAAATCTTCTCAGACATGCTGGTTATGCTTTGAAATATCCAATAACAATCCCGGTTGTATTCTGTTGTGACACTCATTATTAATGATGCCTTTCACGTTTCTGTCTCTTCTTGGCCAAAAATATCATCTAAGACTATGGCTTCTTTTGTTCATTCCTTGGGACCTCTGTGCTGATGGTGTGTTACAGTCTCGTATGTGTGTGTGCGTGTGTGTCTATCTGTCTGCAATATGATGTATGAGTACAGTGCATGCTGGAAAACCTTTAGGAATTTTAACCTTGTACTGCACTTGATGATCATTAGCTTGATTGCTACTAAGAAATGAAAGATTCTGAAATACGTCAGTGGTTCTTACCTGCTGCCTCTAACTGGACACTGAGACTGCAGTGTCTTCAAAAGGGTTGGTTGTATTTCTTAGGTCATCGTAAAGGTAGATTAGCAGTATATGACACACACACACACTTTGGGGATTTCATGTCCAGTTGCATTTGTTCATTAGTGCCCACTCTCATGCCAGTGTTATACACTACCCACGTTCTTAACAATTAAAGTACCAGAGTGGTTTTTCAGTGCATTGTTATAAGGCAGGGGTCTCAAACTCCGGTTCTGGAGGGCCGTGGTGTTGCAGGTTTTCATTCTAACCCTTTTCTTAATTAGTGGCATGTTTTTGCTGCTAATTAACTTCTTGTTGAATTCATTTTAATTGACTTGCTCTTGAAGACTCAGACCCCTTAGTTGTTTCTTTTTCCTTAATTAGCCATCGAACAAAAATGAGATATAAAGTGATCCAAAACATGACCAGCAAAGTGTGTCCCATCATACAATATCTGAAAATGAAGAAATATGAAAGTCTCAGGAATGCGGATCTGTTCAGATCCCCAAAACATTTGAACAGTGCTCTTAGAAAATAGAAAGTCAACAATATTTGAAAATGTCTGCTATTGCACAATGAGAGAAAGAACGGGTTTAATTAACAACAGGAATCGGCTCCTAATTAAGCTACTGGTTGGAGTCCAATTGGTGGGAGCTTGAGGCCCTGGCTTAGTTGGTCTTCCGTTGGCTCACTCACTTCACATTTAATTTCTGTTTTTGTTAAACTCTGGCCCAGTTAGACGACATTTGGAGGTTTTTCTCTCACTGGCCCAATCTGGACATTTAGAAGGAGGTCTAAAATCTTTTAAAATCTTGCCATTTAAGGAAAGAAATGAAGCAATTCAGAGGAATGACAAAGAAATTCAGGGGAACACATCTTAAAAAAACAAGTCAATTGAAATGAAAGGAAAAGGAGTTAATTAGCAGCAAAAATTGGTCACCAATTAAGAAAAGGGTTAGAATGAAAAAATGCAGCCACTGTGGCCCTCCAGGACCGGAGTTTCAGACCACTGCTATAAGGGAACCATTTTTGAACCATCCACAAAAAGGTCCCCGAAAAGAAACTTTATTTATTTAGATCTGATGCAGGTTCCATAATTAGCCTCAACACTGAGTTGTTGACTTTCAAAACATCTCTTACTGCACACAGTAGCACAGGCTAAGTTCAGATTTTTGTGATATGTTAGTAGCTTGCTATACATTAAAGATTTCAGATTTTTTTTCTACAGATTAGGAACCTTTTCAAAACCCAAAGAACTAGCTTCTTATTCAAAGAACCCTTCCCAAAATCAAACGGTTCATTGTCAAACGGTTGATCTACCAGAAACCAGCAGAGTGCCATTTTAGGTCCGTTATTTTTAAGGTTGCCCTTGCAGCTTGAGCAGCGTCTTGGCCTGTGCTCTATACTGCTTTGTCTCCACGTCTAGGCTCTGACCCCTAGAGGGCACTGCTTCTCTCTCTTTTTTTTTTAACTCGTTCCACAGTACGTTCGCTGTGCCATTTTGCTCGCCGTCCTCATCTAGCAGCACCAGGAGGTCCATTTGACCATTTGACATTGACTTTGCGACGCTGGGTCAGGAGATTACGGCCGGGGGAGGTCTTTACTGTGTTGCTCATTTGCCACTCGTTATCTTCAGACGGGCTGCAAGTATCGGGGTCTTTTCAGGTGTGCATATATAATAATCCGTTCGCAGGAATTGAACTTTACGAGCAGTTCTGTTCTGGTTTTATGTATTTAGCCTTTTTTCTTCTTCTTCTAACTACATTAAAAGAGTGCACTGTCATGCTTAAAAATGACCATATAAAAGAAGCGATGGTGGGTTTATTTTTTTATTTATTTATTCACATAAATCAAAGCTAATCTCACTGTGTGCGTTAAATGCAGTGGTAGTCTGTCTGGCTGTGTGAGGCTAAATTACATCTTACAAGGCTTGACACAAAACAACGTGCGATCGCAGCGAGGGTCCATTCTGTTTCAAATCGAGGAAATATTAAAATAAATATATGTTCGCCGATTTTGGTCTCCATTCGCGCCTTTCGCTATAAACACCGAGATGGAGCTATAATTAATGATAAAAGAGAATCTCTTAAAGGAAGGTATAAGCGAGCCCTACTGAGGGAATTTGAAAGCTCATTAACAGGTAGCATATAAATCGAGGCACTAACGAAGCCAGCCGCGGATATGCTCTGATTTAGGGCAGAAAGGACATTTTAGTGACTTTAATTGATATCAGGGGCTCGCGCAATGCAGACAGGCTTGACACTCTTTATACTGACATCAAGGAGGCACTCTGAACCCGACATTTTAGGGGAGTGGAGCCTGTTCAAGCAGCACTGTGCGCAGCGGCAGGAACCTGCAGCCTCTAACATTGTACATGAGACTCCAACACTGCAGGAGTCCGTTAATATAAAAGACAACGTCTGACCGAGAGGAAAACCAAATGGCCTGGAGCGGCATTCAGCCTCGAAACACTGCCTCCCTGAGGTTATGGGGGATATTTCTGACAAAATCAAATAAATACGGAGATAAGCAAAAAGTACAGTGAAATGTAACGGTAAAATGAATGTAACACACTAACTGTGAGTGCAACATGACATCTGCGGGAAATGGAAACCAACTTTTTTCTCATACCCAAAAATAACGGTTCTGTATTAGCACTTTACTGGGTAGTGTGGCTCCTCGCCTCCATTGCTTGGACCAAGTACCATTCAGTTCCGATATGTAACTGGGTCTTTGAGCTTTCACAAGGTTCCTATTATGTGGACAAAACAGAAATCTTTAATGTCTAGTGGGTTATAGATCAGGAAAACCTGAACTTAGCCTGTGCTTTTATCCTTCCAAATTCATGAACAGTTTGGTATTTCACAAATCTGTTATTATATATTCATATAATTATGAAGCCTGTTTACGGGCCTGAGTGAATAAAATTTTTTTGGAATGTTCAAGTGGATGGTTGTTAAGGGACCCAAAAACAGTCCCCTTATGGCATCGCTTTGAAGAACCACTTTGGCATAAGAGTGAGATAGCACAGTTAACGAATATCTGTTAAACATTCTTGAAAGGCCAATGAGATGTAAGTCAGGGTTTGGGGTCAAATAAAGTAAAGGACCAGAAAGGGGGTCCTCTGGGAGTTGCGTTGTGCAGAACTGCAAAGTACTCAGGTGATAAAGCTGCTAGGAGACGCGTTGTAACCGTTTCTTGAGTATAAGGTCAACCTCATTAGTTTCAGCTGCAGTATATGTATTAATCTATATGTTTATTTAAATGAAGTATAGCTTTCAGGAAAACAGCACCTTTGCTTCTCAAATTTTGTATGTGCTCTCGTTGTCAATGCCCGTCCTTTTTGAATTCTTTTTTTACCCACGGTAACATATTCAAGCTCATAAAACAGACCTGTTCCAAACCTGCTCTGATCGTGTCGCACCCATACTAACCAATCAGGACTCATATTTTTCCTTCAAACTCTTTTTTATTCAAGTCTTATCGTACAGGTTTGTAATCGTGAGGATCAAAGGTGAGTGTGCTGGATCGCGCATCGTTTTGAGTGCCTCTGCTTGTAGATGTTTAATTAAGATAGGGTAGCAGGGTGTATATTTAAGTCATCCTGAAAAGATCCGGCCATGATGACACCAATGCGGACCTAATAGGCTCTCCTCAGCCCCTTACGAATTCGCTGTTGGGGAAGTGAGAGAGCGGCGGCACGGTGCTGCTTCGCAATTAGAAGACCCGGGTTCGCTTTCCGGGTCCTCCCTGCGTGGAGTTTGCATGTTCTCCCCGTGTCTGCGTGGGTTTTCTCCGGGTGCTCCGGTTTCCTCCCACAGTCCAAAGACATGCAGGTTAGGTGGATTGGTGATTCTAAATTGGCTCTAGTGTGTGCTTGGTGTGTGGGTGTGTTTGTGTGTGTCCTGCGGTGGGTTGGCACCCTGCCTAGGATTGGTTCCTGCCTTGTGCCCTGTGTTGGCTGGGATTGGCTCCAGCAGACCCCCGTGACCCTGTGTTCGGATTCAGCGGGTTGGAAAAATGGATGGATGGATGTGTGCTTGGTGTGTGGGTGTGTTTGTGTGTGTCCTGCGGTGGGTTGGCACCCTGCCCGGGATTGGTTCCAGCTTCGTGCCCTGTGTTGGCTGGGATTGGCTCCAGCAGACCCCCGTAACCCTGTGTTCAGATTCAGCGGGTTGGAAAATGGATGGATGGAAGTGAGACAGCAGTAGAAGGTTGATGAATTTTTTTAGGAGTGATTTAATAATTTCTAGCAATTTTCATTACCGACGTTAAGAGAGACATTAAACCATACAGAACAACTTCTATTACTTCTATTAATGGCGTTTTACTGGGTTGTCTTGCTCCTCATAGAACCTTGCTTGACAAAGATCCATTTCATTTTGTGAGGGGTTTTTGTGTATGAAGTTTTTTTTTTTAGCTTTTAAAATCAGAAGGAGAACTTGTTATCTATTCATGGTTTCTTACGAAGCCTTTTACAGATCAAATAAAGGTCTACAACTTACAAGTGGACAGTTCTTCTGCGAACCAAAAATAGTTCCCCTATTGTATTGCTCCGAAGAACTATTGGCCTCTTTAGTATTTTAAGAATGCACAACAGATTCTATAGCTGCGGACCTCCAGCGTTCCACTCCATTGAGAAAGTCGTCGCTTTATATTGTATCGGGCACCAAGGTGGACAGGCCGAGACACACACCGAATGGAAGTAAAGCCCAATAACGGGCGCGATTATTCCACAACAAATAATTTACAGCAGCCTCTAGCAGAATCAAACTCGCAAACACCCTGTTTAAATAACAAGTCACTTCACTAGGCAGGTTATTTCACTCTCGCGGTGTCCCCGATCGTTGCAGCGTCTCGTGTCGTGCCCCTTTTCTTGCAGTTACCCCGTTATCATCTGCAAGTCCGTATTTATAATGCCATGGGATTCTCCACCTGCCTTCTCGGGCCTTCTCAGACTTCGTAGGAATAACGAGAAAGTTCCAGAACTTCCTGGATCGCAGCACTCGGCACAACAGTGAATGCCCTGCTGTCAATCACATGTCCAGAACCCGCCCATCTCTAGAGTGACGATGTTGACTATTACAATATTATACGTCACTGTGGGGAAGACTCACGTAAGATTAGGGTTGGGGGAGGGTCAGCCGACGCTAGTTAAGTAAACCAAATGACAAAATCCTGCAAATCCAACTGGCTGTCCAGCGGAGCTCCTGAATCGCGGGAGGTCCCCAACTTTAACCACTTTTGTAATGCAGTTTTTAAAGCACATAAGACTCTTGGGGAACTAAAAGATGTGCAACGGCACGTGAGCTCAGACTTTGAAAATAACTGAAAATAACCAACTAAAACATTTTGCCAATGACACAAGTGGGATTTTTTCCATTCTAGTGGGAGATTCCGTTTAAAGCGTATTTGTTTACAGATTAGACCCTGAGGAAACCCAAACTGTACCTGCACTCAAAAAATTCTTGCTGGAGTTACTTAACTGCATATGTTATGTCAACAATTTCCACGAAAAGGAGTTGCGTAAATTTTAAATCAAAGTATTTTAGTATTGTCTCCTAAAATAAATTACACACAGTGAACACAATGTGGCCAAGTAAGAGCAATAACATTTACTTATGTTCAACAAACTAAACTAACACAACCTCAGCATTGTTTTATTTCACTGGGTTTAATAACTCCAATACATACATTTTTTTAGCAGCATGAACCAAATGGACTTACACAAAAGTTACTTCACAGCATCTTGTATTTCCTTAGCTGTAGATAGCAATACTAATGAATTATAATCTTGTGTAATAAATATTCAAACCATATCAACACTGTTCAATTTATTGAGTGTATTCATACATAAGATAATTAAGTTATATTTTGGTTCATTGCATTTTTCATGCAATCTTAACATTAATTAAATTGTTGTTTTGGATACAAAAAAAAAATGCATTTCTGATGTAGGTTGGGCGGCGTGTTCCAAAATCAGCTTCCACAACTCTGCATGTGTACAGTGCCAACGTGTTTGAATTCTTTATGATGTTCTACTTTGTCATCTACTCTTTGTCTTTTATTTCCGGCCCTTGGCACAAAGTCTTATCTCGCGAGACGTGAAAATGTCTCTCTGAGAAAATCACGTCTCGTCTCCTTTTTTTTTTTTTTATAATAGAGAGATACAATTCAGTAATCTTTATCTGATTTACGTTTGTGACTTTGACATGCTACGTTTGCAAAATCAGGTTGGCTTTATGTGATTTATTTGGATGTGTTTCATGCACTAATTTTAGGTTTTCTTTCCTCATTAAAGCATGGGGCTAAATTTATTCAAGTGTAAATTGCTGTCTTTGATTATTTTGAAGGTTGAGGTGTGTGAGGGTGAATCATATATGCACGCTTAAAAATAAAAAGGTGCCAAAGTGGTTCTTCCAAGCGATGCCATACAGGGACTATTTTTGGTTTTTAAAGGACCTTCCACATGGAGGTCCCAGAAGGATCCCTTTATTTATTGAAATTGGTAACAGGTAGCATAAATAGTCGTGAAGAGATGATAGATTTGTGAACGAGTTTCTGATTTTAAAAAGGACTGTCACTGCATATAATAACTCAGGGTGAGTTCAGCTTTTCTTGATCTGTTTTATAGCACCAGGGTAGCCCACATTAAGGGTTTCTGTTATCTCCACATACTAGTAGCCTTTTTAAAGCCTGAAGAACCCATCCATCCATCCATCCATTGTCCAACCCGCTGAATCCGAACACAGGGTCACGGGGGTCTGCTGGAGCCAATCCCAGCCAACACAGGGCACATGGCAGGAAACAATCCTGGGCAGGGTGCCAACCCACCGCAGGACACACCCAAACACCAAGCACACACTAGGGCCAATTTAGAATCGCCAATCTACCTAACCTGCATGTCTTTGGACTGTGGGAGGAAACCGGAGCCCCCGGAGGAAACCCACGCAGACACGGGGAGAACATGCAAACTCCACGCATGGAGGACCCGGGAATCGAACCCAGGTCCCCAGATCTCCCAACTGCGAGGCAGAAGCGCTACCCACTGCGCCACCGCGCCGCCCGCCTGAAGAACCTATACTTTATATTTCAAAAATCCATCCCAGAAAGAAAGCATTGGTTCTATGAAGGGCCACCCAACTCAGTACATGGTCACTTAGGGACTTACAGCGCAGTTCTGATTTCATGTATTTGCTCGCCAAGTTATTTTTCATCTTTTTCTGTAAGCGTGGCTTTGAATTGTCAGCAGTCCTGTACATGCTCCTTGATTCACAGCGTTTGTTTTCATCGTAGCGTGAGCTGCATCTCACTTTTAGTTTCCAAAATAAACTGTCAGGCATAAATTTAGCCCTCAAAGCAGCTGACTTGCACTGCGCTTTATTTAACCGCTTACTCGAGTAGAAATTCTACAGCAAAATGTTAGCAACAAAAGCTAACGTGTTTCTCTACTCGCGTCTGCCAGCCTTCAGTCCCTCCAGTCTTGGTGGGTTTTCGGGGGTCTGTCTGCCTCAAAGAGACCCGTGAGGTCTACCTGGTGTTTTCAGTGGACAGTGCCGACCTCTGAGCTTGAACCACGCATGCACCGTTCGGGTCCCATCTATGGGGAATGACGAAAATACAAATGGACGTAACTTGAATAAGCGCTACACAAGAGCGGCAAGTAGTGCGGGAGGGAACAACACAGTGGAGAGCAGCAAAAACAGAACCCGCGTCCGACATTCTGAGCGATGGACACAGGTACAGATAGAGAGTGTGAAAAAGTCAACGCTTACAATGACACTTGATAGCCGGCAGAGCACAGTCTGCCATGTCAAAGATGAAAAACAAAGCGAGTCTGATCCTTCAACTATCTATTTTGAAAGTCAGAGAGAGAAAGAGCGGGGAAAGAAAAATATTCTGGCTTCCAGTTAATTTTACAATATCGGGTATTTTCAGCTATTAGCGTAAAACTAAGAAACATGAAAGCAGCAATAAAAACACATCAACCACGTTAATTGTTGCAGACCCTTGCCACTCTTTTATCAATTTAACAATATTTTAGCAAAAAAAAAGCACATGTTTTCCATATTGTGAGCAAACAGGTCAGGTCAAGTTGGTATAGCAGGATGCTGCACCCAACACGCGACGAAGCTGCTCGGGATCCCGGTTAGCAACATGCAGTCCAGTCCCATCCATCCATTTGAGTACTGAGAAAAGCGCTATACAAATGTAATGAATTATTATTATTATTATTATCCAACCCTTGGCAATTCTAAATTGGCCTTGGTGTGTGTGTGTCCTGTGGTGGGTTGGCACCCTGCCCGGGATTGGTTCCTGCCTTGTGCCCTGTGTTGGCTGGGATTGGCTCCAGCAGACCCCCGTGACCCTGTGTTCGGATTCAGCGGGTTGGAAAATGGATGGATGGATGGATGGATTATCCAACCCGCTATATCCTAACTACAGGGTCTGCTGGAGCCAAACCCAGCCAACACAGGGCGCAAGGCAGGAACAAACCCTGGGCAAGGCGCCAGCCCACCGCAGGGCACACATACACACCCACACACCAAGCACACACTAGAGACCATTTAGGATCGCCAATGCACCTAACCTGCATGTCTTTGTACCGTGGGAGGAAACCGGAGCACCCGGAGGAAACACACGCAGACACGGGGAGAATATGCAAACTCCACGCAGGGAAGAACCCGGGTTGATAACTGCGAGGCAGCAGCGCTACCCACTGCGCCACCGTGCCGCCCAGTCCAGTCCCACCCTCCGGAAATGACCGTCTATCTGCAGCAGCCAGGTGTAAGGTGGGCGACCCATTGGCCTAGTTCGGCCACTCGGGTCCACAACACATGAGGATCACCCTCAGGGAATCCCGCCACATTGCTGTAGTGCCGTAACTGACAATGCCGATAATGTGCCTCATTTGGGACTCCGTGAACATTTGGCCCAAAGTCAGACCAGCGGTACCCAACGATTCTCTGAAGGGACGCAGTACTGAGAGGGCGTGTTGGGGCAAAACAAGAGAAAACTTGCACTGCACTTCTCTAAAAATTAAGATGCCAGGTGCGGTTCTTCAGAGCGATGCTATAGCGATGCCAAACAGCCATCCACATGAAGGTTCCAGACAGAACTTTTGTTTATTTAGATCGGTTCCATACACAAACGTGAAAAACTGATATCAACTTAGTGAAATACCAATGGGTTCATGTTTTTAAAGGGGATTCCAGCTGAACAGAGTCTGGGTTCAGCTTTTCTTGATCTTCTTGTATCCTTTTAGGCAGCCGTCTTACAGATTTCTGTTTTGTCCACATATTAGGAACATTTTCAAAACCCAAAGAAGCAGTTTCTCATGAAAAAAAAAACCTTCCCAGAATGAAATCATGGTGGCTTTTTACTTTATACCAAACGTGTAAGTGAGGAAAAAAAACTTTAAAATGTAGCTACTTACCCCCCCCCCCCCCAAAAAAAAAACCAAAACATATCCAGTATATGGCAGAGGGGGCACTTTTCTTGTTATTCTTGTCACTACAGCTGTCCCGATGTTACGGACCCCCGAACCTGCCACTGGATCTTCTTTTCTTTTACACTGAAGCGTATGCGACAAGAAGCGCCAGTCGATTCAACTGGGTTGCCAGGTCTTTCAAAAATGTCCAGTCCAATGACAGCTGAAAAACCCGCCATAGTACAGCCCCATGAATGGCGTGTGCTTCATTTAGATGAAAAAATCTAAGAGCCTGGGCGGTTTGGAGGATATTTGGGTGGTCACCTTGGAGTCTTGAGGGCGATGGAAAGCGGTATTTGGGTCCTTGGTGTTTCAAGTACGGCACAAGACCGGTGGAGGGAAGAAAGAAAGGTGAAGGAACGAGTTGCACGATTCACTTTTAAAAAAATAATAATTTTAAATAAAAACCGTGTACCGTTTTCAAAAATAGACCAATTTGGCAGAAAACCCGCACATCTGACAATCCTGTGGTCGAACTGCATATTTGATCGACTTTTCAGAGATTCCTCCTGCCTCCTGAGACTTTTAGGGGCTCTTTTGCATTTTAGGTCTTTCCGCTGCCGGGTTCTTAAGTTACATTTGCTTGTTACCACTCACAACTCGGTTGCTTCATTAGCATATGCATTACCCTCTGACGTGGCACGCGCAAAGCTCCTCCCACCCTCCGCTCTATTCCTGAAGGCCGCTGGCACCGCTATACTTTTTATTTTTCTGCCGGTCATTACACTGTTATTTGTCATTGTGCAGCACTGGTCACCATTGCTTTGTCTTACATCAGGATATTCATGTTCCGGTCCTGTTGGGCCGCAGTGGCTTCAGGTTTTCATGCTAACCCTTTTCTTAATTAGTAACGAGTTTTTGCTGCTAATTGACTTCCTTTGCATTAATATTAATTAGATTGCTTTTAAAGACTCATGCTCCTAATTGTTCTTTTTTTTTCTTTAATTAGCAGTCAGACAAAAATGAGATACAAAGTGAGCCAGCACATGACCAGCGAACCTGTGCCCCTCATGCAATATCTGAAAATAAAGAATGGTGAAGGTCTCAGTAACGTTGATCTGCTCGGGTCCATTAAACAGTTTGGCAGTGCTATTAGAAAAAAGAAAATCAACAGTTTTGTAAATGTCTGCTGTGGCAGAATGAGAGCGCCAACAAGCCATAGAATAAAATAAATGAGCTTAATTAACACAAGGATTTCATTGTAATGAAGATACTGGTTGGAGTGAAATTGATTAAGGTTTGAGGCCTGGACTTAGCTGGTCATCTTGCTGGCTCACTTCACATCTTATTTTTGTTTGTTTGCCACTTATGGAAAAAAAAGAAGCAATTCAGAGGACTAAGTCTTAAAAAACACGGCAATTAAAATGAAGGAGAAAGAAGTCAAATAACAGCAGAACTTGGTCACTGATTAAGGAAAAGCTGCAGCCACTGTGGTTCTCCAGGATCAGAGTTTAATATCCTTGTATTATATCATCATTTTTATTTGTTTGTTCACCATGAAAACAAGAGATTAAATTTTTTTCCCAGTCATCACTACAAAACACACAGGGTAAGTAACATAAAAAAACTATTCAATTTCTTTAGTAGAGTTTGAAAATGCAATGCCATGCTATATTATATTTTGTCATCTTATGGTTTGCTTTATTTTTCTCCATATTGTGGAAACATCGCCCACCCAAAAATGATACAATTTACTATTCCAGGGTAATGTGTACCACAGCCCTCTAAATGTGACACAATGGCTTCAGTCAGCGCTAACCTCAGATTTGTAGAATTTCTGGTTCTGATGCAATGACTTTCCAATGCCTTGTGGTGGCGCTATGGCAAAGTGAAACTGCACGTTGTAGCATAAAAACACATAGGGAGACATGCTGCCTTCACTTTCTCTGGGCCCATTCCATCATTGATGGAGTCTACTCATGTCCTGCTGGGCTTGCATGTATTTTTTTTGTGCTTGTTCGTTTGAGTTGGCTTTATTCACAGTAGATGCCTGCATTGCCTTTGTCCATGTGATGCAGACATCTAATCCTTAAAGTAGATGTTGTGACTCAAATCTTATTGTATTCATAACTTCAGCTATTAGTTTTTGGGTGCAAAAGGAATGGCACCAGCCTGCTGTGTCTGATAGACTGTGGCAGGGCAGTTGGAGTGACAGAAAGTGACACTAAGAACTTCATATACGATACCTGAGCCCCCTCATTGTCCTGTTTTTATCTTTTCCAGTGTGTTCAGAAATGTAGGAAGGTATCTGGAATGCCTATTGTGTTTGGAGTATTCTTGAAAATTCTGTAGTGTAGTCATTATGAGAAAGAAGAACATGAGAAAAAAATGCTGATCTGAACAGGCCATTCAGCCCAACAAGGCTCACCAATTCTATACAAGTAATTTCTCCAAAATACGATCAGGTTGAGGTTTGAAGGTCTCTAGAGTCCTGCTCTCCACCACATTACTTGGTAACTTACGTGTCTGTGGTTCTCTGTGTAAAGGAAAATTTGTGCAAAATGTACCTTTAAGAAGCTGCTGTGTATCCCCATTTTCTTGATGAACTAATTTTAAAATGACAGTCTCGATCCACTAGACTAATTCCTTTAATAATTTCAAACACTGCAATCATGTCTCCTCTTGATGTCCTTTTTCTGAAACTGAAAATGCTCAACTTCTTTAATCTTTCCTCATCACTCATCCCCTCCGGTGCTGGAATCGGCCCAGTCGCTCTTCTCTGGACTGGACATAGCGCTGCTGTGTCCTCTGCTGCTTAGGCATTTGCACCAGAGAGCAGGTGGAACAAGCCTAAGCCCGGGTTTTGTTTTCCAGTAAGTTTTATTCTTTAATGAAAGGCCTTGACACCCAGCATGAAATACACAGTGAGTTCTTGCACTAAATGTGAAAATGGTGCCAAACTGGCAATGCATGATATGGCTTTGGTGATGCAGCAGTCACTTATTAGCTTCAGTGTGAGTTGGCATGCAAATGTAAAGCTTCAGCCGGATTCCAACTGAGTGCCAGCGCTTATTGACAGTGCTTATTGTGACTTGGGGTCTTTGACCTCTTGTTACAGTACACTATAAGCAGTGTGACAGATACTTTAGAGAAAAGTAAAATCTCAAGCAATACTAAAAAAAAGCAACAAAATGGACAATTAGCACCTCAGTCATTTGTGTCATGATATACAGCGGATAAAAAAAAATTCAGATCCCATCATTTTCTGCACATTTCATCGTGTTGTAGATTTAATTTTAAGAGGATAAATGTGCAATTTTTACCCATCAATCGACACTCAATAACCCATAATGTCAAAGTGAAATCATGTTTTCAGAAAGGTCTGCAAGCTTATTAAGAATCCAAAACTGAAATCTCTTATTCATAGAAGTACCCATTTCCTTAATTCAGCACAAGCAACTGCAGCCTTGTGTCTTCTTGGATAAATATCTACAAGCTGTGCACACCCGGATTTGGGAAGTTTATGCCATTCTTCCTAGTCGATCCTCTCAAGCTCTGTTAGATTGGAGAATTATGGAGGGCACTGTATTCTTGAGAACCTTGAATGCTGCTGACATTTTCTGTAGTCTTCCCCAGACGTGTGCCTTGAATGCTGCTGACATTTTCTGTAGTCTTCCCCAGACGTGTGCTTTGACACAAACCTGTCTTCAAGCTCTGCCCCCTGGCCTGGTATTTGCTCTGAAACACACTGTCAACTGTGGGGGGGCTTCTCTAGACAAGTGTGTGTCTTTTCTAATTATGTCCAATCGACTGTGGACTCCAAACAAGGTGTGTGACCATCAATAGAATGAAACGCACCTTGGCCAAAATTCATGTAGCATAGCAAACATTATTTAACATAAGTTTGATAATTTTTGAAAAAATCCTAAAATCCTGATTTTGCTTTGTTCATTCCAAGGTATTGAGTGTTGTTTGATGCAGAAAAGAATAAATTTAAATGATTTTAGCACAAGGCTGCAACATAACAAAATAAGAAAAATAGTGAAGGAGTCTGAATACTTTCTGAAAGCACTGCATTACAGGTTGTGGTTTGTGGGTGGTACCCCAAGAGGCAGGACCACCATGATGTCACCATTGAAGGGCCTCCCTCAGACGGGGGAGCACAGTACTTTGATTGTCATTTGGAGGATGCGCTTTTGTAAGTGTTGATTTGCACAGACTTGACTATGGGTTTGTAGCTCATATTTGCTTGATTTCTTCATACACCCTCATTAATGTCATAGTAATTGCCATCCTCTTCAAGATCAACAGTTCTGACCACAAAAGAGCACGGTTGGTTTGTTTCTATAAGGTGTGTGTGTAATTGAAAATAAATACTTCAGGAGGGGAATTTATTGTTAAGGTCTTCGTTATAAACTCAACATTTCATCTTCACTCCTCCAAATGACAATCAATGAACCATTAAAGTACCAACTCGCCTGCCTCGCATGTATAGGCTGAGAGGGCGGTCCTTCAGCAGTGACATCAGGGTGATCCCGCCTCCTAGGGGTTCCGCCCACAAAGCACAAGGAAGTTAGGAGAACACAAAATAGATTGAAACTACTGTATATAATAAATAAACAGAACAGTATTAACATCCATCCATCCATTATCCAACCCGCTATATCCTAACTACAGGGTCACGGGGGTCTGCTGGAGCCAATCCCAGCCAACACAGGGCGCAAGGCCGGAAACAAACCCTGGGCAGGGCGCCAGCCCACCGCAGACAGTAATAACAGAATTTATATAATAAAAAACATGTACAAATAATAAATCAGAAATACCAAAAAGGACAAAAGAAATCAAACATAAGACCAGGAGCACACCCTGGCTTTAACAGTATAACTGGTGTAGAAGCCGAGCACTTTGCAGGTTTCCATACAAACTCACATGGAGTTCACTAGAATTTTCTACCGATTGCGAGAATCTAAATTCCATTTGTATTAATCAAAGACAAAGCTGCTTTTAAAACCTGGGTAGAGTAAAACAACAAATGGAGTGTGTGTGTGTATGTGTGTGTGTATGCGTGTACACTCCCTTGACTCGATTCACTGGCTCAGGAATCTCCGAGTGATAAAATGTTATGAGTAGGCCATAATTTGTATTCGTTTTCTTAATTAAGAAGCTTCTCCTAACTTGACCAGGATTTAGGAGAATTCAGGAGCTGTCCTAACTCACTAGGAGCTACCGGAACATGGCGATCAGGCAGAGGTTGACACGTTAATTCCAGGAAAGGCAGAATATTTTGTAAATGCCAGACCACAATGGACTTGTAAAAACAGAGCCAGTCATTCCATTAGGCTGCATAGGGGCCCCATTTATGAAATTTAAGGGGCATGTACTTTGGACACTGAGGGGAGCTGTTCTGGTAACTCAAGGAGCATGTGCTTCAGACACCAAGTGAGTCACCACCCAACCAAGGTCTTCGAAGGCTAATAATAACACTGAATACAGTGGAACCTCGGTTCACGACCATAATTCCAAAACTCTGGTCGTAAACCGATTTGGTCGTGAGCTGAAGCAATTTCTCCCATAGGATTGTATGTAAATACAATTAATCCATTCCAGACCGTACAAACTGTATGTAAATATATATATTTGTTTTTAAGCACAAATATAGTTAAACCATAGAATGCACAGCGTAATAGTAAACTAAATGTAAAAACACTGAATAACACTGAGAAAACCTTGAACAACAGAGAAAACTAACACTGCAATAGTTTGTGCTATAGCGCTACCAACCGCTGGCTAAAAACACTTTTTTTTAATGAGTTTTAAGCACAGGGAAAAAAAATAAACATTTGAAAAAATCCATAATTTAATAAACCACCAAGAAAAGCAACATTGCACCAATGCACACTACGAACCGATCGCTGTAAACAGAAGTGAAAATAAAATCAAGCCCAGTGCATTCTTTAACTGCCATCCCACCTTATGAGTCCAGCCCCCTCTCTCTCGCGCTGCCCGTGTGTGTGCGTCTGTCTCTCTCTCACGCTGCCTGTGTGTGTGCGCGGCTCTCTCTCGCACTGCCTGTGTGTGTGTTGCACAGGAAATGCACAGGGAGAGACTGAACATGTACAAATCGAAAGGGAAACTGGCTTGTTCGTATACCGAGTGTGTGGTCGTGAACCGAGGCAAAAGTTTGGCGAACTTTTTGGTCGTAAACCAATTTGTACGTGTACCGAGACGTTCGTGAACCGAGTTTCCACTGTACTTGGAATGGACACTATGGGGACCCATTTTGATAGCTCAAGGGGCGCGCACTCCAGTCAATGAGGGAGACAACTCCAGGTCCTCAAGGTCTAATATTAATACTAAATTTGTGTTATGGACACCAAGGAGCAGCATTAATGAAACTCAAGCAGTGTGCACTCCGGACCTTTCTGAACTGTGCACACCAAGGGTCTCCAGGGCTCAAAATACATGTGCTATATACACTGAGGGGAACCCTAAAGCTCCATATGGTCTTCTCTGTGTACGTACATATTATTTTGAAATTGATGGTACAATATTCATAACCAGTCTTGTACGTTACATAATTGCTCCATCTACATGGAGAAGTCAATTGCAGTCAGCCAAAATGAAAGTTGCTAACTTTGGTGTTTTGGCCACAAGGGAAATTCAGCATTGCAATAATGATGATTTTGGTATGTCCCAACCAACCATTTCTCGAATTCTGCACCAAACTCTGAACGCCCTTACAATGTGTAAGGTAATAATGCAGACTCATGGATTTCCCCAGCACTCCACGTGAGGAAATGTTAAAGCAAGCTATATTCATGCAAATTGTTGGTGTTTCTAGAGTTGACATTTGCCCCAAGTGTGGCTAAGCATGCATATGTGAATCGCAGGTCATGACGTATAAATGCAAGCTGTTTTATTCTTGTTGCTGTACTTGCCTGTGATTTGCAAGGAAACTACAAAACACCCTGATGAGTGTCATGTTGTTATGGTTTGGTGAGGGCTGTAAAATCATAAAGTCATTCATTCTCACTCCTTACTAGGAGTGGGTGTAGGACTCTTCATCACTACTTCTCCAGTCCTGCTCTGGGGTAGGACACATTCTTATCCTAGTCAGCCTTTTATTTCAATTCCTAGAAGTAATTCTGCGACGCTTGATGAATCTGAGGCCCAGATCTGGACTTGTAGTACTCAGTGTGACGGACCTCTCCTGAGTATACGCAATGTTTTTATTTGCTGTCCCTTTGTGAAAATGGTACACTGCTTTTCTGAACTTTTGGGAATCGTTCAGCCATACTTTAAGTCCTGTTTAATCCTGGTTACCTCATTCACACAAGCAGTCGAGGGCGCAGAATGCTGCTATGACACGCAGCTTTCAGAGAGAGCCGCTCCCCTGCACTTGGCCTGTGAATAATTCAGCATCCTAAGGACTTCAATTGAACTGCATTCTGGCATGGCTGCTGCCTACGTTCTCCTTTCTTTGTGCTGTCTGAAGGGTGCGGACGCTCTCTGTGTGACCTCTCCCCACGAAGGCTTTTGGCTTTCTTTATGTATTGTTGCTCTGGCCCAGACAAAATCAAGAGCCCCCGACAGGGTGTTCGTATCTGCCGTCTTTTTGGCTCAGTCATTATTGATGATGGTGGTGGTGGGGCGGGGATGGAGGTTTATCCTCCTCTTTGTTGGCTGGACCCCCTTCTGTTTTAAACTTAATTTGCTTGGATATCCACCCCTCTGTGTTATGAAACATTGATGTGAATGAAAGAGTCTTGTGCATCTTGTGAGGAGTCCATTGCTCTACTTCACTACCGGTGGTCATATGACTTAACAGCACTTGTGTTAGCGGGTGCCTCTGTGAGGCTGGGGGGCTTCCAGACCCAAAGGACTTCCCGGTAACACTTTACATTAAGTGTCCATAATTACACTGTAACTACCTGTTGTGGAAGCTCAGCCCCGGAACACAGACAGGCACACACCAATGGTTCCTAAAAGCACACGTTTATTTACAATTTGTCCACACAACACACAGTGTCCCTGCACCAAACACCCTCTTTATGGGCCCTCCAATGGTCCTTCACCACCTCCACTCCACTCCACCGAGCTCTGTCCTCTTCCTCATGACTCCAGCTGTCGACTAGAGGGAGGCGGCCCCTTTTATTCTCACCCGGACGTGCTCCAGGTACTCTCTGATTGACTTCCTGCGGCACTTCCTGGTGTGGCGGAAGTGCCGCATGAGCACCCGGAAACCCTTTGGGGGTCCCCAGTATTTCTTCCGCCAGCACCTCCGAGTGTGGCAGAAGTGCTGACATCTGAGGCCGCACAATCGCCTGGGTGCCCCCTGGCGGTGGCCATGGACCTTTATAGGTTTGAGCTTCTATGCTCGAACCCCGTGGTCCCCATACCAGGTGGGGCGGCTGCCCTCTTGTGGTCCTGAGAAGGTACAGTCCTTCTCCTGGTCCATCCAGGCATGGCGACTGGGCACAAGCCCCAGCCGACCACCACACTGTATAAGTACAGTGTAACTATGAGTTATTACTCTGTACTTACTGTGTAATACAAAGTAACTTTATAGTCAATTACGCAGTTGTCATTGTTATTCCACAGTTAATATAATTACAATATTTATCACTGATCCAAAAACAAGTGCACTTACATAGTTACATTGTATCTGTACTTTCAAAATGTAATAAAAACATTATTCTATGTAACTACAACTATGTAACTGATGTTCCATGGTCTGGGCAGTTTTAATGGAGAATTGCAGTGATAACTGCTTAGGTTTTCGATGATATTTCAAGATCTTTTTTAAATGGTGAAAACACCTTTGGTGTTGCAAGTAATCTGTATTGAGCAGTGACAGGCATTCAAATCAGCAAAATTACAAGGGGACCCACATTTTTGCACAGCCAGTTTTTCACATTTGATTTAATTTCATACAACTAAATACTGCTTCACTAAAAATCTCTGTTCGGAAAACACCCCAATACTCAGATGTTCCTAGGAAATGAAAGACATACCACTGTTATCTTTTTTGTTGAAAGTAGAGTCAATTATTATGCAGGCTGAGAGGGGTTCCCGAACTTTTTCATATGACTGTACATCATAAGTATGTAAGTACATTTGTTTTTGGATCAGTGATAAATTGTTACATTGTAATTATATAAACTGTGGAATAACAATGACAACGGAGTAATTAACTATAGTGTTACTTTGTATTACACAGTAAGTACGGAGTAATAAATCATAGTTACATAGGTAATTACAGGTAAGTTACAGTTAATAGTTAATAATAGTAATAATAGTTACAGGTAATTACATAGTAGTTACAGTGTAATTATGGACACTTAATGTAAAGTGTTACCGACTTCCCTCATCAGACCAACAGTGAAAATATATGTTTAATTTTAGAAAACAGAAAACAGAAAAAAATATCTGGGCACTTTTAGGTTAACATAAGAGAAAGGAACTGCCACTGTATGTTGTGTCGCGTGAAAGTAGAGGCAACGGACGGATTGATGGGTGGGCACGATAACGCTCGAATTCTACAAAAGTTAGCGAGTAGACAACAGAGTTGCATCCTGATAAGAGAAAGAGAAAAACAACTAATCTCTTCTCAGATCAGGCAATTGGCACAACAAGCCATTGCCAAACCATACAGAAGATAACCTCAACACTTAAAACATTGACGGAAGACGGAATTGGCAAAAGTGCTACCACTGAATGTCATAGCCAGAGATTCCCGAGCATCATGTGAGTCAAGCATCACGGTGAGCTCAACAGAAGCAGCTTCTTCTCCTTGTCCTCCTCGCTCACCTCTTCCCACTGCAGATAACGGTGAGTCAAGATACAAGTAGAAATAACAATATATGGTATTTGAATAGAAACAAATCCATAACAACGCTGGGGTCTCGCAATGTTTCACGTTAACGCCACATCAGTTTTCCCCTGAATTACAACAAAGTGGTCAGGCAAAGCATGGGTTTAATTTAATTAGATTTCTGAGAAAAAGTTTTGTTTGAATTGTTTTTTACTTTAGCGGAAGGGCAGGTTGAGTTTGAAATAATGGAGAGCACTCATGTTGAGTTTTCCTAGGGACTGACGATGGGGGGGGGGTTAGGGGAAGAAATGTTAAAAGTTAATTACAGGAAATTGTCACGGATTTCTTAGAATCTCACTAGTAGAGGTCTAGGTTTGATGTGTTTAGGGTGTTTATTATGATTAACAATTATGTTTGACAGTGCAGGTCAAAGCCCATTTGGATTGGGTTGTCTGAATTATTAGACTTTGATGACCTGTAGAGGAGAAGGGTCCCCCACTCAGTGTCCGGAGCAGTGGCCCACCTTCAAACTGACATTCCAACTTCTTTCCATGTCCTTGTTATCCTGATGAAATCTTTCAAAAGGTTGCCATGTATATAAAGCCTCATTTTGTTTTTACTAGAGATTAGAAATCAAATATATGGGGGCTGAGATTTTGTGATGTCCAGGGCTGGTTTCTTCCTTGAAATAAGTACTGCCAGGACAGACATCAGACCCTGAATTGGATTTAGTGGGTTTGAGTATCTTATGTTATTGTGCATAAACCAAATATATATGAGGGCTCTCCAGAGCTGATCTAGAACCAAAAATAAGGTCACAATTCTATAAAAGGAGGAAGTTTATGATGATAAAAATGTTCAAGTCACAGAACAGTATGGGGCTTTGGAAACACAGGAACAAAATAAGGGAATAAAAAAAACAATAAGCCTAGGCCTAACTTATAAAGGGTTCAAACCTTAACTGCTTGGCAGTGAGGCTGGTCCACTTGTCTCCCCTTTTTGTCCCTCATTTCCTCTCCGCTACCCTCTTTCCTTCCTATGGCCTCTCTTAATTCTGTCAGTGGAGCTCTTGTCCATATGAAACCTCTCAACTCCAGGCTCAGTGGTCTTATGTCTGAAAATAATTTTCATTTTAACTCTTGTGTAAAAACACATCTGCTAGGGATTAGAAAAACACCTGTCAGCTTGGAGGACTTCCAGCCCTACACTCCGTGGTCCCTCACTGTCCTCCATTCACATTTGCTGTATGTCCCAGGAGTAATCCACTTTATTGTGTTGCTAGCTACATTATCTGTTGAGACAGGTGATACATTAAATTAAAATTTATCTGATATCTTTTTGGTGCTTTTCCTCAGTATTCTTGTGTGTCTGAACCTCTCTTGAATGGCGCTCCTTCTGTTGAGTATGTTCCTGTAAAGTCTGCTGCTTAGACTTCATCTCAACGTGCTTTACTTGTCTCCTGTTCACTTTTATACTTCTCGTCTTCTCTCAGCGTATATCCTACACCTCTACTCCTCTTTATGTGTCTTACACTTGCATTTCTTCTTTAGAATGCATCATCAAAACCAAACCGACCAATCAGATTGCTGGTAGGGATTCACCTAACTCTGCCCCAGAGTTCCAATACTTGGGGGGTGGGTTTGCTGTTCTGGGTTGAACCTCCACTCTCGACAAGCCCTTGCCTGCAGCACCTTGGCTTTTAGTTGGTTATAATCTATGGCAACCCACTTACTGAGGTCGAAAATAAATACTTCAGGAGGGGCTTTATTGTTAAGATCTTGGATATAAACCCAGCATTTCATCTTCATTCCTCCAAATGATAATCAATGAACCATTAAAGTACCTGCTCACCTGCCTCGCATGTATAGGCTGAGAGGGCGGTCCTTCAGCAGTGACATCAGGGTGATCCCGCCTCCTTGGGGTTCCGCCCACAAAGCACAAGGAAGTTAGAAGAACACAAAATAGATTGAAACTACTGTATATAATAAATAAACAGAACAATATTAACAGAATTTACATAATAAAAACATGTACAAATAATAAATCAGAACTAAAAAAAAGACAAAAGAAATAAAGCATAAGACCAGGAGAACACCCTGGCTTTAACATAACAAAAGTATCACAGAGTACTAATTGCTTAATAGGAGTGGAATTTGGATTCTCACAATGACAAAGCTGCTTTTAAAACCTGGGTAGAGTAGAACAACAAATGGAGTCTGACAGAAAAAGATGACATATTCAGAGCAAGCAAGATGTGCGTGTGTGTGTGTGCGCATGTACACGTCTTTGACTCGATTCATTGGCTCAGGAATCTGCGTGATACAAATTATGGCCTACTCATAGCATTTTATCAGTTTTCCTAATTAAGAAGCCCCTCTTAACTTGACCAGGATTTTGGAGAATTCCTGAGCTGTCTTAACCCACTAGGAGCTGCCAGAAGATGGCAGAGATTGACATGTTAATTCCAGGAAAGGAGGAATATTTTGTAAATGCTGGACAACAATGGACTTGTAAAAACAGAGCCAGTCAATCCATTAGGCTGCATAGGGGCGCCATTTCTGAAATTTAAGGGGCATGTACTCCGGACACTGAGGGGAGCTGTTCTGGTAACTCATGGAGCGTGTGCTTCAGACACCAAGGGGATGCACCACCAAACCAAGGTCCTCGAAGTCTAATAATTAATACTGAATGCTTGCTATGGACACTATGGGGCCCCATTTTGGTAGTTCAAGGGATGCACACTCTAGTTGATGAAGGAGACAACCTTTGGTCCTCAAGGTCTAATATTAATACTGAATGTGTGCTATGGACACCAAGGAGCAGCATTAATGAAACACAAGCGTCAAAGTCAAACTGACCTGACTCTGCCCCAGAGTTCCAATACTTGGGTTTGCTGTTCTGGATTGAACCTCCACTCCCGACAGGTCCCTGCCTACAGCACCTTGGCTTTTAGTTGGTTATAATCCACGGCAACCCACTCATTGAGGTCAAAATAAGTCCACTGAGCCGGTCCCCTCAAGAACAGCGTCTGTATTTACGCCCACTCCTTACGCTCCAGGTGATGATGGGTAGCCGTATGCTTAAATACCAGAAAGTAAGTCTCGATATCATCATCAGCGTGTAATGGCAACAATACCTGGAATGGACCCATCAGTTGTAACTGCTGGAAGGTAAGACACATTTGACTGCGTACCTCCGCCTCGAAAAGATGAGTCTGTTGTTCCCCAACCTGGACCTTTTAGTGCCCACAGTTCTGTTGCCACGGCCTGTAAAAGGGCCACCATGTCCCATTGCTCCGTTATTTTGGCAACAAATCCGGACCAACTACACTACTGTAAGAAAAACTGACGACAACAATAAAGAGTTAGGATACCAGCCTGGTCACCCTATATAACTAATAAACAAAATACATGCAATGATTTTGGAGACGTCTTTGCAGACGTGAGTTTAGAACAGAGCTGTCAAAGATGGCGAAGCTTCCTGTGTTGAGATCTTCCAGCAGGAAGAGGCGGGTCCAGGTGAATGGACACAGGAAGAGGCTATAATGTCTCTGATGTCATCTATCTTTAGTGGGATGAAGGAAAAAAAGGCATTAGGGCACAGCGCCAACCCTTGGAGCGGTAGTAGAATTACAGTCACTCGAGTCCTTCAGTTGTCTTCTATGCCAAAGCGTTTGACAAAGGATACACAAGAAATCTATGAAAAAATAAGCTTAAAGCCAAACTGAGGAGTGTATTATAAAAAAAACCCCTCAGAAATAACATTAAAGACAACCTGTTCCTGTTTTAATTGCCACTGTCTGTATGATAAATTGCTTGTCAAAACTGCAGACAAAACTCTCGCAGGACAGGCTTGTTATCACGTGATCTCGCAGTGCCACAACAGTCTGCAGTCATTATCAAGAAACTGAAGAAGCCCCTGTGCCCGGCTGCGGGGATATGCAACTGTTGATATCAGATGATATTAACCAGTGAAGTTAAAGGGGCTCATGAAGAAGAATTCACCTTACTTAGGCCACTGAGCTAATATTTCATATTTATTTAGAGAGCATATAACCATAATTACAGTAGCTTGGAGAAGGAAACATGATTTGTTTTAGTAGCAAAAAGGTAATGCAAAGAGCAAGTGGCTTTGCTTGTGCCTCCCTATATTCAACACAAAAACCGAGCTCCGTGAGTACCAATGTCAGGACAGCAACTGATTGATGACTGTAACTGTGCATGCCTGTCATGGCGAGAGTCCGGCAATAATTCTTAGTTACGTTTGTTTGCTAGACCCTTTCATATGTGACATCCTGCTTTGTGATTTGGCTTGGTTATAAAGGAGGTATGTTTGTTGCAGACGTTGCTTATTCTCGAGTCTGCTTTATCACCCATCTACCAGTATTCTGCTTTTTTTTCTCCTTAATCAAATTATGTGTTACTTCTTTAATTTTGTTATTCTCAAGCTACAGTACACTTTATGGCCAAAGGGTTATAGACATCTGTCCGTCCCAACTATATGAGCTGGTTGGCCATCTCATTGCAAAACCATGAACGTTAATATGGAGTTGGTCCCCCATATGCAGCTATTAAAACCTCCGCTCTTTTGGGAAGGCTTTCCACAAGATTTTGGAGTGTATCTGTGGGAATTTGTGCCCCTTAAATCCCAGAGTATTTATGAGGTCAGGTGCTGATGTTGGATGAGAAGAACTGGCTTGCAATTGGCATTTCAATTCATCCCACAGGTGTTCAGGAAGGCTCAGTGCAGGTCACTTGAGCTTCTCCAAGTGTGCACAGGGGTAGAGTCATGCAGGAACTGAAAAGGGTCTTCCTCAAATTGTTGCCACAAAGCTGGAAGTGTGAAATTGTCTGAAATGTCTTTGTATAGTGTAGCATTAACATTACCCATCAACTGGAACCAAGGAACCTTGCTCAAACAATGACCAACAGCTCCACACCCTTATCCTTCTTCCTCCAAACTTTACGGTTTGGCACTTTGAGGTCATAAAGTGTTCTCCTTGTTTCCATCAAACTCGTACTTATCCATCAGACTTGCCAGATAGTGAAGCGTGAATCCTCAAATTTCCACTGCTCCAGATTCCAGTGGTGGCATGCTTTACGCCATTCCTGCCAACACTTGGCATTGGCCATAGTGATCTTAGGCTTGTGTGTGGTTACTTGACCATGGAAACCCATTTCATGAGATTCCTGCCACCTGGTTCATGTGCTGATGTTGCTTCCAAAGGCAACTGGAACTCTTTATTGTGAATGATGCAGCAAAGGTACGCAGTTCTTTCCCATGCTGTGCTCTTCACCACTTGGTAACCCCATTCTGAGTCTTCGTGGTCTACCAATTTGTGGCTGAGCTGTTATTGCTCCTCGATGCTTCCACTCTACCTCAATAGAACTTACAGTTAACCAGGGCAGATCTAGCATAGTAGGAATTTCCCATAGTGACTTGAGGTGAAGGTGACATCCTATGAGAGTGCCATGTTTGCAGTTGCTGAGCTCTTCATTCAGTACGACCCATTCTACTGCCAATGTTTGTCATTGAAGATTGTATGGCTGTGGGCTTGGGTTCTATGCTCCCGTTAACAATGAAACACCTGAACTCAATCATTTGGGGAGGGTGATGTGGAAGAAACCCCCCCTGAGAAAGACAGGAATAGTTCAATCAATTAGATTTTTATTCAGTCACAGCAATTGCTCCTTCCTGGGTATGACGGTAATCTGCATCCAGCCCTGTAAGCAGTCCTTCAACTTGCAGGGAAATAATAGGGGTTGGTGGCAGGACTGGCACTCCAGCCACCGTAAAAAAACCTCACACAGCTCCGAGACGACAGAAGAAACTCCTTTTTCCTCTCTGTGGGAGTAGCTCTGCTGCAGTCGCCCATAGGAAGGCTGCTCAAATCACGAAGGGGATGGGGGGAAGCCCTCGGGAACCCCATCCTTGGAAGAGTCAAGATTAAAGATTCAAGAGTATTTATTGTCATTTCATCCATATACAGTAGTACAGCATACAGTGAAACGAAACAATGTTCCTCCAGGACCATGGTGCTACATAAAACACAGGACAACAAAGAATCCACGACACATAACATAAAGACACATAATATATAACAAGGTGCATGTGAGTCAAATATGCAAACATGTGCAACCATGTGCAACACTGCAGAACAAAATACATATATCAGATATCAGTCCGGTCCCATGAGTGTTCAGGAGTCTGACTGCTTGGGGGAAGAAACTGTTACACATTCTGGTGGTGAGTGCCCAAATGCTTCAGTACCTTTTTCCCAATGGTAGGAGTGTAAACAATGAATGTGAGGGGTGTGTTGGGTCATTCGCAATGCTGGTGGCTTTGCGGATGCAGCGTGTGGTGTAAATGTCCATGATGGAGGGAAGAGAGACACTGATGATCTTCTCAGCTGTCTTCACTATCTGTTGTAGGGTTTTGCGATCCCTGACCGTTCAACTTCAAAACCAGACAGTGATGCAGTTGCTCAGGATGCTCTCTATGGTTCCTCTGTAGAATGTTGTTAGAATAGCTGGTGGAAGATGGGCTTTCCTCAGCCTACGCAGGAAGTAGAACCGTTGGAGAGTCAATGGGATTAGGTCTGTTGGGGATCGGAACTGGTGTGGTGCTGAGGCGTCACCTGCTGCATGGCAGCACTCGAGTCCCACTGGGATCCTGAGCTGCTTCGTCGTGTAGTGGGTGCGGCAATGCACTGTACTAATGCATGCTCCGCAACTTGACTTGACTTGACCTAAAGAAGGAAAGTTCATTGTTTCCGTATCAAATTGACTCATTCCTAAAGAAACTAGGAAGTTGTCCTGGGTCAGCTAACTGCACCCTGTCTTATGATAGACGCCTGTATGAATAACATGCCGTTATAGTAAAACAGCTTTGTCAGCTATTAACTCTAAGTAGCTTGCAAGCAGTTAATTTTTTTTTTCTTTCACATTGTCCACACACTTTTCTGGCCATACATGTTTAGCTGTATGTTTGTAAATGTAATAACCTTAGGTGTCTGAAAGCACATTTTCATTTTAAATTGGTCTCCAGTTATGATGCAGTTGAAATCAAACCCTTTAAAGGGATACCCAAGTCTGCCAGAGTGAGCTCTAGGTGGGTGGCCTTAGAGCTTCCAGAAGGTATTAGAGACCCTGGAAATGATTATGAGATCAGGTCTGCCTAATAAGTGGTCCCAGACTGGAGCTTAAAGGCTCCTTCCAGCCAGTTATGTTTGGACAAGGGTTCATCTGCTGGTGAGGAGAAGTATGAAGAAAGAGCAACAGGAGGTGGAATAGAGGAGTGCATAATTACAGTAATTTGGTGAGAAAGGCAGTCAGCCAGCCCACCTGATAGACAGGATGATTGCCTGTGTAGAAAGGCCAAGAGGGCTTTTATTATTTTTATGTTTATTTGTGCATTTTTTTGATACTCAATTTGTTCATTTTTCCCTTGTGGCACCTATTCTGGATATGGTGGTGGCTTGAGAGTATTTACTATTGTTCTCAATAGATAAAGCATCTTAGTTTTTAGAAACAAAAGAGCACACAGCAGTGTTCAGACTGCGGTAGATGCCTTAAATGTTATTTACTGTATATAGCCGGCTACGTGTTTTAGGTGACCTTTCCTTCAAGAGTGTGCCCCACCGAACCTGAATGGCTGACACAGATTTCTGAACGGGAAGCTCTCTCCAAGGCAACTTGTACGACATTTAAAGTGTGGAAGTCATTTCATGCACAGATGCTCCTAAGAGGAGGAATTCGCTCGTGCTCGACAGCAAGGGGCACGTGGTCCTGACTCGGGAGACCTGCAATACATTGATCACATCGTTTAGTCGGTCCATTTAGGCTGTGCATATTTGGCTTGCTTCCTTTCTTCTCTTAAGTGTTACCACCTTTTAAAATCCTCTTATCCTCCTACAAGTTAACATTAACATTTCAAGTTTCTTTAAGTGAAAGAGAAGGTGGGCTCAGCAGTCTTTTATTCATTGACCGATGCAATGACTACTGATGTGTTGCGCTAGGGCTTTTTTCCACTGCATACTGACCAAAGGGAGGGGGGGGGACTAACATTTTACCGTCGGCTACAAATGCACAGAGACGAGGCAAAATTGTCTTTTTTTTTTCAGAGCGCCGAGAATCAGTTTTTCATTTTTTTGAAATGACATCTCTGCTTTTCTCTGACCATCAGTAAACAGATTTTAGGAACAGCGCCTGCAGCTCTCAGGCTTCACAATGGCCTCTTGTAATAACCAGAGTTGTATGAGAATGGTCGTTGGCAGCACAGATGGTAGAAAAATTCTTCTAACACGATTGTGATTGTTCACGGCAATAATTTCTTTTCAAAGAAAGAAAAAAAGAAACTTGTCAGTTTTCTGAAAGCAATAATCTTGGATACAAAAAGTCAAAGTATTCTGTTGTGAAAACAGAAAGGATCAGGGGTGTCGAGAGCCCACTCATACCCCTGGGCAAATACCAGCAGACAGATCTATTGATTTATAACACAGCCTTTATATCAGTGTGATGACCGCCACCCCACCAACCGGACAGAGGTGGGAGAGGGGGTCCCCCTTGGGTAATTTTATTGTGTAATTGCACATTTGTCTATCCTGTGCAATACTTTTATAAACGTGTGAATGTCCCCTTGTTTTGGTGTGGAATTTGGTATATAAGTTTATAAATATTTTGTACAATATGTCTTTATTTGCAACTTAGACAAAGCAATATAATTTTAGTGTTATATCATTGATAAGAACAGCAATGGTTTGATGTTTAACTAATTAGGACTGAGTCAGGATAGTGAATTTTACGACAGGGTCGGGTGAAGGGCCTAAACCCAGTTTGGCCAGTGACTTTCTGCAGGACTTTCTCAATCAACCCCCACAGGAAAGCCAAACTACCTAACTGGCAAGCATCCACACAACAAATGGTTTTTGAGGGAAGGTGTGAAAATAAGCTAGTTATGTGTCACACCAGAATTCTATTGGTCTAAAGTTGGCCGTTTGGGATTGGTTTGAATCAGAAGTCATTCAGTACCACGGCTCCCTATTGGCTGTAGAATTTGAACAGAGAATGTATTCAGTTGCTTTACCTCTCCCACTCTCTCTCACACCATCACGTTGAAGGAGCATCTAACACACCATGGACTGAAAAGATCACACTGAGAAGCACAACTCGGCAGCCATATTGAGACAGGCATGCGGCCTGTCCTGCAGAAATTCAGAAAATGATGACTTAACAAGAGACATTTTAAATAACTATCAAGCCGCCTGAAACTACACATTAGCATTTATCAGGTTGTATGGTTGCCAATATTCACTTGTACTTTGCTTATTGTTATTATTTATGAATATTATCAAGAATACACTATTTACATTGTAACTTAACTCCTGCTTGTCCTTTTACTCTATGTAATTACCTGAGGTTATAGATGTAGAAGGGAAGGTGGGGAGAGGTTATAAAGTACAATACCTTATAAACTGTGCTAAGTATGTGGGATTTGAAGGGTTCTGACAAAGGCTACACAATAAAGAATACAAAAGGGGAGAGTAGAGTAATGTAGAACTTTATAAGACAAAACACTCCTTTGGACCCTGAATGCAGGAATTGGTAGACAAGGGGGCCATTTGAGCAGTTCTCATGTTTAAAGTGGATTCAGAAAGTATTCAGACCCTTTCACTATTGTCGCATTTTGTGAGGTGGCAGCCTTATGCTCAAATCATTTTAAAATTCTTTTTTTTTCATCCTCATTAAGCAACACTCAGTACCCAAGAATGACAAAGTGAGAACAGGACTTTGTGGAATTTTTGCAGAGTTATTAAAATTAAAAACCAATCTTCTTGATGCAAGTATTCAGACCCTTTACTCCGTATTTAGTTGAAGCCCCTTTGGCATCATTTCCAGTCTTCTTGGCTATCATGTGACAAGCTTCACCCTCCTTGATTTGGGGATTTGTTGCCATTTTTCTCTACAGATCCTTTCTAGCTCTTAAGGTAGGATGGTGGAGATCATATTTTTTGGTGGGGGTGTGGACCCAACTGTCTCCAGTGTTGGGGGGGGGTCAATGAAGTTTGTGCTATGCCAGTGTAGATAACAGCGTGCACTTGAACCCTTTGGAAATGTGAAGTTGTCTGTACAAAGTGGGCAAAACAAATCAAATGCTCTTTGAAAAGCCCCTGGTTGTCTGTCTAATGTGTACTGCTTTTAGCAAAGCCCCGCAGGTGACCCGTTGATTTGCTTTCTGTAGTCAGTGTCCAGCACTTCTGTGCCTCTGCTTACACACTCATGTCAGTAATTACCAGACTTGAAGGTCCTCGTAAAGTGTGCTTCTCAAGAGAAGTGCCAGACTGTGAAGTAAAAGGTGTTTGCTGGTGAGATTGAGAATTCTTTTCTGACTTAAAGTGAGGTGTTATGGCTTAGTGCCCTCTTATCACATAATAACTAGTACCTGCCTTTACCAAGTTTCTTATGATGTTGCTCCATAGTGCTCACTTGGTTCTTCCCAGTCTTTTTCTTGAAAGTAGTTCATTTGTGACTTTGTCCTGCTGACTCTTGCTCTGTTTGGTACTGTACATGTTCACTTCATCTTCCATTCCCATTACTATATGTAGAGGGTACAGACCTATAAATACCTGGGAGTGCAGCTGGATGATAAATTGGACTGGACTGACAATACTGATGCTCTGTGCAAGAGAGGACAGAGCCGGTTATACTTCCTTAGAAGGCTGGCGTCCTTCAACATCTGCAATAAGATGCTGCAGATGTTCTATCAGACGGTTGTGGCGAGTGCCCTCTTCTATGTGGCGGTGTGCTGGGGAGGCAGCATTATGAAGAGGGACGCCTCACGCCTGGACAAACTGGTGAGGAAGGCAGGCTATATTGTAGGCACGGAGCTGGACAGTTTGTCATCCGTGGCTAAGCGACGGGCGCTGACCAGGATCCTGTCAATTATGGAGAATCCACTGCATCCACTAAACAGTATCATCTCCAGACAGTCTGTCACTGTCCTGCTCCACTGACAGACTGAGGAGATCGTTCCTCCCCCACACTATGCGACTCTTCAGTTCCACCGGGGGGGGTAAACGTTAACATTATACAAAGTTATTGACTGTTCTACCTGCCTCGCACTCTCCACCTTGCACTTTTTAATTTGCACTGTGTTTTTATCACTCTTTAATTAATATTGTTTTTATCAGTATACTGCTGCTGGAGTATGTGAATTTCCCCTTGGGAATTAATAAAGTTATCTATCTATCTCTCTATCTCTCTCTCTCTCTCTCTCTCTCTACATTGAAATCTGTCATAAAAAAGTTACAATCCATCCTTAAACTGAATCCTTCACTTCACATTCAGTCTCTTTTTTCTCAAGGGGGGGGCGGGGGGGTTGCAGGATAATATGGCAATCCTGTTACATTTACTTATTTGGCTGATGCCCTTATCCAAGGTGACTTACGACATTTATAATACAACAGGTTATATTTCTTTTGCTTTTTCCAATTGCAGCACAGGCAGGTGTAAGTGACTTGCTCATGGTCACACAGTGTCAGTAGCAGGACTTGAACTCACAACCTCAGTGTTTGAGGTCCAAAGCCTTAACCTCTACACCACACTGCCTGCCTGTTGTTAGCCCGGGCCAAATCGTCAGCTTTCTCCAGCTCCACTTGAGGAATTCTTAGTGGCTCCCAGACCATTTAAGAGAAAGAATCCTTTTTGTATGTTCTGGATCTGCTCTTGAGTCGTCTGTCGGAGCACCCATGGGAGAAAGCCAAATGTACATCAAATTAAATGTCCACTCCACATAAACTGGATGTGCTTCATCAGGAGAAGCAGTCGTTCTATCTCAGTGTCCTCCTGTCTCGTTCAGGTCATAGAAAGTCTGTCCAGCAATTGTGCACAGGAGCTTTACTTCAGTTGCTCGTACAATTTCATTTTTTAGTCATCCTGCCAGAACTTGTGAATACAAGTGAGAATGAACATAAGAACTTTGATAAATGAGAGGAGACCATTCAGTGCCTCTAGCCTGGTTGTTTAGCTAACAGCTAAACTGTCCCAATATCTCAACCAGATTCTTCTTAAAGGTTCTCAAGGTTTCTGCTTCAACTCCATGTCTTGGTAGTTTGTTCCAGAGTCCCGCAACTCTTTGTGTAAAGGAGGGCTTCCTGGCTTCAGTTTTAAAAGCACTTCCTTTTAATTTCCACTGATGTCACAGAGTACCTGATTCACGCTTAAGCTGAAAGAATTCAGCTGGATCTGCTTTATCAATGCCTTTGAGGATTTTAAAAACCTCCATTAGGCCCTCATGCAGTTTCCTTCTGCTCGAGACTAAATGGGTTTAATTCTCCGAGTCTGTCATGGTATCACATGTCCTTAAGTCCTGGGATGTACTTGGTTGATCTCCTCTGCACAGCCTCAAGTGCTGCTATGTCTTTCTTGTACCAAGATGACCAGAACTGCACACAATATTCCAGATGTGGTCTCATGATTGTTTGAGCTTAACTTCCCTTATCTTAAATTCAACAGTTTTTATGACATAACCTAACATTTTATTTCCTTTTTAATTGCTTCTGTGCATTGCTTAGTTGATGAAAATGTTGCATCATCATACACCCCTAAATCCTTTTTAGAGGTTGCTTCCTGTATGAGTGACTGACTAGTAAATAAAAGATGTGATTCCTTGATGGGAATGAACTTAGCTTCTTCTGATGGTCTTAGAAAAGTGTCTTTGAAGCTCTGTGAATGAACACAAATGGAGAGCTCAGTGTGGCTATGAAGTGTTTGAGAACAGACTTTGTAAGATCTTTGGCTTTAATGGCGCAAACGTGCTCCCTGAAACAGTGTGTTAGCTGCCTGTCTGTCTCACTGATGTACGTGGCAGGGCACTCAATACAAGAAATGCAGGAAATGCGTTTTTTGGACTGGCAGGAGGCCCACTGTTTGATATTGAACTTACCAGAGGGACCAGATACAGGGGTATTGTAGGTGCCATATTTGCAAGTGGCACAGTGGCTCCTGTTACTTCTCAAAGTGCCTAGTGAGCAATGTGGCTCTCCTCTGCTAATGTATGTTTATTAAACTGGGGCGTCCCAAAAAATGTTTCACACTTTGAATAATTATAAATTAAATTTTACAAAGATACTGTATATCTAAGTTTTACAATTCAAAGTAAAGAAGACAAACAAAGAATTGGATAACACAACTATTTGAACTACCGGCTGCTCTGGTCCAGGCCCCAGACCAATGGATTTGCCAACATCACCAATCTTTTAATTTGGCATTTGGGCACATTCTCTTTCATTGACTGTTGTCAATTTATCGTTTATTGTGGTTTTATGAGATAAACCTTATCTTTGACATGATCCCATTTAAAAAAAAAAGTCCATTGCCATGAAGTCTGGTGAACGCGAGGGTCACCTCTTTGCCCAATCCATTTGTATGGCAGATTTTCATCAAGATAGGCCCTTACGTCATGATGGTGGTGGGGAAGTGCTGCATCCTGCTGGAAATAAAACTGGTCCTTAACCCCAAACTCCTCTCGAATGTGTGGCATGACGGATTCCTGCACCAGTTGCAGTGTTGTCTTAATAGAAACTGTAGTTAGAATCATTCAAAGCATGTTTACATTTTTGGGACACCCTGTATATAAAGAGAAAGAGAAATTTGATGTTGTATGTAATGCCTGATGTAGTCTGTGGGAGACGCACAAGCGAGAATTTCATTTGTACTGTGTACACATTTGAACTTGCATATCTGGGAAAAGTAGTGCTCCTGTTTTGATAGCAAATCTGAAACATGCATTGACATCAGAAACATCGTAGGCCCCTATGCTCCTGGGGCCCCCTGGCCAGTGCCCATTGTGCCCATACAGTATGTTAAGTAGCATATGCTGCGCTCCTTGATTGCCTATGTTTGAAATGTAAGCTGTCTTCACATATGGGTCTTTTCTTCTAATTTTACATTATACAGCTGTCACCAGATGACCAAAAGTGATATTTGAGTAAGCAAAACTACATTATTGGGAGCAAGCGAGTGCACATGAATCTGAGGAGGGTTTTGTTTCAGAGAATCTCCTAGGTTTGCTTATGTAGTCGCAAGATTTTTTTGGCTACTCTGAACTGTGGCAGATCTGGCTCTCCGGGCACGTTAAACCGGTCAGTAGCTGAGCTCAGTGCAGCACATGATCAGAGAGAACAAACAGAGCACTTCAGTGTATAGAGCTTCTGTAAGACGTGCTGATTTCCCAGGCTAACTCTGGCTGTTTTCTCTCTCCACTCGCTTCATGACAGGATGCTTGCCTCTTTCTTTTGCAGCTGTTCCTTTGTAAATCTTAATGAGATGCAATTGAACTGCGTCAGGCTCCCATCAAAGCCCTGGCTTCTCACTCATTGCTCAGTTGATAGACTTCATTTGCCGAAAAAAAGGCCTTTATTATGCTTGGAATGCACTGGGCTGGCAACGGCAGAATGGCCGCCACCGTGTTTTACATTATGAATGAAAAGGCCTGTACCTCTTACTGGCTGCTGGTGAAAAGAGTTCGTCTTGGCAGAGGTTTGCAACATACCAACTAGTTGCCCTGCAAACCATCTATTATTCTGTATGTAAGAGATGCCACACAAGTGAGAAAGAAATCAAGCCGCAATATAGCGCTAGTGAAAAGTGGCAGCCTGATTGACTGACTTACGTTTTCAGTGTTTGGAGATGAAATTAATTTACGCTATAGTAGCTTATCATTCAATATCTGCGTATTCAGATCAGGATTGAAAGGAGAGAAACCCAAGAACAGTGACCAGACTACAGGGGGCAAGCACACCTTCGCTTTGGGGGTAATTTAAATATGTTAATCATTGGGAAAGAGCGGGTTTGCATTGTAGAAGGAAAAGACATGCGAACATGGTGGAAACCTGCATCATCCACACAGAAGGCATCCTTGCCGTGAATCATTCTGTGCATCAGATTTAGTGACGCAGTAATGCTGACTACTGTGCCATACATTTCATCCCTCATCTAAACCTGCTTAATACAGTTTTGCAGGATTGCAGGGGGGGGGGGGGGGGGGGGTGGCAGCAGCAGCAGAGGAAAGGCAGGAGCCATTCACACACTTAAAAAAAAAAAACGCTCACTCACTTTGGATCAAATTAGAGTCTCTGACACTCTCAACATGAACATCTTTGGGAAGTGGGATGGAAATCGGACTGCTATGGGAAGAGAAATTTTAGAAGCCGAACAAAAACAGTGACCAGGCCAGGATATGAGTCCAGTCTGCTGGGGAGATAGGACACCCACATTTATTATTATATTATACTAGCCGTCCCCCGCGGCTCCTCGCATGTAGCAGTGAAACAGGATAGTGAGGAGGGCCCCACCTGGCCCCCCACTCCTGACGTCACGCTTCCCCCTCCCCTTGGCCTGCAGCCTCTGTCTCAGATTAGCGCAAATAAATCGCTCCTGCAAGAAAACTATGATTCTTAGTGGGATGAGAGAAGTGGCAAAATCAACCGGAATGTTCAAGCAAATTCTAGAAAAAAAACCTGATCTAAATCCGTTAAGAAGTTCTCGCGTGAAAAGCGGACAGACAGACATACAGACAGACAGACGTTGGATTTTAGATATATACTAGCTGTGTAAGCCCGTGCTGTAAAAAGCCCGGGGTCCTAGAAACTATTGAAATTGTCAGAAAATAAACTGACATGTAGAGATGTCAGATAATTGAAAGGAGCTGCTCTGGGCATCTCTCTCCTAGGAGGTTTCGTTTTGCCAACATGCTTGCATCACTTGTGTATTAGGTGCTAAGTGGGTGACTCTTTCTTTGGAGGTTTAGCTTTGCCAACCTGCTCACCTCACTTGTGTATCCTCGGAGGTGGAGTCCTTAGCTGGACTCCACCTCTCACATCCGGGCCAGACAGACACACACAGTTCCATGCATAGCCATTTATATACAAGATAGAGATTATATTATATTATAATAAAAAAAATCCTGAGACGAGACTTTGTGCCAAGAGATTTAACCATGCCCGGGGCTGGAAATAAAAGCCAAAGAGTGGATGAAAATGTAGAACATCGTAAAGAATTCAAAAACGTTGGCGCGATACACATGCAGAGCAGGTTTGAGATAATGGAAGTACTAAAATTCGAAAGTCTCAAAAAAATGATAGTAAAGATCGCATTAGTGCAAACAAATGGAAATTATTACTCGGTGAAATAACGGAAAAATGAAAAGAGATTGAATATATTGTTCGGATTTAAACTTAAGTCGGAGACTTGTAGATCATCTAATTCATGTTGCCATCAAGGAAAAGTAGTGTTTCTTCCCAATGAAGAGGCATATCGTGAAAATTAAAAGATTTGTTGTTTGGTGAAAGTGAAATCCAAATACGTGAGCGGCGTAGACATGAAGTGGCTGGCGTGTAGTGCTGGCCGGAGTGGGTTAGCGAGCAAAGAGAGCAGGGGGCAAAGTATGTATGTTTGTGTGTGTGTATACATATATATATATATATAATAAATATATATATATATATATACACAGTATAATTGTCACAAGAATGAGTCGGAGACATCATAAAGAGTTGGGGCAGCCACCCGTATAATATGCTCGGCTGCAAAATTGCTTTTTTTGTACACGATGTGTATAGTTCAGAGTCCAGAACAGAACTGCCTGTACTGAGGCAAGATGGCAGTTTTAAAGGCCTGGAAAGGAAATGACGTCAACGTTGCAGGAACTGGGAGTGGCAAGAGGTGGGATTTCCCGGGAAAGGTCTGCAAGGGAATAAGAGAGAGAGTCAGTACACTCCGCTGCCCCCTGGCCTGGCGTAGAATTACTAGTGTTTAGGCCCTTCAGCTGTTTCCCATGTGCACATATGTGACAATATATTAATATATATATATATATATATATAATATAATATATATATATAATATTGTTGCCTAGGTATTGTACGATTAAGCCCAAACTTGGAAATGTGAAGCTTAAGTCAGTGTTTAATTTGCGATCACCACAGGTGGTCCAGTGAGAGAGGTTCAGAAAATAAAGATGTCCATGATATATTTTAAGGAAAATACAAACTCATGCCATTCATAAATCTAAAAATTCTTTTATACTCAGAATGTTGGTTACATAGACATTTGTTACTATTACTATCATTAGATGAATTACATGAATGCGATGAATGGTGATGATTCAAGTGATGTGCTTGGTTTCTATTAACAAAACCGAAAGAAAAGAAAGCACATATTCATTTAACAGTAACTACAATAAAATTGCAAACAATGACTAAGAATATCAATATACTAATACTGTATATTTACACTAACACTACAGATTGTGCAGATCATTAACTGTAATAGTTAAGTATTAGAATTACTGGTTTTAAAATAACAACATGTGTAAAGTTACAACTGTCGGAAACAATAATGCAATTAAATAAGTCATTTCATGTTATTTCACATTTAACAATTACGGCATATGCCGAACATACAGACATCACACTTAAGCATAAACAAAGTTATATTTTATGAGCGTAATGACCACTACATATGAACACACAACAGTTACATTTTAAGGATGTTATTGTACTTGAAGAAAGTGACATGAAGTGTGTTACCGATGAGAGGTTGTTAAAAAAAAAAAGGAAAAAAGAAAAGGTGTACAGGGACACTTTACAATGGATTCTGCCTGAGAAACACCACAGTGTGCCCACCATTTTCTCTATAGTTGGCTGATGCAGCTTTTCTTTGGCAGATAAAAACTCTGGTGGGAGGGGAAAGCTTCTTGGGCCAATCACTTGAGGGCCTTCAAAAACTGACCTTATATTATTCAAAGATAATTGGCTGTGCAGTGAATGGCAACCTACAGAAGTCATAAAGGGTTTAAAAACAGGAAATGATTGTAGAGAATAGCAGATCTTGCCTACTTTTATTATTATATTATATTCTATTATATTATACTAGCCATCCCCCACATATTAGTGAAACAGGACAGTGAGGATGGCCCGGCCCAGCTCTCTACTCCTGACGTCACTCTTCCCCCTCTCATCAGCCTGCAGCTTCTGTCTCGGATTAGCGCAAATATATTGCTATATATATATTGTTCAAGCAAATTATAGAAAACAACCAGATCTAAATCCGTTAAGTAATTCTCTTGTGAAAAGCGGACAGACATACAGACAGAACACGCTTGGACCACGAAATTTTTAAAACCATTTCTTAGTGAGTGCCTATGGCCCAAGGGTAACCTACATTCCAAATTTCAAGTCCCAAGTTCTCATGTTTCGTGATGGGTGAGTCAGTTGTATTTGGCTTTTATATATTATATTATATGATCCAAACCACTATATCCTAACTACAGGGTCAAGGGGGTCTGCTGGAGCCAATCCCAGCCAACACAGGGGTCAAGGCAGGAAACAAATCCCAGGCAGGGCACACACACACATGCACACACACACACACACACATACACACACACATCCATCCATCCATTTTCCAACCCGCTGAATTTGAACACAGGGTCACGGGGGTCTGCTGGAGCCAATCCCAGGATGCAAGGCAGGAACAAATCCTGGGCAGGGTGCCAACCCACTGCAGGACACACACAAACACACCCACACACCAAGCACACACTAGGACCAATATAGACTCGCCAATCCACCTACCTGCATGTCTTTGGACTGTGGGAGGAAACCGGAGCACCCGGAGGAAACTCATGCAGACACGGGGAGAACATGAAAACTCCACACAGGGAGGACCTGGGAAGCGAACCCAGGTCTCTTAACTGTGAGGCAGCAGCGCTACCGCTGCGCCACTGTGCCGCCCTTAATATAATATAATATAATATAATATAATATAATATAATATATTATTTATATTGTATTATATTATATTAGTTTAGTTGATTACCCAGTGGCTTCGCTCAATGAGTGCAAGGGAACAAAATAAAATGTAGTCTATAAGTTATTATACAGTAAAACATTAACATTTAAAAAGTAAAGATACATTGAGCACTACTGGAGTGGTTTCGGGTAAACTACATTTTAAAGGCACTATAACACAACAGGTAAGTAGTAGATCCCTTGTGAAAGGCGCTACATGACCGCTGTGGTATAGAAATTACATTTTCTATGTGATCATCCAAATTTTTGCCTGACAACCTTGCACTACATGCCTCTGATTTACTTGTTAAAATAATTAATCACAAAAGCAACCTTGAATGTTGCGGGGTTTTAATGACCCGAACTTACCTTAAGGGACAGAAAGTAGTTATGCAGGGCAATTTACAAACCGAGTCCTGCTTCGATGGCACCGATTACGCTCATTCGCAAAGATTTCCAGTCTCCCAGGAGCCAACAGGGGACTTGAAGTGTCACAAACAGTGCGAGAAGAGAGGACGCTGCCCAAAACTGCAAAGCTCTCGACTCGGTGGAGCAGCCTGACATTCTATGCCTCCCAGCATCCACTTTGTTCTCACGACCCCTCACAGCTGAAGGCGGTCTTGTCTTCACATTGTTTACAGCTCGGCGCAATTAAAAATTAGAAAGACGCAAAGCTGTTTTCCTCATCTCTTCTATTATCAAGTACTCCCAACTAAAAAAAAGTTACAATGTAGCAGTTTCAGCGACAGTCACGTGGACGAATAAATAAAACTTCTCTGTCAGAACGCACCTGGTTAGCTCCAGTATTATAATATGTTCTGTGGTCATAGGTAATTTCCATATCACGTGGTCATACGTAATTTCCGTTTCAAACGTGAAAGGAATTTATATATATATATATAGATACTAGGGGGCTCCGCCCCCTGCTCGCTTCGCTCGCCAACCCCTGGTGTTGGGAATGACAAAGAGCGTGATGTATGAATGAGATATAGAATAGTGTGAAGGTGTAGATGATGCAAATAGAAAGCAAACAATAAAGTGTGTGGCACAGTGTAAAGGTTTATTAGAAAATTTCTTTGTACACGCCGTTTAAGTGTAAAAGGTAATTCCAGGTCAGAACTTGTAAGGTCAATGAAGATGGTCATTATCGTGATCAGAGTCAACTTTGTCAGAGCTTAGAAAGAGTTGTGTCTCTCCAGGAAGTAATGGAATGACTTGGGTATTTATGTTTTCCACATTAATATTTTTTGGACCTAATATAGTGCGTTGTGTTAAAAGGGGCATTTGGTCTAATGAGATTGCTGTTCCAAATGTCTCTGTAACTAAGTCGTCGCAGATAAAGGCTTGAGGAATTGTAATAATATGTGGCTGAAGTCCATCTGTATTGGTGAGTGTACCATCTCTCAGTTGTAATAAGCAATTGTTATGATCTGGTTCTGGACATCGTATCTTTTTTACTAACTGTATCTTTTGAAAGCAATGGCAATTGTCTCCGTATTTTAAGGTGCACTGAACAATAGCTGAGTGCATGGCATCTGGAAGAATAGCTAATCACTATTTAAAATCTCCTCCTAATAAAAGTACCTTTCCTCCAAATCGAATATTATTATTCATAAACGTTTGTAGAAGTTTATGAATGGTGTTGAGTAAGTGACTTCATGCCATTGTACATTCATCAATGAACAACATTTTTTGAAGACGGATGTCACGTGCAGTGCCACCGTTAATGTTCATAGTGGATACCGATTTGTAGGATCTAATGCAGTTGATAAAGATTTCACTTTCAGGTACATCGTCAGTTAGAATCTTCTGTAGATATTCAGTATATGAATGTAAAGAAGTCAGTCTAATTTGACCCTTTTGACAACAACGTCTAAATGTATAACTTGTATTGCCAGTTGTTTCTTCAGGGAAGTGAACTGAATGACAATGATTGCAAATGACATTCATTAATCCGAATGAATTTTCCCGGTGTATGTTTTGCTTGTGCCGTTTGAGAGGCGCGTTGTTGCATATGTAGTATTTGGGACGTGTTGTTTTGGAGCTGTAATCGATTTGCCTGTGCTGTGTGAGACGCCCGTTGTAGCCTTCCTTGCCGTTAACGTATGTCTGAGACGGGAGGTGTTTCGTTTTGAATCCGTGCCTGTTGCGATGCAGCACTTTGATTGATAGATTGCGTCATGTGGATCTAGGATGTAGATTTGTGCATATTTGCGTTGTTGATTTGTTTCAGGGTGCACTGTTCCAATGCGATGCAGTATTTGTGCACATATGGGAAAGCAGTATGGGCCATTGCCTTTTGGTGGCCTGATATTTACTAAAAGCAAATGAACTATTGTAGGATCTAACGCAGTTCATAAAGTTTTTACTTTTAGGTACATCGTTAGTTAGAAGCTGTAGTTGAGCTTTGCGTTTTTGGAGTCGAGACATTTTTTCTTTTAGAAATATGGATAAGTAATAAGAAGTATTGCACTCACTGTTAATATGGAGACTTTTCTGCGGTTGAACGGTTAATAGCGCCTTATGGTAATGAGATCCACCTATGCTGCATAGCCGTCTATTTTGTTGTTTCTTTCATGTTCGTGTGTTTGTTCCTGTTATCCTTTCCTTTTCGTTTTGTACCCGTGACCGTGTATTCATGACTTGTTTCAATATGTTTCCTTTTCTGCAGTTGAACGGTTAATAGTGCTTTATTGTAAGGAGATCCACCAATGCTGACACCTATGCTGTCTAGTGTGAAGGTGCTGACGTTCACTTTAGAATATGTGGCTTTGGGTGTGACTTCTTATGGATGTGGGTGGGGGGGGGGGGGGGGGGGGGTTGTTGAGGATTGTTGTTGCGCGAGCGTCTTCTTTCTTTTTGTGTTCCTGTGTCTTGTTGAATCCCCCTCTTTGTGTGTGTCCCGTCCCTCGCTTGTAGGGTCTGTGGGGTGGTTTTGTGTTCTTTTTTTTGTGTTCCATGGGCTTGTTGAATCCCCCTCTTGGTGTGTGTCCCGTCCGGTGCCTGTAGGGGGGGGGTGCCTTGCTGTTGTGTGCGAGCCTCTTTTTTTTTTTTTTCGGGTCTAGTTTCGTGTGCAATGTGTTTCGTGCTTTTCCTGCGTTTGACTTTGCGCCTCATTTCTCCTTTTTGTATGTGCTCACTCCTTTTTTCTGTGGTCTTGTCCGCCACTCGCGGCCCCTCATCCGCCTTTGTCGCCCTCTTTTCTCCGCCTTTCTCCGACTCTCGCGGACTCTTTTTGCGCCTGCGCCTCTCGCGGCCCCTCATCCGCCTCTCTCGCCCTCTTTTGTCCGCCTTTCTCGGCTCCTCAGCCGACTCTCGCGGACTCTTTTTGCGCCTGCGCAGTACGTCTTTTTGCAGCTACGGCCCATGGCCGGATGTGCCTGCGTCCATCATCCGGTTTAGCATTCTCTTTATATATATATATAGATAGATATGGTGTGCTGGCTCCCTGCCCGGAGTTTGTTTCCTGCCTTGCACCCTGTGTTGGCTGGGATTAGCTCCAGCAGACCCCTGTGAGCCTGTAGTTAGGATATTGCGGGTTGGATAATGGATGGATGGATATTATATTATACCACAACTCTAAATTGGATTAAGTGGCTTTCAGAGAATTCTATGTCATTATATTATATTATAATGAAACATAGTACACTGAAATCCACTTAGTGCAATTAAGAGTTATGGCATATTATATCCTATCATATTATTCCCCTTATGGGTGATGGTGTCACTGCCTAATCATCAAACTGTAACAGAAGCCCCCCAGATTGTGTGTAACACTCCCATGGCTCAGCAGGCTTGCTGCTGGGTTTTACAATCGGCAGTAAGGTTACAATTATCACAGTTGCCGGTTTCTCCTGCCTGTAGTGGTTGAGAGACCACCTATAGTGAGGTGCCAGATGAGCCAGTTACCTTATTATAAAATATATAAACTAGAGAAGTGGCTAACTTGGATAATGTTATAGAGAATAAGATGAAGTAAACCTTATGAATGAGCTAATTTCAATGACAGATGGCACCCGCCTGCTGTCCTCTGGGATTCAGGAGAGCCTACGGAGTGGCGGGGGCAGCGTGAGTCCTGTCCTAAATGCTGGTCAGTGGGGAGTCATTTCAGAAGGCGGAATCACTGTAATAAATGTGACTTACTTTGACAAGCTATACTGTATGTGACTGAGACCCAAGTGGATCTGATCTCACATTTGAGTTTTCTTGAAATCACATTCGTTATTTTGTGTGTCTGTGAAGATGTTTGCTCATAACGGACCTCTATAAAGTGGAGATTGGTCATTTGGCTCTGAGGTGCCATGCTGCAGGCCTTTGTCTGCCATCAGCAGCTCCAGAGGTGCCTCAGGGCGAGGCCGGCTCCCTCAGGCATGTGCTCTAAGTGGACCTGAGGCACCCTTAGTTACATATTCATGGTTTTGTAATCTCAGCTGTTCCAATTTGCCATCACGGCTGGGCTCTAGTGCCAAATGCATGTTCACATAAAGCAGACAGTGTCAAAAGATGCTGCCGTCCCCACTCCTTCTCTCCTCCCCCCCTTTAATTTAAGGTCAGGAGAGCACGGCGCTGCATACAGCTGTTTTATATTTTTATTATTTCACTATCCATGCCATCTAACATTACTTGGGAAATGAAAGCCAGCGAGGCTTGAAGAGGCACAGTGATTTCAGCATTAATGGGATAGTAGCTGACACCTGGTGCTTGGCAACTGGTCTCGGATTTAGTCTCAGATATCACTCCTGGGGGTTAAGGCTACTGGGTAAAACAGTCAACGCTTATTTAAAGTGCACAACAACAACAACAACAACAACAAAAGGAAAACACAGGATGGAGAGCCTGTAAAGCAGCAAAGGGAAGAGATATAAGCAGACGTGTCTGTGTATCTGAAAGGGGATTTATTACACACAGACGGTGAACCTACTGTGGGCTGTTACTCCTTTTGCATTTGAGCCATGGATTTCATGCGGACTGCAGTCACCCCACCGGGAGCAAGCAGTGCAAACACTCATCCAATCAAGCAAAAGGAACATTTCATAAGCTCAAGTGTTTCTAAGAGCCGTGATAGCCCTTGCACTTGCACACTCGAGTCATGCTAGACGTCTACAGGACAGGATGTGCTGAAGACCGGTGGAAAGCCAAGAGGTATCTTGAATGAGATGAAGGGCATTGCACTCCTCTGTTCATCTTTCCTCACACCTGTCCATTTTCTTACACGGGTAAATCCACCTGAAGGTTGTTGTAGCCTAATTTTGCCAACATATATTCCAAGTCTGGCTCAAAGGGGTACCAGTCTGTCATAATACCATGAGCTAAGGAGATTAACTAGAAGCCATAAGGTGTTTCTGACTCTGTGACAATAAAAGGATGATTTCCGCCACTTTAGTCCTCTACTGTAAATGTAAATCAGTTATGGAGAGGCACATGCTAACAAAAGTACTTGTGGTGCAAACGTCACACCCAAGAGAAAATGAAAGAAGTTCACCTATGGCAAATAAAGCCTGATGTAGTTATATTTAATAAACTGCCTCAACATAAACCTACTGTATTTCAAGGATTATAGAAGAGTACAGAAGAAGAAGACCGAATGGCAAGTAGCAAATATACACAAAGACTGGCAATGTTGTCATACCAGATCTATGGTGCACTCCTCTGTCTTGTTACAAATCGAATTTAGCAAAACCTTCAAAGTCAAGGTCAAGTTCAAGATGATAATTCCAAGGGTGGCATGGTGCCATGTTGCTTAACACTTACAGCTATGGAAACCACAGATAAATTCTCAGTCTAGTTTGTCGGTGGGGAGTTTGCATGGTCTCTCTTGTGCATTTAGGGTGCTCAACTTTCTTTCCACATCCCCAAAAATGTAATAGTTATACATAGTGGCAGTTCTAAACTGGCAAGGCCTCTGTTTACCTGTGTCCTTGCAATAGACTGACATCCCATCCATGGTTGGTTCCAACTTTTTCTCCAGTATTTCCTGTTTAGAACTTGAATGATTATGGATGGTAATTACGTATTGACCCTAAACACAAGTGAATTCAAATGGCACCCCTACCCCATTCTACTTGCCAAAAACTGAATTGGTGTTTGCTGTAGCCTGCTGTAGCATTCATCAGCCTCCCCTGTTAAGTACTATAACAGGGTGATGGAGAGACTCTTACGATGATACAGGAGGAGCAATGTGGATTCCATCATGGCAGTGGAACAATAGACAAGCTCCTCTCCCTGGCGTAGTTGCTGAAGGGTGTATGATAACCCAGTGTACATGTGTTTTGTAGATTTTTGTACATTTGTCCGTGTCCCTCAATATGTGTTGTGGGAGTTGCTGCAGGAATTTGGGGTAACAGGGTCACTCTTGCATGCTATTTGTTTCCTATACGAATGCAGCGAGAGCTGCGTCCGAATACTTGGAGTTAATTTTTTCACTGTGGATGTGAAGAAATTTGATGCATGACATCAAAGGCCATACAATGTCTTTGATGGTGTCGGACTCCTCCAAAGCTGTGTTTGGGGTTTTCTTGGACCAGATATCAAGGTGCAGCTGAGTGTGTGAGTCTGTCGAGTTGGGGAGGCCAGGGAAAGCATCAGTTTTTTATGTAGTTGATGCTGTTCTCTTTGCTTTATTTGACTCTGATCTTCAGCACTCGAGCCATTCGATGGTGAGGATGAACACCTCTAAATCTGAGGTCATGGTTCTCTCTAGAGAGAATTGCTCTTTCCAAGGAATCAGGGTGCAACTGCCATTAGTGAGTAATGTACATCAGAATCATATTCACAAGTGATGGAAGATGGGAATGGGAGATCAACATGTGGACTAGAGTGGCGGCAGTTGTTCTGTGGGTGTTGTACCGGTACATGGTGGTCAAGTGTAAGCAGAGTCTACAGACAAAGCTCTCGGTTTACAAGTCCATCTACATTCCTGTCCTCACCTATTGTCTTGAGTTATGGGTAATGACCAAAAGAATCTTCTTCTTCTTCCTAGCATTAGTCCCACGCGATTGCAGGGTCTGCTTGTCCATTTGGCATGATCCAGGACATCCTCCGGGGCAACACCAGCAATTTTCATATCCTCTTTGATCCGGTCCATCCAACATTTCTTCCGGGGGAGTCTGCCTTAGAGGCTCAGGCGCAGTGCTGTTTTGGTCACTGAGTTCTCATCACCGCGGGCGACATGCCCATACCATTGTAGCTTTGCCTCACCCATCTTTTCCATGATTGGTGCAACTCCCATTCATTTCCAGACATCAGTGTTTGTCATCAAACCAAGGCACCATTGCAGCATCCGTGTTTCCATCAGACTAAGGGCCCGTTAGCTTGTCAAATACAAATGGTAGAACTGAGATTTCTTCACAGGTCTGCTGGGCTGACTCTCCATGGTGGCATGAGAAGCTCAACAACCTCAAAGCAGAGTTGTTGCACCTCTTGATTGAGAGGAGTTAGCTGAAGTGGTATGAACCTGTTGTAAGGATAACTCACCCCAGGTGTCACCCCTTAGACTTGCTACAGGTATGTTGCACTGGGCAGAAACCCTGTTGCAGACTCAGGACATCCTGGAGGGATTATACATTTTGACTGGTTCTGGAACCCCAGGGAATTCCCCAGGAAGAGCTGGAATCTTTAGTTGGGAACAGGATCAGGCCTGCTGCCACCATGACCCTCACCAGGAAAAGTGGTTACAGAAGATGACGTGAGATAAAGAGTTAGGCCTGGTGTTGAACCTAATACTGCAGCAGGTTCTGGCTCCTTATGAGTTGGTACTGGACATTAATGATTCACAAAATTACACAAAGAACAGACCCTTCAAGGTAAAGTGAAAGGGGCCATAATAGGTGGTTGGGGTATCAATCCAGTAACCGAACACAGAATCATATTGATATCATAGCATGGATTTACATTTAACATAAATGGAGACCCGAGTGTCTGGTTTCACGAGAGAGGGAGCAGCAGTAGCAGATGACAGCTGGTGGGAGTATATTGCCGTGTGCCATAATTACCGGGGCTGCGGATAAATACACAATTAGCCGTGAATTAACTAGTCATAACGCTCAGACTTCCTAAGGCATTTTTTTTTTTTTTACATACTGTCTTAATTATTCCAGGTGTTGAGATAAAGCCCAAGCAATCAAGAAAAAAAAATGTTTAGCACTTTTGTTACATTACATTTCCATTCCACTTCTTCCTTGTGGACAACACCTTTGACAAATTCTTGCAGAAACAAATGGAAACCTGACAACAGAAAAGGTGTAGAAAGGTTGGGATGCCTGACTTGAATCGCTTCCACGTACTCTTGAATTTGATGCTGTACTGGCACATGGGATTCGACTGCAGTTGGATGAAGACAGCCAAGCTGCTGATGCTTTCGTGTCAGCAATACAAAATTGTCAAACCACAGTTTAAGTCACTTTCTTTTTAGCAACCTTCCCAAAATATCGATCCGAAAATCTGATTATGGGTGGTATTCAGGCTGGGGGGCCAATGCATCCTATATTATTCAAGTTCCAAAGAAAGCAGGAACCTCTTCACAAAAAGACTGCAGACTAGTGACCGTTACATGCCATTACATGAAGACTTTTGTGAGGCTGGTCCTAGAGTATAGGAGTCCTCTTGTGAAAGACCATCTAGACCCACTGCAGTTTGCCAAGCAGGTAAAGACTGGAATTGAAGATGGAATTATCAACGTGCTCCACAAAGCTTATTCCCATGTGAAGAAAGCTGGCAGCACTGAGAGGATTTAGATTTTTGATTTCTCCAGTGCCACTATCCATCCATCCATCCCTATTAAGGAGTAAGCCCAGGGACTTGTAGGAGGCTGAGCCTATGGTGTCTTCAATAATGGCAGACTTCAGTTTGTGAGACTCGAGGACTGAGTTTTTTTTTTTTTTGTCCACTCTGTACACCTCAGACTATAAATATAACAGCAGGTCATGTCTCTTGCAGATATTCTCAGGTGATTCTGTGCTTATGGCATGAATCTATAAAGGGGGATGAGACAGAGTAGAGGAGTCAGGTGGAGATCTTTGTTTCTTGGTGGAAAGAGAATTGCCTGTATCTTAACATCAGCAAAACCAAGGAACAGCTTAGTGACCATCACCGCACCAAGACCCTCTGTGTCCGGTCAACATTCAGGGACTAAGTGTGGAGGTGGTGCATTGCTACAAGTATTTGGGGTCCACATCAGTGGCAGGTAGGGCTGGTCTTGTAACACAGAGAAATAGTATATGAAAGGGCCAAGCAGACTCTTCAATGTAGGCAATGACATTGTCTGTATTTTCTACCACTCTGTGATGACCGGAGCGATTTTTCTACACTATGGTGTGCTGGGCTGGTAACATCAAAAGTTAACAAGCAAATTAAAAAGTCAGGCTCCGCAAAGGGACTCACTCTAGACCACCTGAAGGTAGTAAAGGAGAGAATAAAAACAAACCTGACCACCATTTTGAACAATGCTGTATATCCTCTCCAAGAAACACTAGACTTGAGGACTTACATCCAATTAATTATGATTATAATTATAATTGTGAATTTCCCATTGGGATTAATAAAGTATCTATCTATCTATCTATCTATCTATCTATCTATCTATCTATCTATCTATCTATCTATCTATCTATCTATCTATCTATCTATCTATCTATCTATCTATCTATCTATCTATCTAATTATTCAGATGCCTTTTGTCACAAAAACAAAAAACAGACACCATAAAGGTTTGGGGCAGCCACCTGTATAATGTGCCTTGGCTGCAAAAAGGTAGTTAAAGATTGTGAGTTGTTCATAAGACTGAATCCAAAACAGAACTGCCGGTTTTGAATCAAGATGCCCCCTTTAAAGGCCAGTATAGGAAGTGATGTCATCAGAGGCGGGGCCAGAAGTGACATCATCAGAAGCAGGACCAGAAAGCGACGTCATCAGAGGCTGGACCAAAAAGTGACGCCATCGAAGGCGCCAGAACCCTGTGGGATTTCCCGAGAATGGTCTGCAAGGGATTGAGAAAGACAGTCAGTGCACCCCGCTGCCCCCTGGTTGGACATGGAATTGCCATTATTCAGGCCCTTTAGTTTACTCCTACTCGCACGTGTGTGACACTTTATAGTGCCTCACTGTGACTGTGACTGCATTTTTATCTTTAGCCAAATTGGATGTTTATCTTTTTAAGTTTCTTTCCTTTCAGAGGGGGTTGTTGTTTGTTATAATACATATGTACAGTATATACAAATCCTTACTAATCCACTTTTCTTGACTTGAATGCCCGGGTACCATCTATGTGGAGATTGTTTGGCTTTTCCATGTCTGAGTGACTTTTTTTTTCTCCAAGTATTCCAGTTTTGATTACCCCCATAAAAAAGTATGTGGCAGTTTGACTAAACATGCTCTAAATTAATCCCATAGTAGTCGATGTCCTTGTATTCTTGATTCTGCAACTGGCACCCTGTGTTACCTGTAAAGACTCTGTGACTTCCAAAGTGGTACACACAGACTCAAATTTATTAGACATTGCTGCTTCTGTGGTTAAGGTTAGTCAGTGAAGTTACAGTCTTTCATTATCTAACCAAGAAGCATAGCCTCATGGCTCTGAACACTGGAATGTATTATCTAAACTCTCAAAGCTATTGATTTTTAAGATACACCAACTACTTGAAGGTGTCAAATTAGGAGGATGGGCAGCGCCAACAAAGCCTGTCCCGTCTGTTTCAGACGGAAGTGGCTACCCATCAAAGCGTGAAATTGGGGGCTTTGGCTGTTACGATCCAGCAGGACACTTGTGTCGTAATATACCTCAGCGCGGCAGTGATTCAGTGTCACCATCTGCTGACTTGGGACTGCTAGTTTAACAGATAACACTGCGTCACACGGTTCTTTCTTTCTTTCTTTCTTTCTTTCTTTCTTTCTTTCTTTCTTTCTTTCTTTCTTTCTTTCTTTCTTTCTTTCTTTCTTTCTTTCTTTCTTTCTTTCTTTCTTTCTTTCAAGCCAGCACAGTGACACCGTGTCTCCTTAATTTTGCAGGCTGAGCTCAGAGAGCCACTGATATTTAAACAGTAATTAATTAGGACGGGAAGCCGCCTGCAAACAGATTGATAATTAGCTGACATTTATCTGTTTTCGTGCACAGTTCTTGTTTTGTTGTGCTAATGCGACTCAGAAGAAGTGCGCAGCCAAACATTTTTTTGCAGGCTCTATGGAATAGAACTGGAAGTAATATATACACCATTTTGTGCTTTTTGTGCCTTTTTATAAAAGCTTTTGCCTCATTTTATTATTATTCTGTTCTCTTTTGTTACATGATATTTTAAAGTGTGTCATGTTTTGATGAAACACTTCAATATTGCTGAATAAATATTTTAATATCCTAGATTCAGGCTGTAACAGTGGTGCCATAACATACTCCTCTTGATGCAGTTTATGAGTTGTGGAGAATATCTCGGCAGCTTCAAGCACCATGAATATTTGAGCTCCATTGCAGACACACACATCTGCATCAAATGGGGGCCTCAGATTCACACTTCGCATTTGTGAGGCCGCAGTTAATGACTGCACCTCTGTGCCACACATCAGTTTAAAACAGCAGTCGCATAAACACACAAAAGAGCAGAACTAAGGACAGGAAGGCCTCCATTCTGAGTCTTTTTCAATTCATTTGAGACCTTCAGTTTAAGATGGGGTTTTCTCCTTAACTACTTCGACGGAATCAAAATGCAGTAAAAGAAGTCTTTCTCGGAATCCGGTGGTCCAATTTAATGAAAACAGAAATACAGAGTTAGACATAAGCAACTAAGAAATAATCACAAAACCAGAGCAAGTTAATAATGTATTAGTCCAAGGCAGGGATGAATGATGGGGGCTATCATTATCAAATAAAATCCTCATTATTTAGAATATTATTAGCTTTACATCATGACATAAACTCGTACGAGTGTCAAATGGTGTCCTGTGGCACTTCCATCAAAGTCTTGCAAAACTGTCAGTAGACGGTGTGAAGGAGACAGGAGCTGAAATCCAAGAATGTCCAAGAACATCTGCCTCTGCTCTGTTGGAAAAGGCTCAAGGATATGCCTGACTGTAGAGAAAGGCGCTGACATCGTGTAGAGGTGGGTAGATGGTAGGTAGAGCATTGACCTTTTGGAAAAAGGAGCAAGAGAAGGGCCTCTCAAGATATTTCCTTAACATTTTATCATGTGGACAGCAGAGTCTTCCATATATTTTGGCAAAAAATGTCACCCAATGTGACAACAGCAGTTAGAACATTAGCAAAATTTGATAAGACCAGGCCATTGGGCCCAACAAAGCTCACAAATCCCATCTGTCTGATTTCTCCAAGACTTGTGTTGAAGGTCCCTAAAGTTTTACTGTCTGCGTGTGTCTTTGTGAAGAAAAACTTTGTAATGTAACTGGGCCAAGGGGACACCCACGTAACACCTGGGTGTGGCAGATAGATGGTCATTTCTAGAGGGTGGGACTGGACTATGTGTCTGCCTGGGGGGTTACCAATTGAGTCCAAACTGTTTCATGAGGTGGTGTGTGTGTCAACACGTTCTACCAGTGCATACTCCCCAACCTGAACCTTCATGACGTTAGAAAAGCAAATGCTTAGAAATTTCACTATGAATTGCAAACCATAATAGTTAACTATTGTTACCTCTAAATTATTCTCTGACACTGACACAATTATTTGTACTGAATCACCACAATTTGGACCTTCCACGTTCAGGTACATTTATATTACAATCAAGTGAACCTCCAGACAGGGAACCTCCATTGAAGTAATTCTGTGACTTTTGAAACCTTTTGGCTGCACCAGTGACGATTTAGGGGTGTCTTATTACAAAATACATATGTAATCTATACTGCTCATAATAATTAAAGGAACACTTTTTAATCCGAGTATAGCATCAAGTCAATGAAACTTCTGGGCTATTGATTTGGTCAATTAACTAGCAGGGGGGTTGTTAATCAGTTTCAGCTGCTTTGGTGTTAATGAAATTATCAACAGGTGCACTAGAGGGGCAACAATGAGACGACCCCCAAAACAGGAATGGAATGGTGTAACTGGTGGAGGCCACTGACATTTTTCCCCCCTCATCTGATTTTTCAATCGTTTGCATTTGACTACGCTCAGTGTCACTACTGGTAACATGAGGTGATACCTGGACCATACAGAGCTGGCACAGGTAGTCCAACTTCTCCTGGATGGCACATCAATACATGCCATTGCGAGAAGGTTTGCTCTGTCTTCCAGCATAGTCTCAAGGACATGGAGGAGATTCCAGGAGCCAGGCAGTTAGTCTAGGAGAGCTGGACACGGCCCCTCGTAGAATGTCCTTAACCCGTCAGCAGGACTGACCGGTATCTGCTCCTTTGGGCAAGAAGGAACAGGATGAGCACTGCCAGAACCCTACAAACTGACCTCCAGCAGGCCACTGGTGTGAATGTCACTGACCAAATAAACAGAAACAGACTTCATGAGTGTGGCCTGAGGACCCAACGTGCTCTATTGGGCCCTGTGCTCACTTCCTGGCACCATAGAGCTCGATTGGCATTTGCCATAGAATACCAGACTTGCCAGGTCCACCACTGGTGCCCTGTACGTTTCACAGATGAGAGCAGGTTCACCCTGAGCAAATGTGACAGACGTGAAAGGGTCTGGAGAAGCCGTGGAGAATGTTATGCTGTCTGTAACACCATAACCGGTTTGGTGGTGGGTCAGTGATGGTCTGGGGAGGCATATCCATGGAGGGACACACAGACCTCTACAGGCTAGACAACAGCACCTTGACTGCCATTAGGTATCGGGATGAAATCCTTGGACCCATTATCAGACCCTATGCTGGTGCAGTGGGTCCTGGGTTCCTCCGTGTGCCCGACAATGCCCATCCTCATATGGTGAGAGTATGCAGGCAGTTCCTGGAGGATGAATGAATTGATACCATCGATTGTCCCCCACACTTACCTGACCTAAATCCAGTAGAACACCTCTGGGACATTATGTTTCAGTCCAACTGACGCCACCAGGTTGCATCTCAGCCTGTCCAGGAGCTCAGTGATGCCCTGGTCCAGATCTGGGAGGAGATCCCCCAGGACACCATCCGTCATCTCATTAGGAACATGCCCCCCTCGATATTGTCAGGCATGCATACAAGCACGTGGGGGGCCATACAAACTACTGAGTACGATTTGGAGTTGCTGCAATGAAATTTCGGCAAAATGGACTAGCCTGCCTGCATCATCATTTTTTCACTTTGATTTCCGGGGTGTCTTTGAATTCAGCCCTCTGTAGGTTGATAATTTTCATTTCCACCAAACGATGTGCCATCCTTTCGTTCCTAACACATTACCCAGTCCATATCAGTAGAGATATCCAGCAGGATTTTTTTCCCATTGAGATCTGATGTGTTTTAAAATGTTCCTTTAATTTTTTTGAGCAGTTTATTATGTTGTGTTTTATATTTGTAATTATTTTAGACCACATTGCAGATATTTGTTTTTATTTCACCATTAAAGACTTTCTCTGTTCATCAGTGAAAAAAGGCAAATCCACTGTGATTCAATACTGTACAACAATAAAATGTGAAACCTTCCATGTCACGTGCTGTGTGGTGGGTGACTAAGCATGGTCCTTTTGGATAATGGAGGTTGAGCAGGCCCCAGTCCAGTCCTTTTTACAGACACTGGACCTGACCACTCACACTTTTTCTGGCTCTCTTCCTGTTAGATCTTCTTTGCCCGAAACCAACTGCTTTTATTGAATGGCTGCAAAATAACGAGAAGCAGATCTGAATGAAACCAAGCTCTGCCACTCTCTGATTAAGATCTACAATCTGTTCATGCTTCCGCCGAGTGGGCTGGGAGATAATCATAAACGCTACTTGAAACAAACTCACATCACACTGTAGGCCCCATTTGTGACTATAAGAAAAGAAAAAGACAGTGCACAACAGGGGCAAACAATGTGATGTGGACATGGAGGGCTTTGTTATGGTGTTGACCATGAAAGGTGTTATATAAAAAACAAAACAATGACCGTCACTAAATTCTTAACATCTTGCAGCTTTCTTGGGAGTTGTTTTTCCTGGATGGAGTTGTGGAAGCAGACTGTGACTGTGCAGGCAGTGGATGTGGTGGCCGCCGGAGAGGCTACGTTGTGTTTATGTCTTTCCATTTTGGAGTTTGAGTCAGATGCCAGCTTCTCTTTTGTAGAAATCTCAAAGTATATGTGGATCTCAAGGCTGTATGCAGCACAGGTGTTTGGACAGCTGACGTGTCTGCGTCTTGAGCATCCACTACTTCAACAGGGCAGGGATGCAGCAAAGCCTGCTTTGTCAGTCTGAGCGCCGTGCTGTCCTACTTGAACAGGAGAACGTTTCCAGAATAGACTAATAATCCTGCTGTACTCGGAAAGAGGCGGCTGTTTTTTAATTGGTTGCTTTGGGCCTTTATTAAATTCTGATGGGGAGCCGCTTCCCAAACACAAGCTTAACTCCTAAGAAGACACCAGGACTTGGCTTTAAAGTGAAGACATGTCACACAATCATCTGTTCGAGTGTCTTTCATTAATTTTGCAACACCATCAATGCCCAGATCCTCCTGCCTCATGGCTGTCAGATTCTCAAAAGTGTGCACTTTTCCTTTTGCAAATGCAGTCTTTAAATTTTGGCACCCTGTGATGAAGGCAAAAGTGTTTAAAATAGATTTTTGATGAACTTCCCGATGAAAGGTGTTATAAAATATTTCTGAAGGTGCCGATCTGCTCAGCAGTTCTTGCTCTTTTTATTTATTTATTTTTTCTTTACTTCAATTCACCGTCTCCTTTTTTTTCTTCCCTCTGTTCACCTCGGACTATAAATATAACACCAGCTCATGTTGCTTGCAGAAAATTTCTGCTGATTCCACACTAATGGCGGGGTGTATTGATAAGAGGGATGAGACAGAGGAGAGGAGTGAGATGGAGAACTTTTGAGAATTGTCTGCAACTTTCGTCACATCAAAGAGCTTCTGAGGCTGTTCACTAAGCATGGAGTGGATCTGGAGGTGGTACACAGTAAACAAGTTGGAGGTCCACCTCAATGGACTGGTCTCAGAACATGGCGGAACTATATCTGAAAGTGCGGAGCAGACCCTTTTCTTTCATTCCAAAAGATGGTTGTTCAGATCATTAAAGCAAATTTACCACCCCTCAGTCACAATGACCTGAAATAGGGATGTCATCTAATCTAATGCAGGGGTCACCAACTCCAGTCCTGGAGAGCTACTGTGGCTGCAGGTTTTCATTCTAACCCTTTTCTTAATTTGTGACCAGATTAACTCTTTGCCTTAATTTTAATTATTTCTTTCTTCCGTAATTAGCAACCAAACAATATTAACACACAAAATGTACCAACACATAAACAACAACCTGCATCCATCACACAATAACTGAAAATAAAGAAAGGTGAAGGCCTCAGTAATGTTGATCTGCTCAGGTCCGCAAAACATTTTGACAGCTCTCTTAAAAAAGAAAATCAACAGTTTTGGAAATGTCTGCCATGGCAGAATGAGCGCCATGGAATTAAATAACGGGTTTGATTAGCAATGAGAATTGGCTTCAAATTAAGAAACTGAATGAAGTGAAGTTGCTTGGAGTTTGAGGCCCCAACTTAGTTGCTCATCTGTTGGCTCACTTCACATCAAATTTATGTTTAGGTGCCGTTTAAGGAAAAAAGAATCAATTCACTGGTCAGAGTCTCAAGAAAAGTCAATTAAAATAAAGGGAAATAGTTAATTAGCTAATTAAGAAAAGAGTTAGAATGAAAACTTGCAGCCACAGTAGCTCTCCAGGACTGGAGTTGGAGACCCCTGATCTAATGAGTATGTCTTCAGAATATGGGTGGGAAAAGGACTACCCAGAAAACACCTACACAAAAGGCAATGAGCAAATTTCATATAACCAGTGGCTGGTCAGGGAACCAAACTCAGGTCTCTGAAGCAGCAGCAGACACCACTCTACTCATACAGGCCTACAGTATTTGTAAGCATTCTGATTGTCTTGCAAAACCTCCTATACTGTTCAAGTTCCAAAGAGCGCTGGCACCACTTCACCGAAGGACTGCAGGCTAGTTGCTCATACATCCCATATCGTGAAGACGTTTGACAGGCTGGTCCTGGATGAGAGGAGTCCTCTTGTGATAGACCACCTGGACCCACCACAGTTTGCATAGCAGGCAATGAGTGAAGTGCAAAATGTAATTATCTCTCTGCTCCACAAGGCTTATTCTTCTCTGAAGAGAGCTGGTAGCACTGTGAGGATTATGATGTTTGATTTTTCCAGTGTCTTCAACACCATCCAGCCATCCCTGTTAAAGGGTAAACTCAGAAATATGCAGATAGATGAGCTTTTTATGTCCTTGATAATGGACTGTCTGTCAGCTCATGGACTGTGTGAGCAACACCGGAGCACCACGGAGAATAGCCCTGTCATCTTTTCTGTCCACCTTGTATATCTCTAACTATAAATATAACACCAAATCATGTCACTTGCAGAAATTCTCTGATGACGCTCTGCTAATTGGATATGTATTGACATCAGGGGATGAGACAGAGGAGAGGAGTCAAATGGAGAACTTTGAGAATTGTCAGCTACTTCATATCAGGCAAACCAAGGAACTGCTTAGTGAACTTCACCACACCAAAGAGCTTCTATGTCTGGTCAACATTCAGGCAGTACGTGTGGAAGTGCTGCCCTGCTACAAGCACTTGGGGGTCTGTCTCAATGATAGGCTAGACTGGATTCATATCACAGAGGAGTTATATACGAAAGGCCAGAGCTGGCCCATTTCCATTGTTATTTAAGGAGATTGCGGCCCTTTAATGTGGGAAGTGACATCCTTAACATGTGATGGCCAGTCTAGTTTTCTACGCTGTGGTGTGCTGGGCCAGTAATATAATTCAAGAGGCCTACTGAATCAACAAGCTAATTAAATGGGCAGGCTCACTTAGATTGTGCACTCACAGCCCCCTGGAGTTATCAAAGTGAGAAAGAATTGAGATGAAACTGTTGGCCATTAAAAGTGATACAACACATCCTCTCTCTGACACACCAGCATTGAGGACTTACAGCCAACAAATTATTCAGCAGAAGTGTGTGAAGAAATGCTAGAGGGGGCTCCTTCAAACCCAACTGCCATACGCCTTTACTGTATAATGCCTCACTGTGGCTCTTGTATCTTTATCCAAATCAATGTCTTCCTTCATTTTAGTAATTCTGCTGTGTATTTGAGTTGGTTGTTTTTGTAACATATTTATTTATTTATTGAGCTTTTGGAGATAAAGTTCTATCTATCTATCTATCTATCTATCTATCTATCTATCTATCTATCTATCTATCTATCTATCTATCTATCTATCTATCTATCTATCTATCTATCTATCTAGTGCCTTTCACTTCTAGTAGCAGTTTTCTAGCTATTCAAAATGCTTTCAATAGACAATGGAGAGCCATTTAATAAACCACCACCAATGTGTAACATCCACCTGGAAGATAAAATAGCAGCCACACATTAGCTATTAGGTGGTGACGTGGTGAGGGAGATAGTTGGCCAATTAAAGACAGGATTGATTAGAGGGCCAGAATGGATGAGTCCATTAAAGGCAAATTAGCCAGGACATTGGGCTGCATCCTTTTCTTTGTAAAGGATGTACAGTTATTTATTTATTTTTTTATGACCACAGTGGGTCAGGACCTCCATTTCACCTCTCATTGGGATCCAGACACAGAACAAAGGTTAAGAGTCCCCTGCTGGTGTCATCAACACCAACCCAAGCTTACCTGATTGTTCTCCTATCCAAGTGCTGGCCAGGCCCAAAAATGCTTAGCTTAAGATGAATTGCTTGTTCTGAAGGGCAAGTGGTACTTAAATTGCATTTGTCATTGAAATGCTTTGTTGCTCAATTCCTATAATTGTGCCTTGAGATGCATATAAGGGGAAATAACTATCCATCCATGTATTTTCTAATCGGCGTGTCCAGAGCAAGATGACTGGGTAGCTGGACCCCTATCTCAGAAAGCATTCGGTGCAAGGCGGGGGCAACACCTGGACAAGACACAAGTCCATTACAGGGTGAACAATACCCCATCCATCCAGACATGGACCAATTCAGAACTTTTCTTTCTTTTTAATTTTCTCGCTTTATAGTAATTCTGGTGTGTGTTCAAACCAAAGTGTGTGTGTGTGTGTGTGTGTGTGTGTGTGTGTGTGTGTGTGTTTTATTTATTTACTTACTTATCCATGTATTTAAAGAGCTTCTGTAAAAAGCCAAATTTCCCCCCAGGGACAAAGAAAGATTATCTATCTATCTATCTATCTATCTATCTATCTATCTATCTATCTATCTATCTATCTATCTATCTATCTATCTATCTATCTATCGACTGTGGGAGGAAACCTGATCACTCAAGCAAACATACAGAATTACAGATAATACAGTCAATCAATCAATCAGTTGATATAATAAATAAGTAAAACTAAACTTAACAAGTACATCGGGTGGAAGCATTGAATTGCCTGATAGCAGTGGGCAGGATAGACCCCCAGAGGCACTTCTTATCATAATGTGCAGGTCGAAGGAGCCTGTGGCTAAAAGTGCTCCAAGACAGCGCCACCTGGAGTGGATAGAGGGGATTTTTCATGATGGCGTTCAATTTTGCTATCCTCCTCTTTTCCACAACAGTTTCCAGTGTATCCAGGGTTCCCCCTGTGATGGGGCAGACTTTCCTGAGAAGTTTGTTCAAACATCGAGATTCCTTTCAGCTCAGATTATTTCCCCAGGAAACTGCAGCGTAGAACGCCACTCTGGCTACTACGGCCTGATGTGATCCCCTGATCTGCTTATTATAAGGCATCAGCACTAGAGCACTACAGTTTTAATCATCCATGTGTGCTCTCATTATGAAAATTCCTTGACCAAAAGCCATGTAGCGCAGCCTTCATTAGAGATGCGCAATTTCTGCCCTTGTTTGTTTCAAAGAGACGCCGGCCATCCCCTTCTGTTTCACCTTTTTTGTGGGAATTATGGACCGTTACGAATATGCAATGGGATGATAAGAGGTTGAAGAGAGAGGCACCGATCACCCTGATTAAAACTCCACGCCTTAGGGTGAAGGTAATCGATTTGTTATTGTCCACCGTGGCCGAGGCGTCAGCCGGTGTTACGTTATATGACGTCAAAGGACGCGCAGCTTCAAAGGCAATCACTACACCTCTCGACTTGCTTTTGTTAGCCCGGAGGCTGCGCCTGAGATCCCTAGACGCCGGTAATAACTCTCATAATAATACTCTGTGCTGCTGCGTCTAAATTGATTGGCTGGTAATGAGCATTGCTATATCGATTATCCTGCGAAGAATCCCATTTTCATGTCATGCTGATTATTTTGCTTGTTCGGAAAATAGAGAGCAGCATGAAACTGATTGTAGATGGTTAATTTGCTCTAATTCGTCTTGATATAGTCTTGACGGCGCCGACGGGCACTTTCTAAAGGCTTATCATTGCCTGCGAGGCCGAGTGGGACACAGTGGGAGCTGGAAGAGGACCGAAGCGTTTCCTAATCTGTTAGTCTGATTCTCCTCTTAGGGTAGCAGATGAGGCTCACGTCCTGTACCAATAGCATGCGTTTGTTATACAATTTTAGGCTTTCTTCTATTCGCTTTTACTATCCCCTACTATGATCATTTTTCTTTTTTTAACTACAGCGTAATTTCTTTGGTGTTGCGGCACATCTACATCGTTATAAAGATAACGGTTCTTTAATGGCGATTTGTCTGGTTGCTCATTGGACAATTGCTTGACCACGAACCAATTCTTTTTGGGAAGGTGTTGTGCGCGTGTTTTTTTAAGTGTTAAAATATGTGGACAACAGAAAACTTTTATTGTTTAGTAGGCGACCTAGCCGGGATCAAAAAAAGCTGAAGTTAGCCTGTGTTATTGTATGCCACAAGACTCCTTTTCAAACCCATTGGGATTTCACAAATCTGTTATCAATTCACAGTTGTTTTTTGAAATGTGTGACGGACCTAAGTATAAATAATGGTTCCTTTTGGAGCCTTCACGCGGATGATAATTTTGCCATTTTCTACCCCACTTAATCCACACCAGGGTGGCGGGGTTAAGGATGAGTGAAGGTTTTCTTAATCTAGTGTCCTGCTAGTAATCTACCATACATTAAACAAGGAAGTTTTTCAAAGCACAAAGAACCAACTTCATGCATGCGCAAAGAATTCTTCCCAGAATGAAATGGTGCTTTGTCAAGCAAAGCATCTACAAGGAATCGCACATCTCAGTCAAGAACCATAAAGTGCATTAAAGAAGCAGGTTTTTTAAAGAGTGTAGGCGTGAAAACGTCATTGGTCAGTTTTATTAAGAATAGACACGTAAACCTTAAAACCTATTAATTTTGAGTAAAGCCAATTCAAGTAAGATTTAGACATATCAACATACCCCACGGATCATTTTTGAGTGTGCCCCGTAGATGGCGCTAAAGCTCCCTTGAGCACTAACAGCACAAATTGATCGCTCGAATTAAACAAGCAAAGAAATCCATCCACAATTACCTCGTATCTTGGAACCATCGAACGCAAGCAAGAAAAGAATCCGGTCTGCTGGAAGACAATTTAGAGTTGCCAATTATTCTGATACGCACGTAGAAATAAGAATTTCTGGAGAACCACTATATGGTTAAGCGGGGTAGTAGCAGGAACTAACAATGCTGAGAGTCGAAACAGGGTCGTCGATTTGTGCGGCACTCGTGCTAAATAACCATTTACACACTGGCCATGTGTATAAAATGTAACATCAAGTATGTTACAGCATACGTCTGAAAGATGGAATTCTATCCCAAATGTGACATCTTGCTGTGGCCATGCATCTGGCCTTTTTAGAATTCCGCGTTCAAGGAATGACAGGCTGAGTGGCCTTTCTTCGAGTTTTTCAGGGTGTCGTTTATTAGGGCGTCAAGGTGGGGTCTTGAGATAACACAGAAGTGACAAATGAGCACTCGATGGCAAGGAAATGTGACGATTAGGCATGTCTGCTGTCACTCGCTATTATTCCATCTGCCGATGACAGTTTGACAAGACTTTTTAGCACACACCTTTTCTGAAGACACCTTTAATCCCTATTTGAATTGTTCTTTAATTTGACACTTCAACTTTTCCGACTCCGGTTTTTTATTCCATTTTCATATTTTTAACGCGTAGAACGGACCCTGAGCCTTGGGAAAGAGCAACGCGAGGGCGACGAGCGCTCGTGTCTGCACACCGTTAACTCGCTGCATTGCAGGCGGCTTCAGATTCAGACAGACCCCGGTGCTTGTGTATATTCTCAGAAGCGCATCAATATCCAAAGACTTCGATGAAATTAAGAGGAAAATGGAAGCATATGTTTATTGCTTTTGATGCTGAAGCTAAATTCTCACCCTTGGCTTATAAATGACTTATCAAGGCTCCAGCTAATTTAAATAACTAACGAAAAAGGTCTAAAAGGGGCGAAAAGGTCTTTTGGGAAGGTGATTGGTATCGGGTAGAGATACCAAAACTGATCAAATATGCACAATTTCAGAGTGAAATTTAGGAGTCGCCGCAGCTCTTTTGCCACTTTGGCTTTAGAATAAATGCCCCGCAGTCACTACAGACAGCGCACTGGCGTTGACGAGTGACAGGGGAATAGATGGGGGTGGTGGTTTCCGATTTAAAAAAAAAAGGCCAATGGAGGTAGATAAGTAGTCGGTCAGATTAAGGAGTTGTTGAAGGAATGCTCTGAATAAAAATGGAGTGTCTGTGTTTGTACAGAGCATATTGCTGTAGACCCAGCGCTCTAGGGAAGCAACGCCGCTGCTGCCCAAGCAGAGCGCTGAATGGAGGCGTTGTGGGGGATGGGGGCCGGTCTTCTGCCGCCGCCTGGCACGATCGCGCTCGACAGTGTGCTGCTGTGTGTGTGCGCGCGGCGCGGTTTGTGCACCAGCCTGCTACTTCGCAACTATTATTAATAGCAGATTCAGTGCTTTTTGAAATCTGTCATGCGCTACTGCACACTCCACGCGTAACCTAGAGACCGGAGAGCGGCTTCGACTCCGGCAAGTCCCCCCAGTGACGGGCCAGTGGGCGCCTATTCAGCCAGCAGCGGGCGCTTCATTGGCCTTCTAATCAGCGGTTTAATGAGCGCCGGCAGTTGCAGCCACGAAGAGCGCGTGCTGGAACGCCACATCTATTTTTCACTACTCAGGTGTGAACCAATGGTCTTTGATGAATGACAGTAATTGATACTTCATGCTAATTATATATTAGGCAACACGTATTGTTCCGTAGTTAATTGACGGTAATCTTAGTGGAATAAAAAAATTACTCGATTGCCTTGTTTTTAATTGCGTTAAGATGCAACGCTACTTTACATCACTTCACATCACTTATAAAAATAATGACTGTCAGTAAGACTGTGAGCGATGATGCAAATGACAGCGTCGTTAATTCTTCATACCACCTTCACTTGCTCTTTAACACACAATACTGCTGTGGGTCGTTAAAATGTGCGTCATTTATATTGCTGAGAGGAAAGGCCAATTTAAGTTTCCCGACGGTCACGCAGATTCCTCGGTTTAATTTCAATTGCTAGGATGTCAAAATAATGTAAATGTAAAAATCTTCCTTCAGTTGCAGTTGCAGAAATGGACATTAAAGAACAGCAGAGCTGGTTCTCCAGTTCAGTTAACCAGGTGTATGGGACTGTAGAGTCCTAAGCCGCTATCAAGAGTAAACTGTCTTTTACCTTTGTATTAGCCTTGTTGGGGCCAGACTTGTTACTTGAACGAGAACATATGTCGAGGACAACTCGCTCTAAAGTTGAGTATAGTCTATCAGCAGACCTCCAGAAGTCCGCCCTAAATAGAGTATAAACAGCGGAAAAGCCCATGGGGGTGCTGCCCAAAACCCGCCCTCAGTTTCCTCCAGTCCGTGCACTTTAAAGGCTCAGGGCTGCAATTTCTCATATCTCCTCATGTGTGACACATACATGAAAATAATGGAAACACAGGGAGAGGGGGAAAGAAATGAAACAAAAGATTTGACACTGAGCGCTATACCCAAATTCAAGTGCTCCGTACCCAGTGCTTAATAATTAATTTATAGATCTTGCTGCCATTTTGACTTGCATCACTATGTGGCATAATAGCAGCAAGTAGTGTTTAGAGAAACATTTTGGTATCTATCTATCTATCTATCTATCTATCTATCTATCTATCTATCTATCTATCTATCTATCTATCTATCTATCTATCTATCTATCTATCTATCTATCATCGTTATATAGTGCCTTTCACATCTATCTATCTATCTATCTATCTATCTATCTATCTATCTATCTATCTATCTATCTATCTATCTATCTATCTATCTATCTATCTATCTATCTATCTATCTATCGTATCATTGGGGCTGAGCGTCAATATGGATTCTTTTCTCTCTATATCTGTCTTTTTGGATAGCTTTCTGTCCTTAAAGGGACAACTCACTGTTGCTTCACTAGATGGTCACAAACCTTCGATAACTTTCTAAACCTACCTTTGCCCACCCCAGGACAAATATATACTTTATACAAATACTAGCCATGTGCGCCCAACTATGTTGCATGTGTTAAAGTTGTCTGTGAAGGGCTCCCTGTTTAAACGCGGCTGCCAGTCGTGAACTGGGCCCTTCGTTGCACAGCATTATGATTTTTTATAAGGGAAACAAAATTACAAAGCAAAACCCTTAGACATTGATTCGATAGGGACGGCCTACTCGGAATCACTGTCCGAATAGTAATTATGTGGTGGTGGAGGAGCATTTCTGCTTCTCTCCGTTCACAGTCCGTCTCGTATTCATGACGTTGTCGTTTCCTCTCACAATCTCTTCTCAACCTTTCTCCAATCTCGCAGGTTGCTTTGTGGCAATCCAAAGAGTAAGGAAGAACCAATGCTTCTTTCTTGAACTCCAAATGCAGACTGATGGAAAATCACAGAAGTGTGTCCGACTTATATACTCTGACTGCCAACTCCAAGAAGTGGGTGAACATTCGATTTGGACGAAGTGCTTCCAACGACGGTTGATAGAAACACAAAAAACCACAGTCTTGACAACAAAGCAGGTGTCAACGCCAGATCTAAACACAAAGAGTGGTGTCGACAGTGTTTGTAAACAAAAGTAACAACCAAGGTGTTGTGTATTCAGCCAGTACAAACAGCACGTAGTCTCCTTTAGTTCAGTCCTCTTTAATCACCACACTCCAACCTCATCCAACGATCCTCCCCCTCACTTCCTCTCCTCCTCCATCACTACTGCCCTCTACTGAACACAGCAGGAACACCACACAAGGCAGTGAATTCGCGGACAAACAAAGATCAAGATCCAAATGAAGATTATATATAAAGATATAATACATACTTTTATTTATTTATTAAAAGAAGGTTTCACTTTGGTGGACATCAGCCATTTGGGAAAATTACTCAACTTTACTATATAACCCTGCCCATTCATGCAAATTAAGAGCCAATTGGCCAATCACAAGAGGTTCACAGATTTATGCATCTTTTTTGAGTGGTGGAGGATATTTGGGTGACATTTGCATTCTTGAAATAAATGAAACCAACATTCTATAGCATTGGATGAGGTTTTGACTGTGATTGGGCTGTAAAGCGCCTGTCATATCTGGCAACACTGCTGACAAGCAGCATCAGTCTGGGGACAAGTTGCTAATAGAATGAGCAATTGAGCAGTTGCAGTGCCAGCAGCAGGGGAGCCTATAAAAATGTCAAGTATGCTGCTGTCACTTGAAAGTCTATGGATGTGGCCAATGGCATGATTTAAAGGAATGATATAAAAGATCAAGAATCCACTAGATAGATAGATAGATACTTTATTAATCCCAAGGGGAAATCTAAGGTTCAGTTCCAGCAAACACCATGATTGGAGTTACAAGCAGGGCAAGAAGACTGTGCCAGCATGACACTACAACATGTGATATATGAAGAATTATAAGATTGCATTTACATATCAAATAGAGCCTTATTTATAACATTTAAATAAAAATGAAATAGATATGATAAGAAGGATGATGACCATATTGTGGTGGATTTAATGACATATAGCTTTATAAAGAAATTGTTATAGCTGGCAAGATTCAGGAAGATGGGCATCTGGTTCTTGTGTGCTGTTCACACCTTGATATCTTAACAAGGTGGCCAAGTGGAATGCTATCTCCCATATTCAACTCCAACTTTTCTAAGTCATTCAGCTTCATGTTTTTACTTTGTATATTTGACATAGCTTTTCTTAAATGGCACTCTAATTAGGAATTATTTCATTTATATATTTTTTTTCTCATCATCTTGGAGCAATCTCAGCCAGAAAAGGTGTTCTATTTTGCATAAATAACACATATGGCTAGCTGGTTACAAATTGATACGCAGCGTTTAAGTGGCACTAGTCTGCTTCGTAAGCCATCTTAATAGGCTCGTGTGTAATATGATTCCAGAATGCTAATTCATTACATATCTGCTTTTCATCGATCATCTTTCTGACAGATTTTCCACCAAAGGAATGTCAAATGTAATTATTCTGCCTGGCAGATGGCAGGGAGCACATTGCTTAGATGGTAAAAGTGAACAACAATAAAATAAATAAAATCCCAGCCGTAGATCTGTTCTAGAAGGCAAGTCATATTGTCAGGGGCAGGCAGGGTTGCTCCATCACTGGTCACTAATCTCGGCATCATGGTGACTTTAGAAAAGCACAGAATGGCAGAAGTGTGCATCTAGGCTTCACGTGTGCAGGTTCTCTTTTTTGGTAAACACTGGGCACAGTTTTATTGGCCTCCATAATGCCATGTGTAACTGGATGCTAAGAAGTCATGTCTGCTGAGATGTAAGGCCATGTGCTGTAGCCACCTTTGATTTCATTACTGTATTAGGTCTTGTCTTGTAATATTCTTAGACACACATTACAAACTCAGACAGTAAAACTTCAAAAAAGAGGATAAGTCCATAAATCAATTGCCTAGCAGACGCATCTTTGTCAGCCATGACAGCCTTGAGTCTCTGAGCACAGGCCTCTCTTTCTCTGTCTGCTTTGCACTTTTGGACACTGACATGTGTCCCCATTTTTCTTTGTAAAACTGCTCAGGCTCTGTCAGGTGTCATCATGTTGATTGGGAGTGAACAGCCTTTGTAACGTCCAGTCACAAATTCTTAATTACATTGAGCGCTGGACTCTGACTCAACCACTTCAGGATGTTGACATCATTGTTTTTAGGCCATTCCTGTGTAGCTTTGGCTTTATGCTTGAAGTTGTCGTCTTGTTGGAAAAGAAAAATTCTCCCAAGGTACAGGTTTCCTGCAGAGTGCATCATCGGGTTTATTCTCCAGGATTTCGTATATTTTGCAGAATTCATTTTATCCTCACAATTCTTCTAGAGCCTGCTGCAGAGAATCATTCTCCTCTCATGATGCTGTCACCATATTGCTTCACCATGGGGATGGTGTGTGTTTGATAATGTGTAGTGCAGCCTGGTGTTTAGTCTGATGGCTAAAAATCTCAATTTTGGTCTCATCAGACCATAGAATCATGGGTATCAGAATCTCCAATGTGCCACCTGGCAAACTTTACTTGAGATGTTGTGCATTTTTTCTTTTGTTACTCTGCCATAAAGATGCAGCCGGTGTGGCGCCTGCTCAACAGCTGCTATATGCATTTATTCCCCAAATTAAGCCACTGCAATTTGTAACTCCTTTCGTGTTCTTAGAGGTCTCTTGGTGGCCTTCGTCACTCATCGCCTTCTTCTCGTATGATCACACCCTGATTACTACTGTGCAGCATTCTTTCCATTTCTTAATTATTGACAGTGTTGTGCAAGTTCACACCTCACAAGAACTCGCTCAAAGTTCACTTCACACTGATTAAAATGAATCAATTCACATTCATAGTTCACCATTTCAATTTTGAACTAGTTCATGTTCAGTTCATTTTGTATTTTTTAAGGAGTATAAATGACTCATGAGTTTACTTTTTTCAATTTTGCATGCCTTATATTAGGCTAGTACAGTGTTCTTGAATAAAATGCAATAATTATGAAGACTTTTTTATTTAAATACACTTTATTGAGGTATACCCAGCAACAAACACATATAACCGGTGTGAGAATGATGCTATATAGCGCCCGACCTGGCACAGACTCAGACAGAGGCATGTGTAAAAACACAACAAGACTTTTATTTTTCTTCAGCGGGAGGGCACGTCTTCCCCGTGAACCCCCCAGCCACAACACAGTCCCAAAAGCACTTCAACTAAATCACAACACTCCCGTTTGGCACCACCACTCCTCACTGGCAACCTCGTCCTCTTCCTTCTGATTCTGGCTCCTGAGTGGTGGTTGCTGGCCCTTTTATAGCCCACCCGCTGTAGAGTTGTCCAGGCCGGCTCCAGGACCCATGCAGCACCCCCTGGTGGCCACCCCAGATCCCAACAGGCCTGTGGAGAACTCCATCTCCCATGGAGCCCTGCGGGAAACTGAGGTACCATCGTCAGCCAGGGAGGCTGCCACCAAGTGTCCCGGAGGAGGTAATGAGGAGCCTATGGTTGCTCCTCCAGAACATATGTGGAAGGGGTGTCTACCGCTCTATTCCCAACTGTGTGACACAAATGGTGACTGTAGAATCAGCGTGTAGGTGAACTAACCTGTTACACTGCCGGCCAAAATTCGCGTCCCATATTGCATGTCCAATGGGGAAAAATATAAAGTGACCTCTAGAAGTACAAAGTTTTCCTAAAGGCAAAAGCGAAGCTTCACCGCGTGCTCGTGTCAGCAGGGGTCCAGCTTAAGCACAAGCAGGCAGACACAGACAGTGCCTATTTGATTTTATGTTATTTTTTCCCGAATACAAATTAATGGCAAAAAATTTGTACAAAATAAATATTCGTAAAAATCCACTATTTGTGCTTATTCAAATACTGTATTCGGATTTGGCTCCATGCCTGCACTACATGGTAAGGCAAAATGTTTAATTGGGGCCTAAACCAGATCCAGAATATCACATAAAATGGAACTAGCTCATGTTCAAGTTCTTCACTTGCAAATACGTTACGTTAAGATCATCATTCTTAGAAAAATGAGCTTGATCAATGAACGCACTCTTTTGAACTCATTCATGCACAACACTGATGATAAATTTAGCTGAACTCCATCAACTGTGTCCCATTGTTCTTGATGAACTCATTTTAAAGTCACAGTCTCGATCCACTGGACTAATTCCCTTCATGATTTTAAACACTTCAATCATGTCACCTCTTAATTTTCTTTTGCTTAAACATAAAAGACTCAGCTCTTTTAATCTTTCCTCATAACTCATCCCCTGTTGCCCTGGAATCAGCCTAGTCGCTCTTCACTGGACCTTTTCTAGTGCTGCTATGTCCTTTTTGTAGCCTGGAGACCAAAACTGCACCCAGGACTCCAGATGAGGCCTCACCAGTGCATTATAAATGTTGAGCAGAACCTCCTGTGACTTGTACTCCACACATCAGGGCACTATATAACCTCATTCTGTTAGCCTTCTTAATGGCTTCTGAACACTGTCGGGAAGTCTATAGCTTAGAGTCCACTATGACTCCTAAGTCCTTCTTATAAGGTGTACTCTCGATACTTTACATTTACTGACATTAAATTTCATCTGCCACAAATCTGCCCAAGCCTGTTTGCTATCCAAGTCCTTCTGTAATGATATAACGGATTCCAAATTATCTGCTTATCCATCTATCTTGGTATCATCTACAAAGTTAGCCAGCTTGTTACTTATATTCCTATCTAAATCATTTATATATATTAAAAATAGCAGTGGCATTAGCACTGACCCCTGCTGGTCACCACTCTTAACATTGGCCAGTTCTGATGAGGTTCCTCGCACCATCACCCTCTGCTTCCTGTGTCTGAGACAATTACTGCACTCATCTACAAACATCACCGTGAACTCCTACTTCTTTTAGTTTGATGCCCAACCTCTCATGTGGCACCTTATCAAATGCTTTCTGAAAGTCCAGATAAATAATGTCATATGCTCCACTTTGATCGTGTCCATCAGATAGTCACTGACTTGGATATTTCCTTAATTCCATCCCTTGGCTGGTGCTTTTCAATCATCTTTTCGTTGAGTTGCTTGGAATGTTTGTTTGTCTTCATTTATGTAGGTAAGACTGAAACCTGAAACCCATAATGACTGATTGAGATCATGTATGTTAGTTAGAATGCCTAGAGGGGTCTGGGTGGTCTTCATGGCCTTGGAACCCCTGCAGATTTTGTTTTTTTTCTCCAACTGTCTGGAGTTTTTTTTTGTTTGTTTTTTCTGTCCTCCCTGGCCAGCAGACCTTACTTTTATTCTATGTTAATTAGTATTGCCTAATTATATTCCTATTATTTGTCTATTTATTTTATTTAATTTATTTTTGTTCTTCTTGTAAAGCACTTTGAGCTACATTATTTGTATGAAAATGTGCTACATACAATAAATAAATGTTGTTGTTGCTGTTGTTGTAGACCACCATACTTACTCTCCACAAGCTGACCCTTCCAAATTCAGGTCCATTTAGACTACAATCGATTGAAAGCCCACACGGGCGTCATCCATTGAACTAATTTTAGGACTCTTATAACCAATTGACTAGACCACTGGGTGCCGTCTTAAAGGGGGTAAATATGTATGTGTAATGGACGGCCGGCGGTTCAGTATGGCTGGGACGTCTCTGAAAGAAAAGAATGGAAGAAGGCAGCCTTTTCAGGACACTACCTCCCCCGGGACGCTAGGTGGCAGCTCTCCTGGATGGCAATGGTTCTCCAGATTCCCTCAGAGCATGCTGGGACATGGAGTTCGTTTCCTCAGCCCTGTTGTGTGCCGTGGGTGCCGCCAGGTGGAGCTCAGAAAGAACCTGGGGACTCCTGCTGTTACTACAACCTGGAAGTACTTCGGAGTCACGAGGACGGAAGCCCGCAGTACTTCCAGGCTACTTGAGGACGGATGATGTGACGTTTGATCTGGGAGGAACACTTCCGGGTCATGGACTATTTAAAGGACTGCTGAAGACCCAGCAAGGAGAGCCGGAGTCAGGTGGTAGTGTGACAGAGCTGCTGGGACTGGAGGATTGATTTATTGTATTATTCATTATTGAGTATTGGAGAACTGTGGAGTGTGTGGTGCTTTGTGCACTGTATAAGAAGAAAAATATTAAAGAATTCTTCTTGGTGCTTTTACAAGTGTGTCCTGGATGTCTGTCTGGTGGGTTCACTGGGCAACAGCGACCCCTAGCGTCCACAGTTCGTCATCAATTTATTTTGTGTTTTATATTTGTAATTATTTCAGATCACTTTCCAGGCGTCTGTTTTCACTTTGATACCGAAGTCTTTTTCTGTTGATTAATTTAAAAAAAGCTAAATTACAGTCATATGAAAAAGTTTGGTTACCCCTCTCAGCCTGCAAAATAATTGACTGTACTTTCAACAAAAAAGATAACAGTGGTATGTCTTTCATTTCCTAGGAACATCTGAGTGTTGGGTTGTTTTCCGAACAAAGATTTTTAGTGAAGCAGTATTTAGTTGTATGAAATTAAAACAAATGTGAAGAACTGGCTGTGCAAAAATGTGAGTCCCCTTGTAATTTTGCTGATTTGAATGCATGTCACTGCTCAATGCTGATTACTTACAACACCAAATTGGTTGGATTAGCTCATTAAGCCTTGAACTTCATAGACAGGTGTATCCAATCATGAATAAAGGTATTTACGGTGGTCAGTTACAAGTTGTGCTTCCCTTTGACTCTCCTCTGAAGAGTGACAGCATGGGATCCTCAAAGCAACTCTCAAAAGATCTGAAAACAAAGATTGTTCAGTATCATGGATTAGGGGAAGGCTACAGAAAGCTATCTCAGAGGTCAGTTTCAACTGTAAGGAATGGAATCAGGAAATGGAAGGCCACAGGCACAGTTGCTGTTAAACCCAGCAGGTCTGGCAGGCCAAGAAAAATACAGGAGCGGCATATGAGCAGGATTGTGAGAATGGTTACAGACAACCACAGATCACCTCCAAAGACCTGCAAGAACATCTTGCTGCAGATGGTGTATCTGTACATCCATCCATCCATTGTCCAACCCGTTGAATCCGAACACAGGGTCACGGGGGTCTGCTGGACCCAATCCCAGCCAACACTGGCACAAGGCAGGAACCAATCTCGGGAAGGGTGCCAACCCACCACAGGACACACACAAACACACACACACCAAGCACACACTAGGGCCAATTTAGAATCGCCAATCCACCTAACCTGCATGTCTTTGGACTGTGGGAGGAAACCGGAGCGCCCGGAGGAAACCCACGCAGACACGGGGAGAACATGCAAACTCCGTGCAGGGAGGACCTGGGAAGCGAACCCAGGTCTCCTAACTGCGAGGCAGCAGCGCTACCACTGCACCACTGTGCTGCCCATATCTGTACATCGTTCTACAATTCAGCGCAATTTGCACAAAGAACATCTGTATGGCAGGGTGATGAGAAAGAAGCCCTTTCTGCACTCAGGCCACAAACAGAGTCGCTTGTTGTATGCAAATGCTCATTTAGACAAGCCAGATTCATTTTGGAACAAAGTGCTTTGGACTGATGAGACAAAAATTGAGTTATTTGGTCATAACAAAAAGCGCTTTGCATGGCAGAAGAAGAACACCGCATTCCAAGGAAAACACCTGCTACCTACTGTCAAATTTGGTGGAGGTTCCATCATGCTGTGGGGCCGTGTGGCTAGTTCAGGGACTGGGGCCCTTGTTAAAGTCGAGGGTCGGATGAATTCAACCCAATATCAGCAAATTCTTCAGGATAATGTTCAAGTATCAGTCACAAAGTTGAAGTTACGCAGGGGTTGGATATTCCAACAAGACAATGACCCAAAACACAGTTGGAAATCTACAAAGGCATTCATGCAGAGGGAGAAGTACAATGTTCTGGAATGGCTGTCACAGTACCCTGACTTGAATATCATTGAAAATCTATGGGATGATTTGGAGCAGGCTGTCCGTGCTCGGCAGCCATCACATTTAACTGAACTGGAGAGATTTTGTATGGAAGAATGGTCAGAAATACCTCCATCCAGAATCCAGACACTCATCAAAGGCTATAGGAGGACAATGTCTAGAGGCTGTTATATTAGCAAAAGGAGGCTCAACTAGGTATTGATGTCATATCTCTGTTGGGGTGCCCAAATGTATGCACCTGTCTAATTTTGTTATGATGCATATTGTCTGTTAATCCAATAAACTTAATGTCACTGTTGAAATACTACTGTTTCCATAAGGCATGTCATATATTAAAAGGAAGTTGCTACTTCGAAAGCTCAGCCAATGATAAACAAAAATCCAAAGAATTAAGAGGGGTTCCCAAACTTTTTCATATGACTGTAAATCTGCTGTGATTCAATGTTGTATAACAATAAATTGTTCAAACTTCCAAGGGGTGAATACAGGTTCGTCTTAACAGCATTATAGGCCCCCAGGGAAAAGCAATGCACAGGGACCCCATTCCTCTACAACCACTCAGCAAGTCACAACATTCATAGATTAGCATGGGGTCCCCTATGCTCGTGGCCAGTGTGCCCACGCGTTAAGACGGCCCTGGGTGAATACTTCAATAACAAAAAAAGAAAAGAGATGCTTTCTTAAGCAGCCACATATGTCACATTCCCTAAAACTGCCCCAGAAGTGGCTGTCCAGTAGACATAGGTGCCGACTTTCATAACAACACGACTAGAACATCAAAGATCTCCCGCTAGCGTCATAACCAGTCGATCTTATGGTTCAGATACTCCCTGAAAGTATGGAGACAAGTCTCACGTGAACCGAGGCCTTTCAGTCTACCAAGCTTGGTTTAATAATCCAGTGGTTAACTTGTCCAAATATCTCATTCAGTTTCAGGATTGCAAAGAGTCTAAGCTTCTGCCTGCAGCAGGAACCCACTCAGGTATTTTTACAAGTTATTGTGGTTTTCGTCTCCAGTTACGTGACTTCATACTTTATTCATGACCCTTTGTATAAAAAAGTGATAGCTGATTCTTGTCTGGAATGCAGTTCCTCTTAATTATCATGAGTGTCCTCAACTAAATCATTCACTATTTAAATGAAAAAAAATTCTACTCCATGAACTGCATGGAGGCCTTTGAGACGATGATAAAGAAATAGTGGCTATCAGCCAGAGCTATAAGGCTGCAAGGTGTAGGCAGCACTCTGCATACAAAGTGACTTGTGGTTATGGGAGTGATGAGGAGCTTCCTTCAAAGCTGTAAATTAAATATTGTGTAACATTCTCAAAATGACTAACTCTAATGCAGATCTACGAGGGCCAGGCTCTAATCTGGAGGCAATGGGAACCAACAATGGATGGCTTACTAGCTCATCACAGGATCCATGTATTAAAATGGGGTTGGATTAGAACTGGCAGTTAACGTAATCAATACAACGATGGTGATGTGGGAAGAATACTAGAGAACCTGGAGGAAACATCCACGCGTCCGTTTCGTTTGGTGCAAATCATTTTGCTCATCAGTACTAGCAACTTTACAAGTCACTGACAAAGGTTTGAGGATAAAATATCATCTAAAAGGGAGCCATTTTAGATGGGTGAACTGAGGGGTAATGTGATCATTACATTTGCTTTATGTGAAAGTTATGGCAGCATTCAGGATCTCACGTAGCAGTCCGCCCCATAGGCGAAGAAAGCAAAAAGATTTAACGGTCTAAGCAAAAACGGAACTTTAGCTCATAAAGTGTCTAGCACTGTAACCACCTTTTATGGAGTGTAAAATCATCACTTAGTGGACTCAGAGCACTATATTTAAAATCAGGCTCCAGTCTGCATGATGTTCTAATTTGCATGCTTGAGCTTTTTCTCCACCTTAATAAAAGAACACGTGCATGTCTGTGTGTCTATCTGTCTGTCTGTCTGGTTGCTATTTCTCCATTTTAGGCCATTTGATATGGGAGTTGTAAAAAGCAGTGCTAATGTTTGTGATGTGCCATCTGTTGGAATGAAAAGTGCAATGCATTTTATTACTTCAAATGTTTGTGATTTACTGTCTTTTGGAAAGACAAATGCAATGCATTTAATTACTACGAGCATTACACAATATATTCCAATAGATGGTGCACTGCAAACGTTAACACTGAATGCACTGAGATCTGTGTTGATTACTTAGATTCCAACCTGTCTTAGACGGGTATCACAGCTAGTCTATTAATATTTCACACAGAGCAACAGCTGTGAGACTCAGATTTATACAGTTTTTTAAATTTCAGTGTATAACTTACATTCTAATCTTAGAAAAGAATGAACAGGCTACTTAATAAATTAAGAAGCTTTATGGAGGCAGGATACGAAACAGGCTAACACTGAGAACATGATAAGGTTTTTTCTGCATACTTTCATGAGGAGCTAACCAAATATTTGTAACGTCCAGAACCCCACATGCAGAATTGGACAGAAAGGATGGACCGGTCAGGCTTCATGTCTGATTGTGGAAGTTCTGACGAACGACATACATCCTCCATCGCTTGCAGTATCTATCTATCTATCTATCTATCTATCTATCTATCTATCTATCTATCTATCTATCTATCTATCTATCTATCTATCTATCTATCTATCTATCTATCTATCTATCTATCTATTGTAGCAGATAGAGGCGCGGTCCACCTCTTGAACCCTCAGGTACCACTCTGAACACCAGGTGACTGTACAATAATTATTTATTTTTGTCACAATACTGTACCATGCACAAAGCACTCTCCACACCACACTCATATAAACAATAAACTACTCAATCACAATACTCTCTCCTCCTCGCCCAGACACTTGCCACCCTACCTCCCAGCTCAGCTCAGTGTCTGGGCTTTCCCACAGTCCTTTTATATCCCCTGACCCGGAAGTGGTTCTTGGCCGAACCCACAAGTCCTTATTCCCTCCGGGTCAGGGTAAACAGTTCTTTTCTTCACCCCGGGAGCACGTCGTTCCTTCCTGTCACATGACTGTGACGTACTCCCGGGTTACAGGGCACATAAGAGCCCACGAGCCCCCCTACAGCGACTCCCGGTGGTCCCCAAGGTATCCAGCAGGGCTGTGTATACAAACTACATAGTCCATGAGGCCCTGCTGGATCTTGGGGCACGATCATGCTGTCCGGAGGGCTCCTCCTGGCGGCCTGGGGGTGGCGACCGGAGTCTGTAGCTGGTCGTCCATCACACTATCTATCTATTATATAGTGCCTTTCACATCTATCTATCTATCTATCTATCTATCTATCTATCTATCTATCTATCTATCTATCTATCTATTATATAGTGCCTTTCACATCTATCTGTCTGTCTGTCTGTCTTGCCAACTACATCTATCTATCTAACTTGTGTGAAGCTTTGGGACTTGATCAGTGTTATTATGGGCGCTCTTTAATTTTTTTCGGGGTTTCCAGAATTAAATCCTTTTTTTTTACTTTGTCATTCTGAAGTACTGATTGTTGCTTCATGAGGGAAAAAAATATTTAAATGATTTTAGCTAAAGGTTGCGTCATAGCAAAATGTGTAAAAAAATGAAGGGGTCTAAATACTTTCTGAATTGACTATATATAAAATATCACATTTCAATACACTCGGGGGCTCCACCTCTTGCCCTTCTTTCCCTTCTTTCTCCTTTCCTCTCCACATGACAGATGAGGCTCTGAAGAAAAGTGAAAGACATGCTTTTTGTTTTTTTTTCTGCGTTCACTTTCCTCTCCTCAGTGGCCTTAATAGTTCCATAGATTCAGGGCAGGCTAATATGCAGAATGCCAGCTTTTGGTCGTATTTCGTTCCACAAGTGGCATCGCATCCTGCGAGACATACAGAAGGTTAATTGTCACTTTTGACGAGAATGGCACGTTTCTTTAATGCAGGTAAATTGCGTCTTCTGCAGCTGTCATTTCGGTATGTAAATGCGACCGCTTCGCTCCCTGGACTCGTTAAAAGTAATTTCGCTTTGGGTGCGCTCATCCCAACAGACGTAATGAAGTGCCTGTGCAGCTGTGCACTGCACTTTCTGGGGCTCATTGACTCTCGCTTGCGTCTCCTTTCACTAATGCTGCTAATTTGTCCTCTCCTTGTAAAAGCAGGACTTTATTTTCTGGTGACTTGCATTTTTTTTTCCAGTTTTTCCTCTCGTTTATCATCAGAATTCTGTACTTACTCGTAAACCATGACGAGTCACTAGGACATTATTTTCTTCTGTATATTATGAAAGGAACTATATTAAATAAAGACAAGTCAATAATCTGAATTTCTCTACATGTACTGGGCAAATAGCAGATGATTTAATTAGCCATTCACAGGAGGAAAGCCGGTTGCCAACATGTGTCATTCTGAGTTTTACAGTCTTAAAAAAATAGAAGCCGTCCTATTAGATTTATTTGATTCTCTTACAAAACTGTGGTCTTGTATAAAGTACAGATGATTATTGATTCAATCAGCAGAGAACATCCCAGTCAGGCTGACCTAAAGGTGAATAAACAGAAGAGTTTATCATGCAGAAGACTACATAAAGGGCCAGAGTGTGACAAAACAATGCAGGCTTTATGTCCTGATTAATGGCACTAAAGGGCAGGTCCTTCAATAATGAACAGCCCTTCCTGTCTAAAGGCATTGGAGATGAAGTTGCTGCTACAGGGAAGGTGAACTCATGGCTGGGAACATCTGTACACAGCAGTGCTAGAAGGCTTACGGTACCTGCTAGAAGTTTAATGTGACTGGCGTCTTCTGCTCTCAGACCTTTGACATGCCAGTGAGATAAATTAGCGCCATTGAGCCAAATTAATCTGACAACGTCTTCATTCTGTGTTATCATTATTTACAGCGCCTTCAGAAAGTATTCAGACCCCCTCATATTTTATACATTTTGTTACATTGCGGCCTTATGCTATAAATCTTCTAAATTAATTTTCCCCTTATGAAACAATCCTCAGTTCCACAGAATGACAAAGCAAAAGCAGGATTTTAGGAATTCTTGTAAATGTATTAAAAATACAAAACTGAAAATTCCATTGAGACCCTTTATTCAGTACCTCAGATTAATGCTTGGGCTTTGACACAACAAGTTTTGCACACCTGGAGTTGGGGGATTTTCTGCCATTCTTCTCCGCACATCCTCTCAAGGTCTGTCAGATTGGATGAAGACCATTAGTGGACAGCTATTTGGTCTCAGAGAATTCTAATTCTAGAGTCATATATTACTGGGGCGCCAGCTAATTCCAAAGAATTTACCAGGGCAGGGATGTGGTACAGAAGTAGTGGAGGGGTTATTTTGGAAAAACTATCAGTTCATCCTAAATAATAAAGTTTATCTAATCTAATCTAAATACTACTGACTACTAACAGAGTGTTGTGAGCTGTGCTGTCAGCAGTGAATAATACAGACAAAGCAGCAGTAAGACGGAACCCACAGGACATGATTGATATGAAGGTACTGGACATCCATACTTATTGACCCAGTAAAGCTCTTGCCAAAATGATGAGATTTATCCATCCATCCATCCATTTTCCAACCCGCTGAATCCAATATCTGAAATTGGCTCAATAGCACCCTCTAGAGACCATAACTGACATGTGCACTGTCTGATTGATTGGGATGCATCAGACACACTTACTTACCCACCCAGTAAAAATGTTGTATAAAGGAATAGATATTAGTAGACCCTCCTGATTATGAGTGGTACATCTGTCTGTCTGTCTGTCTGTCTGTCTGTCTGTCTGTCTGTCTGCTTCTCCGTTCAGCTGTTTCTCAACCCCATCTAGTCTTCGACTCATTGCCACTGAAGAACAACTCCACCGCATGGTTCTCTGGATGCAGTGCTCAGACCTGAGGCTAAACAGTTCAATCTCGGTTTCATCAGACCAGAGAATCTTGTTTCTCACAGTCTGGGAGTCCTTTAGTTGCCTTTTCTCAAACTTCAAGGGGGGTTTCTTGTGTCATCTGGCCACTGAAGTCATAAGACCAAGAATAATGAAGTTTGTCTGTGGTGGTTGTCCTCCTGGAATTTTCTCCCAACTACTCGCAGGTTTTGTGGCTTCTTGGTCAACTCTCTTCCCAAAGCTCCGCTCCATAGATTACTCATTTTATGTAGACAGTTAAGTCTAGGAAGTGTTGTGGTTGTTCCAAGCTTATTATATTTATTAATTCTGGAAGGGGACCTTCAATTCTGCAGAGATGTATCTGTAGTCTTCCCCAGATTAGTGTGTCAATGCCATCCTTTATGTAAGCTCAGCAGGCCATTCTTTTGACCTTACGGCTTGGTCTTTGCTCTGATACATGTTGATCTTCTATAGGCAGGTGTACACCTTTTCCAGTCCTGCCCAATGAGCTGAACTGATCACAGAAGGAATCCAAACAGGGTGTAGAAACATCTCCCTGATGATCAAAAAGAATGGGATGCACCAGAGCCACATTTCAAGTATCATAGCCAAGGGTCTGAATGCTTGCGTGGGTTTGATGTTTCATTTGTTTGTTTCTAATACAGTTGGAACATTTCCTAAACTTCTGGTTTCACTTTTTCATGCTGGGGTATTGAGTGTTGTTTGATGAGGGGGGAAAAAAAAATATGTAAACGATTTTAGCACAAGGCTGAAACATAACAAAATATGCAAAAAGTGAAGGGGTCTGACTACTCTGTGAAGGTACTGTGCATATAGCATAACGTTCTTAACCCCACTGCATGCAAGTCAGGCTTGCTAGAGCTTTTCCTCCAAGCACTGGGCACAGGGTGGGAACCGATTCTGGACGGGACGTTTTTGAATCACAGGGCTCATAGATGAGCACCCCACACATTGGAATGGGCCGTTTAGAGGCGTCAGTGAACCTAACATTCAGACCTTTTGGGTGTAGGAGGAAAACCCGAGTAGACACTGTGGTAGTAATGACCGTCACCCCCTGGGTGACCCAAAACCTTTAAGAGAAAACAGGAAGGAGAAAGTTTAAATCATAAACCATGTATTCTCTTCGAAGTCTTATTACAGGATGCTGCAACTAAACACACACAGCATTCTGTAACAAGATGCACACCTCTTCTGCTAGTTGATGTCTTTTTTATACACAAGAAAAAGGTACAGAATTAGACCACTTACATCATGCAAAGTTTCATAGCATCATTGGCTGCTTCCAGTTGCTAGCCGGTCACAGGGCAAAATGAACCATGCTAAATTCTAAATAAACGCAGTCAGCAAAAACACGTAGATCATTAATGTCCAGCATCACATGTTTGCTTAGCCATTTTCAGCTCCTTTCTTTATCAGCACAGAAGCTGAAGGCAGCTGCCTTTCTCATACAGTAAATCGACAGAGAGTTTCCTGCTGAAAGCTTAATGTAGTCTGCCGGCATCCTGTCTCAGCTGCCCTAGGGCACCTGGAAATGCCTTTACATTATATAGTGAACTTTGCTAAATGTGCCTAATTACTTTAAGATATAAAATCCAAACTTCACAACTATTGAAAGATATCATAACAGGACAAATTAATTACTACAAAACATGGGGAACATGTGAACTACTGTGGTGCAGTCCCTCTCTAGAACATTAGAACACTAGAACATTCTAGATGAAAACAGGCTATTCAACAAAGTTTGCCAGTCCTATCAACTTATTTCTTCCAAAAAAACATCAAGTCGAGTTTTGAAAGTCCCTAACGTCTTACTGTCTACCACACTGCTTGGTCTCTTATTCCAAGTGTCTATCGTTGTTTGTGTAAAGAAAAACATCCTAACATTTGTGCATAATTTACTCTAACAAGTTTCCAACTGTGTCACTGTTGTTCTTGATGAACTCATTTAAAATAACAGTCTCGATCCAGTGGACTAATTCCCTTTTATTTTGTGATTTTTGGTTTGATGACTTCTTTAGAACATTTTAACAATCTGGATGAGAACAGGCCATTCAGCCCAACAAAGCTCACCAGTCCTATCCACTTAAATCTTCCAAAATAACATCAAGTTGATTCGAGTCCCTAAAGTCCTCCTCTCCACCACACTACTCGGTTGCTTATTCCAAGTGTCTATGGCTCTCTGTGTGAAGAAAAATTTCCTAATATTTGTGTGAAATTTCCCCTTAACGAGTTTCTAACTGTGTCCCCATGTTCTTGATGATCTCATTTTAAAGTCCCTGTCTCGATCCACTGTACTGATTCCCTTCATAATTTTAAACACTTTCAGTCAGGTCACTTCTTAATCTTCTTTTGCTTAAACTGTAAAGGCTCAGCTCTTTTAATCTTTCCTCAAAACTCATCCCCTGTAGCCATAGAATCAGCCGAGTCGCTCTTCTCTGGACCTTCTCTAGTGCTGCTATGTCCTTTTTGTAGCCTGGAGACCCAAACTGTACACAGGACTCCAGATGAGGCCTCACCAGTGAGTTATAAAGCTTGAGCAGAACCTCCTGTGACTTGTACTCCACACGTCAAGGCGCTGTATAACATGACATTCTGTTAGCCTTCTTAAAGGCTTCTGAACACTGTCTGGAAGCTGATAGCGTAGAGTCCACTATGATGACTAAATCCTTCTCATAAGGTGTGCTCTTGATTTTCAGACCTCTCATTGTGTATTCAAACCTCACATTTTTACTTTCTATGTGTAATACTTTACATTTACTGACCTTAAACTTCATCTGCCACAAATCTGCCCAAGCCTGTGTGCTATCAAAGTCCTTCTGTAATGATTTAATGGATTCCAAATTATTTGCTAATCCACCTATCTTGGTATCATCTGCAAACTTAACCAGCTTGTTACTTATAATCCTATCTAAATCATTTATATATATTAAAAATAGCAGTGGCCCTAGCACTGACCGCTCTGGACACCACTCTTAACATTGGCCAATTCTGATGAGCTTCCTGGCACCATCACCCTCTGCTTTCTGTGTCTGAGCCAATTCTGCACACATCTACAAACATCACCCTGAACTGCCACTTCTTTTAGTGTGATGCCCAACCTCACATGTGGCACCTTATCAAATGCTTTCTGCTCCCCTTGATGTTAGCTTGGCTGTCTCATTGGGTGCCACCTCTTCCTGTCCTACACCATACATGCTCTTCACAGAGGGGCACTCAAATCCCACCAAGACTTCTTTACTAACAAAGACAGCAGCCACTGGCAGTCAATAATACACACCTATCACACGTGTACTCACTGTGATTAGGTGCCTATTTGGACTCCAGCTATCGGCCCTTTTCATTTATAGTAGAAAACAAGGCGTGAGACGTTCCTAAGCACTAAGGTACTTGACAATACTCAACAAGACAAAATGTTAACACAGAAATTAGACATGAAAGGCAAAAAAAAAAAAAGAGAGCTTGTCTAATTTGAGTTTTGGAGCACGGCTCATTTTCCTGAGGCTCCTTTATTCTTTGAAGAAACTGTCAATCTAACAATCGGCCAGTTTTTTTTTTTTTTAAAAAAGGACCAGAAGAAAATCTTACATTCTTATGCCTCATTCTTACCATGAAAAGACCATGGAGTATATGAAAGTGTTTGTAATGCCGAACACGTAAAGAGTGAAGGGCAGAGGAAGAGAGGAGAGCACAGCATGGTGGGATCTGCTTCTAATTCTGGTCAGAACTCAGCTGGTAGAACTTCAGCTGTGGTGCACCAGTCCTCATTATTCACCTGCATGGGATTTCATCGAGGAAATCATTCTGCACACCGGGACCCAGCTGTCTAGGTAGACCTTGATTTTGGGGAGACAGAATTGTAAAGTGTAACACGTATGGCAGTGGTTCTCAATCTGTGGGGTGGGCCCCCTAGGGGGGCACAAAAATGTGAAAAAAAGAAAACAAGAATCGAAAATATGAAAAATACATCTATTGAAACCAAAACAAATTAACTTAAACTACATTCTGATACTAGAAAAATAAGTAGAGTTAGATAAAAGTTAAGTATCCATCCATCCATTATCCAACCCACTATATCCTAACTACAGGGTCACGGGGGTCTGCTGGAGCCAATCCCAGCCAACACACAGTGCAAGGCAGGAAACAAACCCAAGGCAGGGCGCCAATCCACCACAGGGCGCACACACACACCAAGCACACACTAGGGACAATTTAAGATCGCCAATCCACCTAACCTGCATGTCTTTGGACTGTGGGAGGAAACCGGAGTACCCAGAGGAAACCCACGCAGACACAGGGAGAACATGCAAACTCCATGCAGGGAGGACCCAGGAAGAGAGCCCTGGTCTCCTAACTGCGAGGCGGCAGCGCTACCTCTGTGCCACCATGCTGTCCGTATCTGTACATCGTTCTACAATTCAGCGCAATTTGCACAAAGAACATCTGTATGGCAGGGTGATGAGAAAGAAGCCCTTTCTGCACTCACACCACAAACAGAGTCGCTTGTTGTATGCAAATGCTCATTTAGACAAGCCAGATTCATTTTGGAACGAAGTGCTTTGGACTGATGAGACAAAAATGGAGTTATTTGGTCATAACAAAAAGTGCTTTGCATGAGAGAAGAAGAACACCACATTCCAAGGAAAACACCTGCTACCTACTGTCAAATTTGGTGGAGGTTCCATCATGCTGTGGGGCTGTGTGGCTAGTTCAGGGACTGGGGCCGTTGTTAAAGTCGAGGGTCGGATGAATTCAACCCAATATCAACAAATTCTTCAGGATAATATTCAAGCATCAGTCACAAAGTTGAAGTTACGCAGGGGTTGGATATTCCAACAAGACAATGACCCAAAACACAGTTTGAAATCTACAAAGGCATTCATGCAGAGGGAGAAGTACAATGTTCTGGAATGGCCATCACAGTCCCCTGACTTGAATATCATCGTAAATCTATGGGATGATTTGAAGAAGGCTGTCCATGCTCAGCAGCCATCACATTTAACTGAACTGGAGAGATTTTGTATGGAAGAATGGTCAGAAATACCTCCATCCAGAATCCAGACAGTCATCAAAGGCTATAGGAGGACAATGTCTAGAGGCTGTTATATTTGCAAAAGGAGGCTCAACTAGGTATTGATGTCATATCTCTGTTGGGGTGCCCAAATGTATGCACCTGTCTTATTTTGTTATGATGCATATTTCATATTTTCTGTTAATCCAATAAATTTAATGTCACTGATGAAATACTACTGTTTCCATAAGGCATGTCATATATTAAAAGGAAGTTGCTACTTTGAAAGGTCAGCCAATGATAAACAAAAATCCAAAGAATTAAGAGGGGTTCCCAAACTTTTTCATATGACTGAAAATCCGCTGTGATTCAATGTTGTATAACAATAAATTGTTCAAACTTCCAAGGGGTGAATACAAGGCCATCTTAACAGCAGGAAACCGGAGTACCCGGAGGAAACCCACACAGACACGGGGAGAACATGCAAACTCCACGCAGGGAGGTCCTGGGAAGAGAACCCTGGTCTCCTAACTGCGAGGCAGCAGCGCTACCCACTGTGCCACCATGCCGCCTAAAAGTTAAGTAGGTATAATAAAATATGCATCTATGATATATCATTAATTAAAAAAGAACAAATTGGTATTAGTGGGCTCCTTTCAAAAAAACGTTAGGGGGGCGCGATTAAAACTGTTATGAAAACTTGGGTCGCAAATAATTAAAGGTTGAGAAACGCTGATGTATGGATTGATTTTACATTACCACTCTGTAAAGAGAATTGACTTAGTGTTATGCAAAATCTGAACGTGAACACAGCATATTGTTTTTGCTTTAATTCTTTTGGTCATCCTATCATGTCAATATTTTTTGCCATAAAAAACACATCTGGAGGGGACTTTTCCCAATATTTCTAATGTATAGTTCATTCATATTTATTTAAACAGTGATTTGAACGAGTGGTGTTATTGGATCTATGTGACTGTCTGGACCTGTACAGTACATGCGTTTGGTTATTCCACTTAAAAAAATCTCATGAAAAAGAGATGAAAAGCAAACTGATCCCTGACCTTTGTGGGGAAAATCCAGCCACTCGTTTATTTTGTGTCTACTGATTTACACAGAGAAAGACTAAAGCGTCCATATGTGAGTTAGTCACGTATGTACACACAAGTGCAATCTGTTAGCGTTTCAGCCAGGTTTCATCTTCAGTCTGGGGTTCAAATGCCTTTTTTGCTCATTTTTGATTCCTTTTTATGTTAATATTATTGTCATTTAGTTTCTATATGTCTCTGTATCTTCTGCTATGTTCTCTGTGGGTGGCTCCCCATGAGGTGAATGTGCTTAACTAATAAAACAGCTCATACAAACTCAACCACCCAGTCCGACAAAGAAGAAAGAAAAGAAACAATTAAACCATAAAACTGGCCCAGATTGAGCTTTCCTTATCATTGAAGCTCTGGGGGTAGAAAGCTGATTTGTCCAGCTTCTTGGCTCTTTAACATTACAAATAAGGACATACAATATATTTATCAGTTTATATCCTGCATATATTGCTTTCCTTATCATTGAAGCTCTGGGGGTAGAAAACTAATTTGTCCAGCTTCTTGGCTCTTTATCATTAAAAATGAAGACCTACAAAAATATATTCTACATACGAGGTGAGATACAAAAATAACCAGATTGGTAAAAAAAAAAATATTGATGAATTACAGCATTCTAAACCTTGTCACCTTCTATATACTCCCACTCCCGATCTCAATACCACTCCATACGTATCTTCCATTGATTGAAACAGTGCTAGAAGTCTTCTTGCTTGAGGTTCTTCAACAGGGTGGCCGGTTTTTGTCTTCACTTCATTCATTGAAGAAAAATGTGTTCCCTTCAGGTCACTTTTGATTTTCGGAAACAAGTAAAAATCACAGGAAGCTAAATCGGGCGAATAGGGAGGATGATCGAAGGCAGGAATGTTTTTGTCAGTTAAAAAGTGCTTTATGGAAAAAGCAGTTGCGATCATTTCGAACAATCTGATTCACCATTTTGATGTTTTCATCCGTCCGAGACGAGCATGGGCGACCTGGACATTGAACGTCTTCCACATTTTCTTGCCCTTCCTTGAAACATTTGTGCCACTCAAAAACTTGTGTGCGAGACAAACTTGTTATCACCGTACACTGTTTTTATCATTTCATAAGTTTCTGTGGCTGTTTTGTTCAATTTCACAAGAAATTTGATGTTGATTCGCTGTTTGATTTTTTCACCCGGTATTATCGCGGCAACTCGTGTAGCGATTGTTGTGCAAATACTGACTGGGCTATTCACTGGATATACCTAGCTGGTCGGTGGTTTGAGAGGATGTGTAGGAGGGAATATACTGTAGTTCTATGATTCATGTCCGGCCGAGCTCCAGACGGTTTTCCAGGAAAGCTCTAAACCCAGTCCGGTTATTCTTGTGTCTTGCTTACCTTATCAATCAAGCTCTGGGGGTAGAAAACTCATCTGTTCATCTTCCTGACTCTTTAACATTATAAATAAAGACACTCAAAATATCAGCTTATATGCTACATATCACTTATGTTCCACTCCACCACAAGTGTTGAGAAGTAATTGGATAAGTGGGGTGGAAAATGAATGGATCAAAGGTTACGTTATCCTGAGAGGCACCGTTGTTCAACAAGGCTCATGTGGTGTGAGCGTGTTATAAGATGAGCTAAAATGTATTTAGGCAAAAGAAGCCCCCCTTTATAAGACATCATTTTTTTCAACCTCTATGTGAAAGGCAGCCCTGACTATGTGCCAAAGCAGACTGTGGGTCATTTGTGGCCTGGCAACTCGCCCCTTCACACAAGGACATGACCTGCCTGAAGACCAGTGACTGTGCCCATCTGAGTCCAAGGGTGCCTCCTTCGTCTGAGCTGGCGATGTTGTTTTGTTCTCCGCAACTACACCAGTTCATGTGAGATCGTAGGCATCTCGTGCCAAGAAACCGTGACAATGTCTCGCACAGACTGCTGCTTTAGATATCCACAATTACATTGCGGCAGTCCAAATTCTAATTAGAGATGTCAACTGGACTAGCGGCCTAGAAAATGAATGGATGGATGGTTGTAATTATATTTTTATTACTCTAAACTGAGGGAATTTTTCTGTTGACTTCCATGACGCTTTCAATTAGCAGTGTCTGCAGTGAAGAGATGATTTAAATATTTTGACTAGTCAACATTAAAGTAATTCTTAATGTTTTAGCATTAAGGATATCTAGAATGACAATTTTAGCGAAGATGCAATGGGAGATATGTTTATCCTATCCATTTTCTTAGTCACTTATTCAAGGTGGTGTGGAAGAACTGGTCCTGGCAACAAAGGTTAAAAGAAAAGACCCAACAATGGATAAGATGCCAGTCTGCCATAGGGCACAAATACACAAACACATCAGTGTAATTTAGAATTGCCAGTTAAACTAATCTGCACACCTTTGGGATGTGGGGAAGAAAAATATTGTGTCTTTATGATCCACTCAAAGCTAGTTTAGTCTTTCCATCCCTATTGACTTCAACATATTTCTGCAAGTTCTGGGAAATTCCGGAACATTTCCACAATTTTGCTGACCTTGATGCAAAGTGAATTCAACAGGGGTTGGCTCATCAGTACTTATTAGCGATCTCATGCTCCATTTGCAATGAAACCTTCAATATCTATTCATTTATGCAATAGTTGTACTGGGTAGGCAAGTAAGTGTGTCCGGCACCTCCATATCAGTCTGATACTACACGCGGTCTCTAGAGGGTGCTGTTGAGCCACATGTATATTAAATGTTGCGTGTGAGACAAAAAAATTAAAGGGAAAATCTATTCCTTTAGGCAAGAGTTGTGCTGAAGTGGTACTTAATGTTTGGGCACAATGGGCATTGTCTGGGGGGCCCCAGAAGCACAGGGGCCTGTGATGTTTTTGATGACATTGTATGTTTTGGTTTTACTATCAAAACAGGGGCCCAGTGCATCACTTTGCCCGGGGGCCTATGATGCTGGTAAGACAGGCCTGTTGGTACGTATGAATATCTGTTGTCTTCGTGTCGATCAAATATTACATTTGGGCAACATCATTTCTTCTCTTTCTTTCCTACTTATGGTGCAATAAAAAGTATTCACCACCTTGGAACTTTTTGTATTTTATTGTTGTACAATATTGAATCAGAGTGGATTAATGAATGGAAGAAGACTCTTGAACATCCAAGTGAAAACAGATCTCTGCTAACTGGTGTACATTTATAAAATACCAGTAACGGTGCACTGCACGATAATTGACTTGAGTTTTCATCTTCTTTCTCTGTAAGTTTAGCATTCGTTTGCTCAGAGGTTGATGCGCTTGCTGCTTCCTGAGCAGCTCTTCTTTTCTACACCCTAGCGACTCGCTTCTTCTCTTCTTTCATCGGCATCTTTTCACGTTAAAACTGATTAAGTCAGTGTTTGTGTTGCAATTACTTAGTATGTTTTCTTTCATTTTTCACTTAAGCTGGCACTTAAAGTCTTCAAACTGCCTCAAGAATGACTTAAGATATGAAAAGGTAGGGGAAGTGATGGCGAAGGTGGTAGGGATGAGAATGGCGCCCATACATGTGCCACACGGCCGCCCTTCTGGCCGCTGCCGAGCATTGATTCTACAATAAAATAAAATAAAAATAAAAATCATCACCCCAAAAGTGGATAGTAGACCTCACGTAGTATATGTGTGCCAAATTTCAGGTCAATAGTTCAAACGTTTTGCAAGTTAAAGGTGATTTAAAATCCTGGATAGACAAATGAACAGCCATGGTAGCGCATTATATAAGAAGACACAATAATTGATCACCATAAGTATTCACCCCCATTAATTTATTTTTATTTTTATTATTTTTAAACATTTTATTGAATTTATTAAAAGCAAAAAATATTCCATAGAAGAAAGTCAAATTTTACAAAATTAAGTTCAAATCAAATCATCCCCCACCCATGAGAAAGAGAGGTAGGCCAACAGAGCAAAACATTTAATGGTAGGAAAAATAAACACATAAAAATATATAAATAAAAATAATTAAAATAAATAAGGGTAGAGAATCCACTTCCTCAGTTTAAATGCTTATTCTAAAATATTAATTAGATCCTGACAGGTTTTAAAAAGGTTTTGCACAGATCTTCTAAGTGAGAATTTTAGATGGTATAAGACATCAGTTGCCCACTGAATTAAAAGAGGTGGCTTAGGATTCTTCCAGTTGAGCAAGACAAGTCTACTGTATGTGCCAATAGTGAAGTAAAGGCAATTCCAGTTTGTTTGTCCTTCTCCACTTTAAGCCCCTCTGGGAGCCCACCAAATGCAGCTGTTAGTGGATTAGAAGGGATTGTGACACCAAGGCTGTCTGACAGGTATTTAAAGAGTTTGGTCCAGAATGATGTTAATTTGGTGCAGGCCCAAAACATGTGGCCCAGTGAGGCTGGAGCTCGATTGCAATGTTCACAGGTTAGATCTTGCCCGGGAAATATTTTGGACAATTTCAAACTTGACAGATGTGCTCGATAGATGATTTTAAGTTGAATAATTGCATGGTTTGCGCATATGGTACTCTGGGATCTTTGAAAGGAACGGACTTTAAAATGTTTTTATATTTTACAGAAATGCTGTCCGAGTCCTCAAGACTGATCAATATTTTTTCTGGAATAGAAGTAGGTGGGAGGTGAGGAAAATTAGGCGGGTTTGGTTTGGCAAAGTTTCTAATGTGGAGGTAATGAAAGAAATGTGTTGCTGGAAAGTTACATTTAAAGTGTAATTGTAATTCACCCCATGTTAGTATGGCACCCCTAAATCATCACTGGTGCAGCCAATAATTTCAGTTCTCACAGAATTAGTTAAATGGAGATCATCTGTCTGAGGTTTCAATTGATTGTATTATAAATCTGGAAGGTGTTGTGAGTCAGTATGGTGGCCTAACCCATACAATGAAGACAAAAGAACACTTTAAGCATCTCAGTGAAAAGGTGATTGGAAAGCCCAAATCAGGGGATGGAGACAAGAAAATATCCAAGACACTGTATTTCCTTTGTAGTCAATTGCAATCAATTATTAAAAATATGGTGGAGGGCGGCATGGTGGTGCAGTGGGTAGCGCTGCTGCCTCGCAATTAGGAGACCTGGGTTCGCTTCCTGGGTCATCCCTGCATGGAGTTTGTCTGTTCTCCCTGTGTCTGCGTGGGTTTCCTCCCACAGTCCAAAGACATGCAGGTTAGGTACATTGGCGATTCTAAATTGTCCCTAGTGTGTGCTTGGTGTGTGTGTGTGTGTGCGTCCTGTGGTGGGCTAGCGCCTTGCCTGGGGTTTGTTTCCTGCCTTGCTCCCTGTGTTGGCTGGGATTGGCTCCAGCGGACCCCCATGACCCTGTAGTTAGGATACAGAGGGTTGGATAATGGGTGGATGGATGGTGGAGCTGTAAATCTACTAGAGCAGGTCATCCAAAAAAAACAAAGTGTGGAAGATATCAACTCCAATCATAAAGCCAAAGTGGCTTTCAAAACAACCATGTGAAAGTCCTGGAGTGGCTGAGTCAGAATCCAGATCTGAACCCAAATAAGAATTTGTGGCTGGACTTGACAAAAACTGTTCACTCACGATCTGCATGCAACCTGACAGAGCTACATGCACCCACTGAATACTAACTTGATGGGGGTGAATACTTACATATGGGGTCGATTATTTTGTGTTTTTGATTTGTACCACAGTGGTGTAGTGGTATGGATGCTGCCTTGCAACAAGGCACCAGAGTTCAAATTCCTGGTACTCACTGCATGGAGTTTTCATGTTCTCCACATGGGTTTCCTCTGAGTTCTCCAGTTTCTTTTTCCATAGACATGCACGTTAGGTGAATTGGTGATGCTACATTGGTCCTGAAATGTGTGTGTGTGTGTGTGTTCACCTTGTAAAGGACTGGCACCCTGTCCAGAAATTGTTCCTGCCTTGCACCCTGTGCTTACGCAAATTGAGAAAATTGTATGGTATGGTAATATAACCAATCACGGCAAAAAATATTGCCATAATATTTCTTGTGGGTAGCTTACAAATAGACCATGTAAAAGAAGACAAAACAGAAAAAAAGGTTTGGGGATTCACCTCATATATTGTAACAAGCAAAATGTTAGCAAATCAAGAGTAGTGATTTGAGATTGAGTCAGTGCGTGACTGAATTGGAGAGTGAAGTGGGTGGGTCTTATAGGTGGTGGGCAGGAAGAGGCGGGTCCTTGGCAGAAGTGATGTCAATAGGAGTGTGTGGTCTGGCAATGGAAGTAGGTGGAGCTCTAGCTGGGCTTCTCTTCTGGTGGTCTGTGGAAGAAGGAGAAAAGGCATTAGTGCACTTCATCAAACCCTGACTCTGCATCTTTCCCTCAGTTAAGCCCTTAGACCGCCTCCCATGAGCGCGTGTGTGACACCAGTTTGTTTGGAATGGCAGCACACAGAACAGTCCGGTACGAACGGACCCCTCTAGGACTTGCTGCTCTATCCCAGATACTTCATGCTGTAAGGGCACATAGCTGTAAACTGGAGTCAAGAGAGTGGCTAGCCTATGACACAGTAATGAGTTAATGGCAGTAACAATAAGATTAGTGGTCACTTGACCAGTTCGGGAATGTGGAGAATTTGATGCTCTAGCTGTTCTCCTTCATGTTAAAAGTGGCACCTTTTTGTGTTTCTGATTCTAGCTCAGTTCAGTAGGTGGCTCCGTGAATGGCCACCATATTGATGCCTGCACTTTGCAGCCTTTGCTCTTTGGATGTTCTCTTGACACCCTGCAGTAGGCTTGCGGCCTGCCCAGGGTTTGTTTCCTGCCTTGCGCCCTGTGTTGGCTGGGATTGGTTCCAGCAGACCCCCGCGACCCTGTAGTTAAGATATAGCGAGTTCGATAATGGATGGATGGATGTTCTCTTGAAGCTGTGCTGTTTTGATGAAACCAAACAACCCAAGTCCCGTGCTGTTGTCCTGTTGTGTCTTGCCATTAGAGTCAGTGTGTAGGAGAAGATAACTGGTCAAAAGGAAGCAGGCAGAAGCTCCAAACACTGTGTCCTTGGCTCTCCGCACTCCTGATCGGTCCCTCATGCTTTATCAAGTGCAGCCTGCCGTGACCGACACTTTCCATTAGTGAGTTTCTGCAATGCATTTCTCTCCCTGTTATGGATAGGCGCTGTTCATTGGTATTGTTTCCACTCAGGCGAATGGTCACATCAGTTTTGATGGCTTAAAGCAACTTCACTTACCTGGAGGCTCTGAGAAGACTTAGTGGACCTTGGAGCAAACATCATGTCGGTGGGAATAACAAATCTATTAGTGTGAGAATCCTGCGCTGAACAGAAATTTTGAAATTCAAGGCACTCGAATGCTGCTCTCTTCAAACTGACCCTCATGGCATTGGGATTTTCATTTTAGTATAAATTATGCTCATGGGAAGTTTACCCCCCAAAACCCACGCTAAAAACGTTACATTTTTTTTTCAAAAAGAAAAAATGTTATTATGGGTAACAGAAACATTTAAATACCAACATGACAACAGTGGGAAACGTATGCCAAGTGTCCAGTGTTGTACTGATGAAGATCTTCATGTGATATTTTTTGAGACAGTCACAAAAGCACAGTCTGATGTCTCAATTGTGACAGTAGTAGTGAGTTTCTGGTGCACTTTTCCTTTATTTTTATTAAGGGCTCTGGAACCTCATACTGTCCCAGCACACACCCCCCAGGAAGGAATACAATCATACATCTTATCTAAGTCCACAAAACACATGTAGAGTGACTCTCATGCCCTCACTAAGATCCTCATGAAGTTAAACAGCTGGTCCACTGTTCCACAGCCTGGATAGAATCCACATTGCTCCTCCTGGATCTGAGGTTCCACGACTGGGTGGAGTCGCCGTTCCTGTTCTCTGGCATAAGCTTCTCAAACGAGGCTGAGGAGTGTGATACCCCAACAGTTCGATCACACCCTCTGGTCACCCTTTTTAAAAAAATGGAGACTATTACCCTGGTATGCCACTCCAAGGTCATGGCTCACGATGGCCATGCAACATTGACAAGATGTGTCAACCATGAAAACCCAACAATGTCCTGAGCCTTCAGCATTATTGGATGACTACCCCTTGGGCCTTGCCAATACGGAGCTGCTTAACTACCTCATTGACCTCCCTCAGGGAAACTGGCATTGATCCCCCATCAGCTTGTGGCTCAGCCTCCTCCACGGAGGCTGTGTCCATCAGGTTCAGGAGCTCCTCAAAGTGTTCCTTCCACTGTCAGACAACATCCTCAGTCCAGGTCAGAACTTCTCCATGCTTGCTGATAACAGCCTGGGTGATTCCCTGCCTTCTCTCATTCTGAGCTACCTGATGGTTTGCCAACATTTTTCTGAGTCCAATTGATAGTCATTTCTCATGGTCTCTCCAAACTCCTCCCATACCCAGTGTGGATGCTACACGGGCTGGACGGGCATCCCAGCCAGGAAAGGGAGCAGACCTGGAAGGAAGGACTGTAAAGGGTGGATGGATAGCCCATTAAAAAGAGAAGATGTGGATGGAGGTTTTTTATTCCCCCAACACACTAGATGGCAGCAGCCCCGGAGTTTGGTGCACAGTAGGAAACCAGCAGGGCATGCCGGGATATGTAGTCTGCCAGAGTAGCCCTGCTGGGGTCACTGGGTGCCATGGGAGAGTGCTGTAGGGAGACAAGCTTCCTATTATGGTCTTCCGTGCAACCCAGAAGTGCTTTCATCGGCCAGTTGCCCTGGCATCGGAAGTACCCCTTGGTCTGTAATAAAAGGGGAGACAGAACTGGGAGGTAGAGAGGCAACACTTAACTGGAGGAGGGCAGTGCGGTGGTGAGAGAGAGTTATTGGGAGGTATCTTTGGTTAATAAAAACTTTTATTTGAACCTGGGACAATGATTCTGTGTTCATGTTGGGGTTTGGGCTTGCTGACCCCTGATTTCCATCACACCAGGTTTTTGATTCCCTGACCGCCAGTGTTACAGTCTTTTTGGCCTGTCAGTACTCCTCTTCTGCTCCCAGACTCTCCTATGCTAACCACACATGGAACGCCACCTTCTTCAGCCTGATGGCATACCTCATCTCCAGTGTTCAACACTGCGTCCTTGGATTGCCACCTCAAGAGCCACCTAAGGCCGCAACTCTCTCTACATATACACTGACTGGCCACATTATTAGGTACATCTGTTCAAATGCTTGTTAACACAAATATGTAACCAGCCAATCACATGGCAGCAAATCAATGAATTGAATCATGAAGACCTTGTCAAGATGACCTACTGAAAGTGGAAAACAGGGGATTGAAGTGATTTTGAATGTGCCATGGTTGTTGGTGCTAGACGGCCCGGTCTGAGCATTTCAGATCTTGTTGATCTACTGGGATTTTCACGCACAACCATCTTCATGGTTTACAGGGAATGGTCCAAAAAAAGGGAAAATATCCAGTGAGTGTCAGTTCTCTGGGCGAAAATGCCTTGCTGATGCCAGAGGTCAGAGGAGAATGGCCAGACTGGTTTGAAATGACAGAATGGCAACAGGAACTCAAATAACCACTCGCTGCAACCGAGGTATGCAGAAGAGCAGCTTTGAACACACAACACATTGAACCTTGAAGCAGGTGGGCTACAGCAGGAGGAGACCGCACCGGGTGACACGCCTGCCAGCTAAGCAACAGGCAACTGAGACTACAATTCACACGGGCTCAGCAAAATTGGACAATTGAAGATTGGAAAGACGTCTGCTCTGATGCGTCTCGATATCTGCTGCGATATTTGGATGGTTTGGGTCAGACAAAATGAAAGCAGAGATCCATCCTGCCTTGTATCAACGGTTCAGGCTGCTTGGCAGTAGTGTAATAATGTGGGGGATATTGCGTCACCAAAGACAAACTGACCAATTCCACCCAAGCCACAAACTGACTAATTTGATTGCTCAGAGGGAGCAGACCCACACATGACACACAGATCTTAACATTTTATTAAATGCTAAATAAAGTAAATTAATTTTTGAACGTTTCTGTCTGAGATGGTAGCAGTAGCAGCAGTAGAATGCCACCAAGGGCTCACAGGGTGCCACTAAGTGCCACTAAGTATTTAGTTAATAAAGTAAAATTGTAAACCTATACAAGCCATTATTTACAGCCGTGCCAGTTAATTTTCTCTTCATAAAATGAAATGCGTTTTCCACAAAGCTGAACCTTATAGTCTCAGATCCTGGAGTTTTCGTGGTGGCCATTTTCTCGATTAGTAATCATTTTCTGCTGCTAATAGATCAAACTTCTTTTGCCTTAAATTTAATCGATTAGCTTTATTTTAATTAGATTCAGAACCCTAAATTGTTTCATTTTTTTTTCTTAACCAGCAGTCAAACACTAATGAAATACAAAGCAAGTTAACAGATGACCAGCTAACTTCATCCCATTTGCACCTTCTGGTCCATCCAACCTGACTTAATAAAATAACTGACAAGAAAATAGAGAAGGCATGAAAAACATCGATCTGTTCTGGTGCACAAAGCACTTTAATGGCACTTATAGGAAGATACATTTGTGGCGTGTCAGAATGAGAGTATTAACAAGCCATTGATTTAAATAATGCGTTTCATTAACATCGGGAATTTGCTTCTAATTAAGAAATTGGCTGGAGTGAAACTGGTGGCCCTCCAGGAACTGAATATGAGACCCCACAGTAAGCTATTAAGGGAAAATGAGAATTTTGCATCCTAAATTTTATGAAGCAAGTAAATTAAAAAGATGACATAAGAAATGTGCTCCTTTAGCAGCAGTAATTGGCTCCTAATTGAGAAAGTGGCTGGAATGAAAACTTACAACCACTGTGGCCCTCCGGAAAGTGAGTTTGACAGCTCAGGTAGCGTTTAAAATATTGTCGCCAATCAGCTGACATCGCCTTTTTAAAAGCATCTGGATCAGATGAGATGAGGCCATGTGAGATGACACGACTTTTTCAGTGATTTTCAGTCATAGCTTTCATTTATGTAACCTTAGTGGGGCAGTGGGCAGCACGCACTCATAATGACCGCTCATGTAATGTGACAAGCCCAGTGATTCACTCCAACTAGACCTTGCTGACTCTGATAAAATCAAACAGGATTGATTAGTGTTTAGTCGTAGGGTGTGCTCTGTCTGCTTGAGAGCTGACAGCCAATCAATTTATCCTGAAGTACAATGCTCAAAATGCAGAGACGAGGAAATAAGAACCGCAAGTGTTTTGGACCTCACAAACAGAAGAGAAGCCCGTCTGTCTTACACAACACAAATGAATGGATAAAGGAAAAAAAAGGCAGAGACTGCGACTCAACTCACTCTACCTGATAAGCCTTCATATGGCACTAGCTCCGTCAAGGCGGCATGTCACTGGCTGTCACAAAAGGGACAAACATGACTGTGCTGGAAGGAGGGCACTCAGTCAGTAAATGTGACATGCCCAGTGATTTTCAGTGTGTAAAGTGACATGGTCGGCTACGAGATAAGCAAACTTAGTCATCAAATCTGACATACCCCAACAATAAGAAGTCATATAATGTGACATCGGCTCTAGTTATGAACTCACCAAATGAGTCTGATGAACTAAAAAGTTGCATCTCATTTGTCAGACATATTATTTTATGTTCTTATGCACCCAGTGGGTGGGTCCACTTCATCACACATCTAAACCCTGTGACCTAATGGTATTCTGCTAAGTTGGCACATCTGCGCCAATATGTCATAAGTGTCACTTCCCATCCTATGAACTCTTCGTCCAATCTCACTTTCATACATGGGATCAGGAGGTGTTTTGGATCAGAAAGCATGTTCAGTGACAGACGCTGGCTGCCTCGGACAGATGACAGCCCCATGCCACTCTTCACTTCTAGTCCATAGCCGTCACATTCTCTGGTCTTTCCTCTGTGAACTTTTTCATTCTGTGTCACCTTCACTGTATGACTGAGATGAAGTGAGCTCCCGACTTTAACTGCACGCCATCATTAGCCAGCGCACAAATCTTCCGTGTGGCCTTTCAATTACTTGGCACTCCTTTTCCATGTAAATTAATAACCTCCGCCGTCAGTGTGTTTTCCAGAAGGTCGCAGCCTCTTATACTATGGAAGGCACTGATGAAATATTAGCCGTTGGATTTCCCAAGCCTTAGATCTTAAAATAGAGAAGGTGAGCTGAAACCCCCAAACTTTTATTTCAGATAATGCTTTTTTCATAATGAATACCCTTCCAAGGACTTTTGCAAGTGTACATCAACCAAATTCTTATTTTCCACAATCTGAGCACTGTGATGTGCTCAGGTCACCCACTGAGTCAGTGGTGATGATCTACTACTTGAAGAACTGGCACTCTTGAACTTTAAAATCCAATGCCAGAGTCTTTGTTTTATAGCATCTTTCTGTTGCCAGCACCATCTTAAGCTTTACAAGAATGCTATTTTTTATGTATTACAAATAGACAGAGAGATAAAACACTATATAATAGATAGATAAGGCACTATATTACATATAGCTAGCTAAATAAGGCAGTATATAATATATAGATAGATAACAAGATAAGGCAATATATGATAGATAGATGGATAGCTAGGTAGATTGATAGATAGATGTGAAAGGCACTATATAAGAGACAGATAGTGAGATAAGGCACTATATGATCAATAGACAGATAGATAATGCAAGCAATGGAGAATGTATGTTGTTTGTCAGAGCATCATAAATCAGAAGTGATCCTAAAACTTGGATACCATCTCCCGTGTCCAAGTGAATGGTCTTTCTTCTTTGGTCGGTTTTGTCCTTTATATCATATCCTGAATGTGGGGATTAAAACTTCATGATGTTCATTGCAAATATTTGGTTAGCTACTCATGAAAGTATGTATAAAATATCTTATATTATTGACCGCACTGTCTCCAGTTTCTTCAAGGATGCTGCTTTCCATAAGGCCTCTGATTTATAAAGTAACCGGTGTGACAGTTTAGGGTCTCCGTGACCCCTTGAACCCTCAGACTAGACGTCAGACACCAGATAAAAGTCCAAATAATAGTTTATTATTAATAATAATAATAATAAATGTGCACAAAGCACCCTCCTCTCCACAATACTCAATAATAAATCAATAATCAAATAACAATAAACACAATCCTCCACTCCCAGACGCGTTGCCACCCTTCCACCCAGCTCAGCTCCCCGTCTGGGATTTCCCATCGTCCTTTTATATCCCCTGACTCAGAAGTGTTTCTGTCCAATCAGTCCACAGTTCCTTTTCCCTTCCGGGTCAGGGTAAACAGTCCTTTTCTTCACCCCGGGAGCACGTCGTTCCTTCCTGTCACGTGACCGTGACGTACTCCCGGGTTATAGGGCACATAAGAGTCCACGAGCCCCCTTACAGCGACTCCCGGTGGCCCCCAAGGTATCCAGCAGGGCTGTGTATAAAAACTACATAGTCCATGAGGCCCTGCTGGAACTCGGGGCACGTCCATGCTGCTGGGAGAGCTCCTCCTGGCGGCCTGAAGGTGAGGGCCGGAATAAAAAGCCGACAATCCTTCACACCGGTCATTCTAACCTAAGATTGGAATGTGGTTTATACACTGAAAGTAAGTGTGTATAAAACAGTCTCACAGCTGTTGCTGTGTAATAAATACTAATAGACTAGCTGTGCTACCTGTTTAAGATGGGATGAAGTCTAAGTAACTAATTGCAGACCTCAATATTCACAGTGCACCATCTATTGGAATAGATTGTGTAATGCATGTAGTAAATCATTGCATTGCATCTTTCATTCTAACAGATGGCGCATCACAAAAATTTACAAATCCCACATCAAATGGCATATAATAGAGACATAGCAACTGGATGAACACACAGATACCAGACACACACACAAACACTTGTCCTTTTATTAACGTGGGAAAAAAAAAAAGTTCAAGTATGCATGTCAGAAGATCCTGGAGATGAGGTAGCTTATTTTTAGTTACAGTTCCCCTCAGTCAAACAAATGATGATTTTACACTCCATAATAGGTGGTTACAATGCAAGACACTGTGAGAGTTAAAATTCAGTTGAGGTAGAGACTGTTAAAGCATTTTGCTTTGATTTCAGATCCTCTTGGGTGGGTTGCTGCATTAGATTTTCAATGGCCTTCCTGCACAGACCATCACCAGGACACTGAATGCTTTATTTGTCTCTGGGAGAAATTTTTCTTTTTGCAGAAGCCACTATAAATAAATACATACATACATACATACATATTTTATATATAATATGTATGTTATACAGTATGTGCCAAATAAAACAAAAAGTACACAACCTGTGTTTCACCCTTATTGGGGTCTGTCTGGTGTATACACTTTTGCATCCCCTTATGGGGACTGAACCTTGGATATCAGCGCTTGGGGCAAAGCCTCTAACATTGCAGCACAGCAGCTGCTTCGCTTATTTGAAAGGCACTATATAAATAAAATATATTATTATTATTTGACAGGGTGAAGATCAGAGTTTTAAATTCTTAAGTTTGAATCATCCATCCATCCATTATCCAACCCACTATATCCTAACTACAGGGTCACGGGGATCTTCTGGAGCCAATCCCAGCCAACACAGGGCGCAAGGCAGGAAACAAACCCTGGGCAGGGTGCCAGCCCACCGCAGGGCACACACCCTCCCACCAAGCACATACTAGGGACAATATAGAATCGCCAATGCACCTAACCTGCATGTCTTTGGACTGTGGGAGGAAACCGGAGCACCCGGAGGAAACCCACGCAGACAACATGCAAACTCCACGCAGGGAGGACCTGGGAAGTGAACCTGGATCTCCTAACTGTGAAGCAGCAGCGCTACCCACTGCGCCACCGTGCCGCCAGTTTGAATTAACTATCTGGTTATTTAGGTGATTACCTACCAGGTAACGTGTCTGGTTGGTCAGCCAGTTGGCAAACATCTGCCAAATCCTCTCAGTTGCAAGAAGCAGCTCATAGATATGTGATACAATATCTGCCAAATAATACAAAGAGTATGTAACATGTGTTTCGACCTTACTTTGGGGCTCGCCGTGGTGCAATGTCAGAGACTTCGCCTCAGGCACTGACATCTGAGATTCGATGCCTGTATTGCAGTTAGTGTTAAAGAAGCTCCCATATTGTTTCATGATACACTTCTGCTGAATAATCCATTGGCTGAAAGTCCTCAGTGTCAGTGTGCCACAGGAATGATGTGCAGCATTGTTCATTATGGCACTCAGCTTTAGTTTAATTCTCTCCTCCTTTACTGCATCCTATACCTGAGCCTGCCCTTTTAATTAGCCTGTTGATTCAGTGGTCCTGTCTTTTGGTGATGTTACTAGCCCAGTAGTCCTATAGGACAGACAGACAGCTCAGATGATTTGCTCGAGCTTCATTACTGAGCTTGAACTTGCATCTTTATGTTCTGTAAAGGAGCAAAAAATTGGCATAGGAGACTCAAAGCTTTGCGGTGGGTTGGCACCCTGCCCGGGATTGGTTCCTGCCTTGTGCCCTGTGTTGGCTGGGATTGGCTCCAGCAGACCCCCGTGACCCTGTGTTCGGATTCAGCGGGTTGGAAAATGGATGGATGGATGGATGGACTCAAAGCTGTAATTGCTGTCAAAGAGACTGAATTAGGAGTCTGGATACTTCTATGAATTTTTTGATTTTTAAATAAATTTTCAAGCCTTTCTGAAAACTTTGTCATTAGGGTTTACTGAGTGTAGCTTGTTGAGCAATAATACCACATTTATCCATTTTATAACTAAATCTATAGCACCATAAAGTGATGGTGTCTGAATACTTTCTGAATCAATTGTATAACAATACAATTATAATATGTCTAGAGGCCATAACTTAATAACTCAAAAATCATATAGAGAGATTCTCTGATGTCCACAACCTTCCAAATGTTCACCTGATTCTCAAACAAAGTTTTATAAGAAGAAGAGAATGTACTTGTAAATCCTAACACTCCAGTCCAGGACCCTTGTTAAGTAGGCCACACAGCTTAACAGCAATATCCATCTGATGTCCCAAAAGTCAATGAGCCCAAGAATGATTAATGACAGTGTGTCAGCTGATGGGCTGTCAGGAGCATGGCTTCCATGACCGCTTAGAGATGGCTCATGAAAACCAAATTGTAGGTCACTGCCCTTTGAAGAGGCTGCTCAAAAGCTGCTGCTGTCAGTGAATACACGTGGGCAATGTGACCCAGCTAATATTTTCATATTTGTTCTCTATGAATGGGCAGATTTTATTTTTCCTAGCTGAAGTCCACAATCTACAATGGCATGGTAACTTCTAAAGTCGGTAGGGGGGAGTTGTTCTCATAATAAATTTAGAAAACCTCAATACCTGCTCTCTGGGAGTTGGACTAAGACATGGAGTGCTGTATTTGGTGAGTCCACACTTCCCACTCCAGATGTGAGTGTCTCAAGAAGGTTGGTGCAATGTAATAGCGGGCTTTAATTGGCACAGATTGCTTTCACTGTGACATTAATTGCTAATATATATGTTGACAGCTGCTTTCTGCACAGTTAGTGATGAAATGGAGCGGCCAGATGAGTGTGCCATTTGCTTGTCAACTGCAGATTCGCATTTACAGCTGGACATTCAGTTACTATGTGTTATAGAAAAGGGTGGCTGTTGATGTTTCCCAAGCCAGAAAGTGAATAATGATGCTTTTGAATAATGAGGATTGAATTCTTAGATGTCTGTTATCTCTGTTTTGTGTGATGAGAACTTTTGATAATACAAATGTCATAGCTAGAGGAGCTGCTAGACAGTTCACGGATGGTGACAAAAATGTGGAGAAAAAGTCTAGCAAAGAATCATAGGGTTGACCGTAATAGTGGCTGCTGAAATTAAATGACTTGTCCACTTGTCCAGTCAGGGGGTGACTCGCTTTATTGTATTTGCTAAAAGTCAAACAAAATGACACCTTTTATTGGCTCCTTGATTACATCTTGCCTGAAGAAGGGGCCTGAGTTGCCTCGAAAGCTCGCATATTGTAATCTTTTTAGTTAGCCAATAAAAGGTGTCATTTTGCTTGACTTTTCACTACAGGTAGTCCTCGAGTTACAATGTCTCGACATACAACGTTTCGAGTTTACAACACTCACTCCCATAAAAACTTAAAAAATTGAGACATGAGAAGGAATAAAGGTAAGGATTTTTTTTTACACTCATTTTTTCTGTTACTACAGTACAGTGTACAGTATAGTATATTTATGTCCTTTTCCTTTTTCTGTGGGTTAGTTGTGTTTTTATGTTCTAGATTATGAATTTGCAAATGTGTTAGGATAGGTAAGTGACTTACGCTAGGGTGTGTTTCAACTTACACCAAAATTCGGTTTACATCACTGTTGTAGGAACGGAACTGTGTCGTAACCCGAGGACCCCCTGTACATTCATAATGGCTAACACGGTACAACAGCCTAGTACCACAGACATGCATTTGCTAAAACAATGAGTGCATTATGGAATGGCCAAAACTTCCTGCACAAGTTTCTTTTGCTTTGTAAATTTTTAAACTTTCTTTCCTTCTATACTACAGTATGTCATTCTTGTTTAGAAAGCATTTTATATTTTATTTTCATTTGTTTTTGCATTTGTGATGTTCTTTGGGGCGGCACGGTGGCACAGTGGGTAGCGCTGCTGCCTCGCAGTTGGGAGACCTGGGGACCTGGGTTCGCTTCCTGGGTCCTCCCTGCGTGGAGTTTGCATGTTCTCCCCCGTGTCTGCATGGGTTTGCTCCGGGCGCTCCAGTTTCCTCCCACAGTCCAAAGACATGCAGGTTAGGTAGATTGGCGATTCTAAATTGGCCCTAGTGTGTGCTTGGTGTGTGGGTGTGTTTGTGTGTGTCCTGCAGTGGGTTGGCACCCTGCCCGGGATTGGTTCCTGCCTTGTGCCCTGTGTTGGCTGGGATTGGCTCCAGCAGACCCCCGTGACCCTGTGTTTGGATTCAGCAGGATGGATGATGTTCTTTGTTGGACGTATGCTGAGCATAAGGGATGGGGCCCCTCACCTTGAAGCTGTGGGCCTGTCGCCATCCATATATAAGGGACTAGTGTACGGACTCACATGATATAATATTGATCTTAAAGTAAAAGCACCAGCAGATGGGTTGTACTGCTGCTCTTTGCTTTGGGCTTATTGAGTGACTGTGCTAACCTGTGGCATTATTTTATGAAAACCCAATGCAGCCCTGCCAAATATGTTGTGCCGCTGACCCTCTGATCACATAGCTTTGGTAAAATCTGCTGTATTGTCCGTGACTGTTTTCTCAGCTCTTCTTGTCGCAGCCATGTGGTGCTCAGATTCACACTGATGTAAAACTTTAATTTATTTATTTAACTTGGGGAATGCACCCAGATGCAAGTGACACCATGGTTAAATTAATTCCAAAATAAATGCATTAAACAAACGCTAAATGCATAAATACAGTGCAGCCGGAAAGTATTCACAGCGCATCACTTTTTCCACATTTTGTTATGTTACAGCCTTATTTCAAAATTGATTAAATTAATTTTTTTCGTCAGAATTCTACACACAACACCCCATAATGACATCGTGAAAAAAGTTTACTTGAGGTTTTTGCAAATTTATTAAAAATAAAAAAAAATTGAGAAAGCACATGTTCATAAATATTCACAACCTTTGCCATGAAGCTCAAAATTTAACTCGGGTGCATTCTGTTTCCCCTGATCATCCTTGAGATGTTTCTGCAGCTTCATTGGAGTCCACCTGTGGTAAATTCAGTTGACTGGACATGATTTGGAAAGGCACACACCTGTCTATATAAGGTCCCACAGTTGACAGTTCATGTCAGAGCACAAACCAAGCATGAAGTCAAAGGAATTGTCTGTAGACCTCCGAGACAGGATTGTCTCGAGGCACAAATCAGGGGAAGGTTACAGAAAAATTTCTGCTGCTTTGAAGGTCCCAATGAGCACAGTGGCCTCCATCATCCATAAGTGGAAGAAGTTCGAAACCACCAGGACTCTTCCTAGAGCTGGCCAGCCATCTAAACTGAGCGATCGGGGGAGAAGGGTCTTAGTCAGGGAGGTGACCAAGAACCCGATGGTCACTCTGTCAGAGCTCCAGAGGTCCTCTGTGGAGAGAGGAGAACCTTCCAGAAGGACAACCATCTCTGCAGCAATCCACCAATCAGGCCTGTATGGTAGAGTGGCCAGACGGAAGCCACTCCTTAGTAAAAGGCACATGGCAGCCCGCCTGGAGTTTGCCAAAAGGCACCTGAAGGACACTCAGACCATGAGAAAGAAAATTGTCTGGTCTGATGAGATAAAGATTGAACTCTTTGGTGTGAATGCCAGGTGTCACGTTTGGAGGAAACCAGGCACTGCTCATCACCAGGCCAATACCATCCCTTCAAGGAAGCATGGTGGTGGCAGCATCATGATGTGGGGATGTTTTTTCAGCGTCAGGGACTGGGAGACTAGTCAGGATAAAGGGAAAGATGACTGCAGCAATGTACAGAGACATCCTGGATTAACACCTGCTCCAGAGCGCTCTTGACCTCAGACTGGGGCGACGGTTCATCTTTCAGCAGGACAACGACCCTAAGCACACAGCCAAGATATCAAAGGAGTGGCTTCAGGACAACTCTGTGAATGTCCTTGAGTGGCCCAGCCAGAGCCCAGACTTGCATCTGATTGAACATCTCTGGAGAGATCTTAAAATGGCTGTGCACCGATGCTTCCCATCCAACCTGATGGAGCTTGAGAGGTGTTGCAAAGAGGAATGAGCGAAACTGGCCAAAGATAGGTGTGCCAAGCTTGTGGCATCATATTCAAAATGACTTGACGCTGTAATTGCTGCCAAAGGTGCATCGACAAAGTATTGAGCAAAGGCTGTGAATACTTATGTACATGGGATTTCTCAGTTTTTTATTTTTAATAAATTTGCAAAAACCTCAAGTAAACTTATTTCACGTTGTCATTATGGGGTGTTGTGTGTAGAATTCTGAGAGAAAAAATGAATTTAATCCATTTTGGAATAAGGCTGTAACATAACAAAATTTGGAAACAGTGATGCGCTGTGAATACTTTCCGGATGCACTGTATCGCGTATGCAAAAACCCATCCAAATAAACCCCAATGGCGATAGCTGACTTAATTTAAAAACAGATACAACAAAGCCCACAAGATGATATGCACTAAATGATGAACAGAAAACACTCACTAACACAGTCCAGTACCAGAATGCAGATGATGGCGATGAACGAAATGAAAATCCCAGTGAACAGCTACCTGAAAGAAATGTACAGTTTGTCCTACCATGATTGTTTGGTGATAATTTACCAATAAGGGGAGCGAGCTCCATGAACCACACAAACAAGCAGAAACTGGGATTCCAGTAGCTCTGCAGCCTGGAGTCGCCATCATATACATATAAGGGACTAGTGTACGGACTCACATGATATAATATTGATTCATAGGCAGAGTGTTGGCTCTGAGGCTAGGAATCTGCACTGGCACTCAGAAGGTTGCCGGTTCGAATCCCGTAAATGCCAATAGGGACTCTGCTCTGTTGGGCCCTTGAGCAAGGCCCTTAACCAGCAATTGCTGAGCACTTTGAGTAGTAAGAAAAGCGCTATATAAATGCAAAGAATTATTGTTTATTATTATTATTGATCTTAAAGTAAAAGCACCAGCAGATGGGTGTACAACACAGTAGAGCTTTAAAATGAACAAGAACAGGCGTTGTTAAAGTTTAATAGACACTTGCCTAACTATGACATTTTGCTGCTTTTGAAAAGTTTGTGGATTCCTCCTCTCCACATCTAGAGGTATTCAAATCAAGATATACTCAGCTTAATCCCTGCCTGCAAAAGTTAATACCGATGTTTGTTTGGGTGCTGCTCTGAGACTTTAGTGTAAGAAATTGCGCAAAATTTTGTGGTATACATTCCACAATTTTTTTTGTAGTGTATCTTCTAACAGTTTGTTTTTTCTCATTTTCTTTTTAAATGTTTTATAACAAAACTCTGTCTGGCAAATTAATTCCATCCATCCATTTTATAAATCGGGGTGGCACGGTGGTGCAGTGGTAGCCCCTGCTGCATCGCAGTAAAGAGGCCTGGGTTCGCTTCCCGGGTCCTCCCTGCGTGGAGTTTGAATGTTCTCCCCGTGTCTGCATTGTTTTCCTCCCACAGTCCAAAGACATGCAGGTTAGGTGCATTGGCGATCCTAGATTGTCCCTAGTGTGTGCTTGGTGTGTTGGGTGTGTGCCCTGTGGTGGGCTGGCGCCCTGCCCAGGATTTGTTCCTGCCTTGTGCACTGTGTTGGCTAGGATTGGCTCCAGCAGACCCCCGTGACCCTGTGTTAGGATATAGCGGGTTGGCAGATGACTGACTGACATTTTCTAAATCCGGTTATCCAGAGCAGAGTCACAGGAAAACTGGAGCCTTTCCCAGCAAGCATCGGGCTCAAGGCAGGAACAATCTATAGGTAGGACGCCAGCCCATTTTAGAATTTGGTAAATAACGGAGTGGTAAAATTACAATGCACAAGAGGCTGATACATCCTCATTGAAATTATGTGTCATCTCGGTGTTTCATATTTAATTATTCCAATCTTTTCACACAGTTTTTCCCTCCTAATTGGGTTTTTGAATATAAGAATTCTATTTGTTACGCTGGTTTTTGATTTTGACACTTTTACAAGATTTGTGTATTTTTATTTTTGTTGGCATTTTGTTTAGTGGTGCTCATGGCAGTTTGTTTATGGGCTTCTTTGGTAATGACATAGCAGCACACAGCCAGTGAGATCATTGAGGTGACAGGATGAAAGGTCACCTTTTAGGTCAGGTCTCTGTCCGAGATTGCGGATGAAAACCTTTAATTCTTGCTATGCATTTTTGTAAGTTTTCTTTGTATTTTAGTAATAAAGCTTTGACTTTCCTTTTTCCATCCATCCATTATCCAACCCGCTATATCCTAACTACAGGGTCACGGGGGTCTACTGGAGCCAATCCCAGCCAACACAAGGCACAAGGCAGGAAACAAACCCCGAGCAGGGAACCAGCCCACCGCAGGGCTTTCTTTTTTGACTCTGATTTTTGATACTCATCTCACGGATGTGCCATTTGTATTTGTGATCTCCTGGTTATGATCTCTGCCTGCCTCCCAGTCCCATCATCTTCTCGTGTTATGGCTCTCTTACTCAGCACAAGATTCTGTTGATATGTTTACGCTATATGTAATGGGGAAATTACCAAGAAGTATTTGACATACCTTAAATTTTTAAACATTACTGAGGAGATTTGTCACAGAGCAATTTATTCAGCGTGCGGAGATTTTAATTACAAAGCTGTTTGCAGAGACTCGGTTTACAGACTTGTTGAATTCCTAATGGTGAGTTTTATGCTTAAACTTCTGCCGTTTTAATTGCGTTTTAACCTGGCAACATTGCACATCTGCCTGTTCTGCAGTTTCACTTTATCTACAGTGAAGTGTTACAATAACTAAACATTAAGCCAAGAGTGCATTAATGGCATTATTTTAGTAGCCCTTGTTATCTGCACACAGTGGTAAGCTAGTCTACGAAAGAGTAATACTAGCATTTTTATGGTCATGTTTATTTTATATTTTTAATTTGGTTTTATTTGTTTTAGCCCATGCACTTATAAGTGCCAAGTTTTATGTGTTTGATAAATACAACATCGGCTTTGCCTTGGGCTTATTGAGTAACTGTGCTAACCTGTGGCATTATTTTATGAAAACCCAATGCAGCCCTGCTAAATATGTTGTGCCGCCGACTCTCTGATCGCATAGCTTTGGTAAAATCTGCTGTATTGTCCGTGACTGTTTTCTCTGCTCTTCTTGTCGCAGCCATGTGGTGCTCAGATTCTCACTGATGTAAAACTTTAATTTATTTATTTAACTTGGGGAATGCACCCAGATACAAGTGACACCATAATTAAATTAATTCCAAAATAAATGCATTAAACAAACGCTAAATGCATAAATATCACGTATGCAAAAACCCATCCAAATAAACCCCAATGGCGATAGCTGACTTCATTTTAAGAACAGATACAAAAAAGCCCACAAGATGATATGCACTAAATGATGAACAGAAAATGCTCACAAACACAGTCCAATACCAGAATGCAGATGATGGTGATGAACGAAATTAAAACCCCAGTGGACAGCTTCCTGAAAGAAATGTACAGTTTGTCCTACCATGATTGGTTGGTGATAATTTACCAATAAGGGGAGCGAGCTCCATGAACCACACAAACAATCAGGAACAGGGATTCCGGTATCTCTGCAGCCCGGAGTCTCCACCCTGGAGCTCCAAGTAGGTGGAGTTAACTTACATGACAGTACTAAGCATTCTAGTAGTCAGATAATACCCCCCCCCCAAACTGCCCACACTAATCTTAACCATGGTGTAACCAAGGAGGGCTCTGGAAGTCTGCAGGTAGACTCTATTGGTGCGCTTTGGCGTTGACTCCACCTACTTGCAGCTCCAGGGTGGAGGCTGTGGACTGCAGATATCTATACTTGTGAACAGGACCCAGAACACAAATCTAGGAAAAACTGTAATCCTTAAGGTTGTGGGAAATTGCAATCTGAATGAAACGTTTTGCTGCAGAAGTGAAGGTGAAGGACATGCACAGAAAGCAATCTCCATTCCTTTCTGGCTTCTTCCTACTTCCTTTTAATCCCAGTATCTCATCTTCTTTTTCCCAGCAGTCCCAGAGTGTACAACTGAAGCTGCCTAGTTGTACACTGATTCCGAGGCTGCTGGGAATTGAAGTCCTGTCATGTAGCATTGCTACACTCTTAACCTAAAATAGACGTCCACCCCCTGAGCTCTGTACTAAGCATGTGAGGAGCTACTCCCTCTGAGCTCTGTTTGGAATCAGTTGCTGGAGCGAATGTTTGTCCAGAGTCTCTGCTGGTAATTTTCCAGCATAAATGTGGACTCGTTACCAAGCGTTTTCAGGGAGACCATTGGATGCAAAAAGATTTTGAGAATGGGTTGACTACTGATTCCAGAGGTAGCTACTGAAATTCATGTCTTAATGATGGAAGGTCCATGAAAGATCTAGAGCAGGGGTCTCCAACCTTTTTTCCCCTGAGAGCTACAGTACTTTTACAAAATGAAAATGGCCAAGAGCTACTCCTGTATTCTAACATGTGTTCTCATCGCTTATTTCAACCCAAACAAACTGAATAAGCTTGTTTTGCCTGAACATTTACAAAACCTTGGTGTCCACAACTCAAATTTTGCATTAAAACATCACAAAAAAATATTTAGTTCACCTGTAAGTGCATTTTGTATGTCTGTATGCATTTTCTCACACTATTGAATTAAAACATGAATGCTGTCAAAAAAAAAAATCCAATTCCAAATACACAGATATGACTTATTTATTTGTCAATTTTTTCCATGTCACTGTGTCACTTTATTCACAGGTCCAGTCGCATGTGTGATGTGTTTTTTAGTTAGTCAGATGGCTGGCACTGCATGGAGTCAACAAGAGAGGAATGTGTACGGTGGAGTGGAGCCACTGAGGTTCACTCTTATGGAGTCATTTCAATGTTCATCTGTCAGTCTTGTTCTGAACTTCGATGTCATGACATTCATGTCAGACTCACAGAGGTATGTTGACACAAGCAAAGCAGACATTTTCAGAGCCCATTGGTGAAGATTCTTATAGTTATCTGGCTCTACTAAGCTCCAGAAAGGCTGAGAATGCTGTTGAGACTTTAACTGCACATTATTTTGAAAGTTTACTAATATATAATATATATAATCAAATGTCTCTCTGTCTGTATATCTGTCCGCTTTTCACGGATTTAGATCGGGTTTTTTCTATAATTTGCTTGAACATCCCGGTTGATTTTGCGACTTCTCTCATTTCGCTATGTATCATAGTTCGCTTGCGGTACCGATTTATTTGTACGAATCTGAGAAACATGCGGTGGGCCGAGGAGAGGGGCCTTCCTCACTCACTCACCAGCTTCGGGGCGTGTTCCTTAACTCCGCTTAGCTAGCGAACGAAGAACAATTGAATTCAACTTTGTTTGATATTTAAAATAAAATTTTACTTAGGTCTTGATGAGTTTGAGTCTGGATATTCTCTTAAGAGTATGGCATATTGAAAAGATAGATTGCAATTCAGATTGTGAATCGTGATATGATTTTTTGGAAAGATCGCCCACCCCTAATTTGACTAATCAAGTTTTCAAATTTATGTAGGATTCATTAACCCTTTGGCAAGCTACAGTAGAACCTCTGGTCACGAACATTTCCGAACACGTACAAATTGGGTTACAATCAAAAAGTTTTCCAAAACTTTGCATCTGTTCATGACCACACGCTCTGGTGGCGAACAAAAACACTGGCAGCCAGTTTCCCTATGCGCATTCGTATGCACCAATGATTTGCCATTCTCCGTTTCCATTTTCTTGTGTTTGCATTTACAGGGCCTAACAAAGCAGCTGATGTTGCAAAAGTAGTTATAATGTTAACCAAGCAGAGGCCTCAAGTGCTGGAAGAGGTGGAAAAACTGTTGCTAGTGTGGTTGAACGAGAAGCAACTTGCAGGGGATAGCGTAAGCAAGATGATCATATGTGACAAAACCAGGAAGATTCATGGTGATTTGTTGAAAAAATAATCCTTCTTTGAGTGGCGAAGGTGAGGAATTTAAAGCCAGTAGAGGGTGGTGTGAAAAGTTTTGCAAGAGAAGTAGCATTTAATTTTTTTTTCCTTGTGCTTAAAACTCATAAAAAAAAGTGTTTACAGCAAGCGGTTCGTATCGGTCTAGCGCAAACTCTTACAATGTTAGTTTTCTCTGTTGTTCAGGGTTTTCTCAGTGTTATTCAATGTTTTACATTTTGTTTCCTATTACACTGTGCATGGTATAATTAATTAATGTGAATTTCCCCTTGGGATTAATAAAGTATCCTATCTATCTATCTATCTATCTATCTATCTATCTATCTATCTATCTATCTATCTATCTATCTATCTATCTATCTATCTATCTATCTATCTATTTTTGTGCTTAAAAAATATATTTACATACAGTTCGTACGGTCTGGAATGGATTAATTGTGTTTACATATAATCTTATGTGGAAATTACATTTGGGTCGAGACCAAATCGGGTCACATCCAGAATTTTGGAACGAATTACAGTCGTGACCAGAGGCACCACTGTAATTGGGAAGGGGTTGCGAGCTACTGGTAGCTCATGAGTGATGTGTTGGAGACCCCTGATCTAGAGGGGTATGATTTGCATACAGTTACCACTTTATCATCACATAGATGTAATAACAATAAGTTTGGCAACGGGATCTGAAATTTCACTCCACTGGTGCTGACCTATCACTCAAATGAAAGCCTTCAGGAGTTAAAAGGTAGCTATACAGTGATCCCTCGCTATATCACGCTTCGCCTTTCGCGGCTTCACTCTATCGCGGATTTTATATGTAAGCATATTTAAATATATATCGTGGATTTTTTGCTGGTTCGGCGGATTTCTGAGGACAATGGGTCTTTTAATTTCTGGTACATGCTTCCGCAGTTGGTTTGCCCAGTTGATTTCATACAAGGGATGCTATTGGCAGATGGCTGAGAAGCTACCCAACTTACTTTTCTCTCTCTCTCTCTTGCGCTGACTTTCTCTGATCCTGACGTAGGGGGATTGAGCAGGGGGGCTGTTCGCAAACCTAGACGATACGGATGCTCGTCTAAAAATGCTGAAAGATTATGTTCATGTTGCTATCTTCTGTGCAGCTGCTTCCTGAAACGACATGCTGCACGGTGCTTCTGTGCTTCGCATACTTAAAAGCTCGAAGGGCACGTATTGATTTTTGACTGTTTGTTTTTCTCTGTCTCTCTCTCTATCTCTCTCTCTCTCTCTCTCTCACTGCTCCTGACGGAGGGGGTGTGAGCTGCCGCCTTCAACAGCTTTGTGCCGCGGTGCTTCGCATACTTAAAAGCCAAACAGCCCTATTGATTTGTTTGCTTTCCTCTGTCTTTCTGACAGTCTGTGCTCCTGACGCGCACTCCTTTGAAGAGGAAGATATGTTTGCATTCTTTTCATTGTGAGACAGAACTGTCATCTCTGTCTTGTCATGGAGCACAGTTTAAACTTTTGAAAAAGAGACAAATGTTTGTTTGCAGTGTTTGAATAAAGCTCCTGTCTCTCTACAACCTCCTGTGTTTCTGCGCAAATCTGTGACCCAAGCATGACAATATAAAAATAACCATATAAACATATGGTTTCTACATCGCGGATTTTCTTATTTCGCGGGTGGCTCTGGAACGCAACCCCCGCGATGGAGGAGGGATTACTGTAATGCATGTCGATGTTGTTTGCATTGGACTGCTTTACAGTAAAACCATAAACTTAATAAGACATATCTTCCCTGGCATCATTCCTTGCATTCTGTTCAACACCACCATGAGTAACTAGTTTATTGTGGGTCTGCCCACACGGGTCTATCAGTTATACCAAGCTCACAATTTTAAGCCTGATTTGCAGTTGCCGACTAATTTTCTGAGTCAACCTGAATTTCAGCTTCATTGGCCACCATTTCACATGCAGTATGAGTTGTGGCGGATGGCTGGGGCTCTTGCCCAGCCTGGACTCCTTGAAGATTGAAAGACCGGGAGAGAGACAATACTTTCCTCAGGACACGAGAGGACAACCCCCCTGGTTTGCATCAGGGTCACGGGATTGGAGCTTGGAAGCTCAACCCTGCCGGGGCCTATGGCCACCGCCAGGGGGCACCTGGACAATTGCTGAGCTCTGTATGGCAGCACTTCCGCTACACTCAGAAGTACTGCCAGAAGAAAGATCCGGGGTCACCTAGAGTACCTCCGGGTACCCATGCAGCACTTCCACCACACCCAGGAGTGCTGCCAGAAGCTAATGGGAGAGCTCAGAGAGCGCACTATAAAAGGGGCTGACTCACTCCAAGTGAGGAGCCGGAGTCGGGAGATGGAGGACAGAGCTTGTGTGGAGGAGTGGAGGTGGCAGAAGAAAAGAGGTAAAGAAAGAGAACAAAGAGAAAGAAGAGAGATAAAGGGACTGGTCAATAGTGGTTGTTGATAATCTGTACACTGTGTGCTGTAAGGGGCAGCAGAAGAAAAATAAAGCGTGTGCTTTTGGACTTGTGTGTCTCTGTGCCAGTCTGTGTCGAGGCTGAAGTTTCCACAGAGTCTCACGAGATGATTTTCTGTTGTCGCTATAATAGTTTGTTGTGCACTATAGTTTACATCGGGCATTGCCGTTGTTGTGCTAATTTTCACATTTTTGATTTCAAAAATCTAAATATCACATTGCAGCACGCTTATATCTAAATCGCTGATAATAAAAGCATCTTAGGAAACCGTTATTAGAAGAACCCAAATTAAACACACACAATGGTAAATTATGTAGACTACATACCTTTAATTCTCTCTGTAAAATAGACACACCATATTATCCACAGCTCCATCATGCATGTGTCCAGTTATCATTACTTTTTATACATTCAGAGCACATTAGGGCAAGAGTGTTGATATTTTGAGGAGCCAGTGGCCATCATTTTTGTTAAATGGGTAAATCTGTCTATCTTGGCCATGCACACGTATTATCTGAACGCCCACGATGTGGCATGTCAGTTGGACCAAACATGTTTGTGCAGTTTGAGCACACGCACAACTGGTGACTCCACTGTGCAGTGTGGGTAGCTGCAGGACCATGATTTCTAAAAATCGTCAATTAAAGAAACAGTCTACCAATGAAAGTGCTCTGAGCCTGTTGTGCTCCACCCAGTGTCACAAAAAGACTCCAGACAGTCAAAAGGTTTGTGGTAGCCACCCGTATATTATGATCCTGGCTGCAAAAGGTTGAAAATGATTGAGTAGTTTACAAGACTGAGTCCAAAACAGAACTGAACACTTGGAGGTAAGATGGAGGTTTTAAGAGCTGGTGGAGGAAATGATGTCATCTACGCCGGATCCAGAAGTGACGTCATCAGAGGCCCCAGAACCAGAAGTGACATCATCAGATGCACTGGGACCTGGCGGGATTTCCTGGGAATGGTCTGCAAGGAACTGAGAGAGACAGTCGGCACACTCCACCACCCCCTGGTCTGATGTAGTATTACACTTACCCAAGCCCTTTAGCTGCCTCCTAATCACACATGTGTGACACTAGACTCGTTGGAGTTGAACCCTTATCTTCTAATTTTTGTTTTAACCCCAGATGACAATGCTATTGTCATGCCCAATCACTTTTCTTATATTACTATGCCATTTTTGACTCTTCTGACTTTGATGCTTCCTCTCACTCTTGAAGATCTCCTCCATCTCAGGCCACTTACCCAAGTCCAAGTCCTGCCATCTTCCCCATCTGCAATATAAAATTGATACTATCACACTGTACTGTGTATGCCAGAGTGTTTGAGTGATCCTGAGAGGCAGGACACCATCTACAAGGCTGAGGATCTTATGGGGAATATGGGAGAAAGAAAATTCTAATGTTTGTGTGAAGCGGCCCTTCAGGTTTTCTGAAGTGCTCTCATGCTGTTTTGTAGCAAGGCACTCTGACGATGCAGCTCATGCTGGTGATGGATTCGGTCCTGTTAGCGTCATTGTGCAAGGTGACATGTCAGGTGAAGTCTTGCTAGGGTTTATCCCAAGAGATGCTTGTTGTGTTAAATCCCTGCATAATCCTAATATTGAGAGGAACTGGAGCCTTTTGGGTGCTCAGTCACCATGGCCTGTTTCTCTTATCAATTACAGACATGAGACTACAGCTCAATGTAAAGTGAAGACCCACAATGCTGAGAGACTTTAGGGACCAAGTGCCACTCTGCTGCTTCAAGCGAACAGCTTGGACCTGTTGGCTTCATTCTTTACAGATAAATCAAAAGGGCTTTTTCATTATTTATTGTAATTTATACCCAGAATTTAATTAACTGCACACAGCTAATCACAGACACACATGCGTGCGCGCACGCACATGCACACACACGCCACAGTGTTATTATATTAACCCTTAGGGGAATATTGAATTAAAAAGAATTGGAATTAGAGCAGCTGCTATGGAAACAATAGGAAGCCCTGTCATTATCTTCAGAGCCGCTTTACTGTTTTTAATTAAACACGTGAATACGTGGCGAGCTTATTTATTTCAGCATATTCAAGATATGACAACACAATGCAGTCCTTGAATTCAATTTGAGTTTCAAATTTATTTCATAAACTCCTTTTCCATTCATTCTGTTTTTTTAAATTCATTTTTCCCTCGGCAGACAGTTCACCAGGACGTGGCTCAGGTACTGACTGGTGGTTCTGCCAATGGTGTCTTCCACTGTTGGATGTTGTACCATGTTAACCCGTTGAATGATTTCATTTTATTTATTTATTTTTATCAATTTTTACTTAACAAGGTCAAAAGGGAACCAATATCTCAAAATGAGATGCAATTTAGATAGATAGATAGATAGATAGATAGATAGATAGATGGATAGATGTGAAAGGCACTACATAATACATAGATGCAGCACTATATAATAGATAGACAGATAATAATAATATATAATTAATAGAAAGATAGATAGATGTGAAAGGCACTATATAATAGATAGATAATAATAATATATAATGATAGACAGATAGATAGATATGAAAGGCACTATATGATAGATAGATAGATAGATAGATAGATAGATAGATAGATAGATGATAATAATATACAATAATAGATGTGAAAGGCACTATATAATTGATAGATAATAATAATATATAATGATAGACAGATAGATAGATATGAAAGGCACTATATGATAGATAGATAGATAATAATAATAATATACAATTATAGTGAAAGGCACTATATAATTGATAGATACATCCCTATATACTAGATAGATAATAATAATATACTGCGGTGGGCTGGCGCCTTGCCTTGGTTTTGTTTCCTGTCTTGCGCCCTGTCTTGGCTGGGATTGGATCCAGCAGACCCCCGTGACCCTGTAGTTAGGATATAGTGGGTTGAATAATGGATGGATGGACTATATAATAGATAGATAATAATATATAATAATAGGTGTGAAAGGCACTATATGATAGATAGATAGATTGATGTGAAAGGCACTATATAATAGATAGATAATAATAATAATATTTAATGATCGATAGATAGATAGATAGATATGAAAGGCACTATATCATAGATAGATAATAATAATAATATACAATAATAGATGTGAAAGGCACTATATAATTGATAGATACATCCCTATATACTAGATAGATAATAATAATATACTGTGGCGGGCTGGCGCCTTGCCTTGGGTTTGTTCCCTGCCTTGTGCCCTGTGTTGGCTGGGATTGGATCCAGCAGACCCCCGTGACCCTGTAGTTAGGATATAGTGGGTTGGATAATGGATGGATGGACTATATAATAGATAGATAATAATATAGTGCCTTTCACATCTATTATTATATATGATAGATAGATAGATTGATGTGAAAGGCACTATATAATAGACAAGGGGGCTCCGCCCCCTGCTCGCTTCGCTCGCTTACCCCCGGCGTTGGGTATCCTGAAATACATTAGTCGAGCTCATTCGTTTTGGAGCCGTGCCCGCTTTGCCCACGGCATTTCAGACGCGCGTTGTAGGCGCCCGCGTTCATTGATTTTATCCAGGTGGGCTCGTATTTGTATATCCGTCAGTCGAGCTCGTTCGTTTTGAACCCGTGCCTGCTTTGCTTCCCCAGTTTCAGACGTGCGTTTATTTCACTCCGCAGTAGTGCCACTCACAATATGGTGGTGAAGCCTGTGCCTTCCGTACTTTACGGACCCGTGGGGCCTCCGTAGCCTCTTCCGATTGAATCTGGGCTGCAGCATAGAGTCCTCTTATTGTGTGGCAGTGTCGGTAGTCGTTAGCTATGGGTGCGTTGTTGCTTCATTACTCATTCACGTCAGTTGAGCTCTTTTGTTTTTGGGCCGTGACTCCTTCGTGCGCGTGGATACGACTTCACGTGCGGTTTATGAGACGCGCGCTGTACGCGCCTGCGCAGTATGTCTCATGGTCCCATCGCCGTGTACCTGCGTCCATGCCATCCGGTTTACCATTCTCGGTTAGTAATATGGATAATAATAATAATAATAATAATGTATAATAATAGATATGAAACGCACTATGTAATAGATAGATGAAACATTATATAATAGATAGATAGATGGATAGATAGATAGATAGAACTTTTTTGTCTTAAGAGAAGTATTTCACTTTTAACAGAAGCTCAATAAATATTATAAGGAAACAATAACAACCCCTCTCAATACATATAAAGAATTACAAAAAGAAAAAACTTCTGGCTTGGTTAAAGATAAGAGATCAGTGACAGAGAGGTGTTTTAAAGGCATGTTGCTGTAGATATGAAGTCACATTTCTTATCACACTTCTGCTGTCTAATTTGTTGGCCATAAGTCCTCAATGCTAGTGTGTCATTGAGAGGATGTCCAGCATTTTTCATAATGACGACAAGCTTTGCTTTCATTCTCTACTCCACTACTACCTGCAGGGGGTTGAGAGTGCATCCCATAACTGAGTCTGACTTCTTAATCAGCTTGTTGATTTGGTAGGCCTTTACTGAAGTGAAATTATGGGTTCAAGTACAACACAGCATGGAAAATTACACTGGTGCTCTCAAAATTGCAGAAGATGTAAAGGATGCCACTATTCAAGTTAAAGGAGTACAGTTGCCAAATGAAAAAAAAAATCTGCTCTGCTCTTTTTCAAATAGCTTCTCTGTTATGAAACCAGTCCAGTCTGTTACTGATGCAGACCCCTAAGTACTCGTAGCAGCACACCACCTTCATATCCACTCCCTTAATACTGACCGGACACAGAGGTCTTTGGTGTGATGAAAGTCAATAAGTAGTTCCTTAGTTTTTCTGACATTAAGTAGCAGACAGTTCTCAAAGTTCTCCACCTGACCCCTCTCCTATGTCTCATCCACCTTGTCAATACACTCCATTATGGCAGAATCATCAGAGAATTTCTGCAGGTAACATAACCTGGTGTTTTATTTATAATCTGAGGTGTACACGAGTGAAGAGAAAAGGAGACAGGCCTATTCCTTGTGGTGCGCCACTGTTGCAAACATCCACATCAGAGACACAGTCCTTGGACGTCCCAAACGTAGGTCTGCTTGACACATAGTTCATTATCCAGAACACCATAGACTCATACACTTGAAAATCCATTGACAAGGATGACTGGGTAGAATTGAAAGCATTGGAGAAATAAAAATCATAATCCTCACAGTGCTGCCAGCTTTGTCCAGATGGGACTAAATATTGTGGAGCAGACAGATAATCACATCTTCCACTCATATTGTTGCCCAATTGTTGCCCCATATTGTGGCACATTGCAGTGGGTCCAGGAGGTCTATCACAAGAGGACATTTATAGTCAAAGACAAGCCTGTCAAAGGTCTTCACAATGTGAGAAGTAAGGTCCATTGGTCTGTAGTTGTTAGGTGAAAAGACGCGCCTGCCTTGTTTGGAACAGGAACAATGCAGAATGTTTTCTATAGCAATGGCACTTTCTGGAGCCTTACTGACAGACTGATTAGGTGACAGAGGATGCCATAAAGGTGCTCAGCACTCACACAGAACTTGAGGACTGATTCCATCTGCACATAGCTGTCCTCAGCTGTCTCCTTATTTGGTCATCAGTAAAGGACAGTCCATAATAATGGTTGAAGGTGGGCTCATCACTAGCCATACTAGTTGAAGTGGTAGAGAGATTGCTACACCCATCACATGACAAGTCAACTCTGGATCCCAGATTAGGACCCGAGTGCAGCCATGACACCTCAGCACCACACTAGTTCAGATAGAATGTGAGTTTTTTTAACGGTGGCTGGAGTGACAATTCTGCCAAAAAACCCCAGGTTTTTCATTGCATGCTGGAGGGCCTACATGCAGGGCTGGATGCAGATTAACGTCATACCCAGGACAGAGCAATTGCAGGTTAAGGAAGTAGAGTCACTTTTAGTATTTACGGGATTTGAACCGGCAACCTTCTGATTACCAGTGCAGAGCTCTAGCATCAGAGTCACCACTCCACCCTTATTGAAGTGGTAGCAGTTGTCCATTCACTACAGAGACTTCAGACCCACCTTTTAATCCCACCTTGCTGCCACACTGTATGAGAGGCTGAGAGCGTAGTAGGTAAGCTCCATCAATCAAACATGGCAGGTCAAAAGTACACTTTTAAAAATGTTGGTTCTAAAATGGCTTTTTAGTTGGAAGAATCAAGTAAATATGACTTGATTGGGCTGAGTGGCCTGTTCTTGTCTAGAGTGTACTAATGTTCATTTACTGGGATGGGTGGTTTCTCATAGAACCCTTGTTTGACAAAGAACCATTTTATTTCTGGGAAGGGTTCTTTGCCCGTGAAGCTGGTTCTTTGGGCTTTGGAAAGGTTCTTAATATGTGGACAAATCTGAAATCTGCTATGTATAGTAGGATGGCTAGCAGGATACAATCCAAAACATATTCTTTTATTGTATATAGGAGCCCTTTAAAAAAATAAGACCCCATTGGTTATCTCACAAATCTGTTTTCATCTGTTCATAGTTATTTAAGGAGGCTTTCTACAGATCTAATTAAATGAAGTATCTTTCTTGAGTTGCTCATGTGAATGGTTCTATTGGGAGCCAAAAATGGTTCCTCCACTTTGGCACCTTAGTGTCTTGGAGTGTATTACAGAGTGGGCCGTTTCTGAGAGTGAAGAGTATGAGCAACAATACCCTTCATCAAGAACCATTTATGAACTTCATTGCCTGGCACTGCTTATGCTGTTTCTTACCAACTTCCACTCTACATCTTGACGCAGGTTTCTGTTCAGTGACGTCAATGAGGTGAGCTGAAGTCTTGCAAACAAAAGACAGCTGATGGATTTCTCCACAGACTGAGGTAGTGTATTCTCGCAGGGCCTGATGCGATTCTCGAATGAGAAAACACATTCTGGAGAGAACTCGGTAGAAAACTTGTAGTGGACAGAGGCAAAATCTGCCACTTATGAGACTCCACCCACATGTTTTTTTTTTCATAAAACCCCGCCTCCAATTTCCACCAGTCTGTACACTTTACAGTTTCAGGACTGCGGTGTTCTATTTTAACTCGTGTATTAGACAGATATGTAAAACAACTCTGGAACAACAGGGAGAGAGAAGAAGAAACTGAATAGCAGACTTAACCCTGAAAGAGCACAGAAAGGTAACATTGCTGTTATTAATTCTGGAGTTCAGTGAAGCTTAATGATTAATTTGGATAATTTAATGAGCACAGTGACAGAAGAAACAGACAGACACACACACACACACACAATTAGACCACTGCAGGTACTTGGCTCCATGCATCTGAGAAATGCTTCTGTCTGCTCTGATATGTTACTGTCATTTTGACTATTGCATCATTACATGGCAGAATAACAGCTGTAAAAGATGCCCCGGACACAGACAGACACCGAGACAGCCAGATGTCCACAACACACAGGTTTATTTCTCTTTTCCTTGCACAGCACTCACAGTGCACAAACCAGCACAATAATGGCTCAGTCTTTTCTTCACCGCCTCCACTCCTCTCCTGAAAGCTCTGTCCTCTTCCACCCGACTCCGGCTCCCCAAGTGGAGTGAGGTGGCCTCCTTTATACTGTGTGCTCCAGGTGCTCCCCAATTAACATCCAACAGCTCTTCTGGGTGTGGCGGTAATGCTGCATGCCAAGGCTCCAGAGCTGCCCAGGTGCCCCCTGGTGGTGGCCACGGACCCCAAAAGGCTTGGGCTTCAAAGCCCCATGCCCGTGGCCCCGATGCAATCTAAGGTGGCTGTCCTTTCACGTCCCAGGATATGGCTTGCCCTTTTCTCGGTCCCTTGCACTTCCAGGCTTCCCGAAAGGGCACGATCCCTGGACATCCATCACACAACAAATAAAGTTTTAAAAAGCTTTGTGGTCCGTGTATGTACTACATGTTGAAACGTTGCGGCTGCATCCTGGTATAGTACTTTGTATTTCCAATTACATAATAAAGTTTACTTACTTTGATTATTTGTTTGGATGTCCCATCACAAGGTGGAAGCCGTGCTGTCTCGTCCTTCATGCTGCTGGAGTGGCGCTTCGTGATTATCTCTTGTAATTGCAGTCCTTTTCACTTCCTTTTGATGGGGTGCAACACACCGTTTACTTATTTTGAAATGCAAACCTTCACAAAATGTAGCTACCAAATCTTTCAGCATAACAGCCGGCACCTTCATCGTAATTGTGAACAACAGTGATAACACCTCCTTCTTTTAACCAGTAGTCCATTGATGTCTTTGAATGCCATTGTATAATCTAATTTAACACAAAGGGGTTTCCTGGCAATGTTTGTATTTAATACATACAATGAACTCTCCACATACCACCAGGGGTGGGCAAAGTTTTTCCTGGAGGGCCGCAGTGGCTGCAGGTTTTTGTTCCAACCCATTTGCTTAATATGAAGCATTTATTGCTCAAGCAACACTTCTGCTTCATGTTAGTTGTCTCGCTCGATAAGATTTTGAACCCTTTCTTGCTTATTTTAGGGTTAAACAGCTGTATTCTTAGATTTTAATGGCTCCTTATTAGCAATCAGATGCAAATGACAAAAGAAGCCAGCAGTTCTACATTTAGCTTGTTTCCACTTACACCTCTGTGTGTATTTATCACGCACTATTGGGTTTAATTAAATACTTGTAAGGAAAGTGAAGAGAAAAAAGTGAAGGACTGAGAATTACTCCTCCATTTTAGACTTCAAATCATTTGGATGATATTCTTAGAAAGGAAAAATAAAATCTGGGATATGAGAATGACCTGACGTGGCAGAGCTAAAGCACTAACAGACCATGAAATTAAATTATTGGCAAGAATTGTTTTCTAATTAAGCAACTGGGTTGGAACAAAAACCTTAGAGCCACTGCAGCCCTCCAGGACTGACTTTGCCCACCCCTGCTCTACAAACACATTTACAGGTTCAGTCCGGTCTTTTTGAGAAACTTTTCGGCTGTAGACAGTTTATCGTAGTCAGAATTTTGCTCTGCTAGCGTTAGTCCCACTGCTCTTTGCAGTTCAGAATCACCGTCCCTCCATTCATGAGCCATTGGATTGGTTTAGAAATGTGACACTCAGTGAGCTGTCTAACTGTTCCCATCTGCCTTTAAGGAAAATTCACTCATGGTTGCCTCCTGACATGCTGTATATACAGTAATGCCTTGTGATTCGCAGGGGCGCAGGACCCCCATGTGAATGCAAAAATCCCTAAATATGTTTTGGGTCGATAATTACTGCATATTTTTGGTTTATTGTACTAAATAAGATGCAAAATGTTGTGAGGACTGCGGTGGGTTGGCACCCTGCCCGGGATTGGTTCCTGCCTTGTGCCCTGTGTTGGCTGGGATTGGCTCCAGCAGACCCCCGTGACCCTGTGTTAGGATTCAGCGGGTTGGATAATGGATGGATGGATGTTGTGAGGAATATGAGATGGAGTGAACATTGGGCAAGTAAATCATGTGTGAGGCTCGCTAGCGAGACAGAGATGTGTGGCGTCCACCAGACAAAGTGCGTAGTTCAGCAGTTCTTTAGTAAACACTACGTTTTTACAAAATTGAAAATCTATATATATAAAAGCCAAATACCACTGACTCACTCATCATGAAATCTACTGAACCATGAGGACTTGGGACTTGAAATTTGTAATGTAGGTTACCCTTCGTCCATAGGTGCTTGCTAAGAAATGGTTTTAAAAATTTTGTGGTCCAAGTGTGTTCTTCCTGTATGTCTGTCCGCTTTCACAAGAGAATTACTTAACGGATTTAGATCTGGTTGTTTTCTATAATTTGCTTGAACTTTCTGGATGATTTTGCAACTTCTCTCATCGCACTAAGTACCACAGTTCACTTGGGGTACCGATGTATTTATGCAAATCCAAGAGAGTGGCTGTGGACCGAGAGCAGGGGGGCGGGGCCTTCCTCATTCACTCGCCAGCCTCTGTTTGAGTCGCTCTACCTCTCGCCAGGTGTTGGAGTGCACCTTACCTCCGTTTAGTGAGCAATACCTGTTTGTTCAGCAGACGTTATCATCTAGAGATTGTTAAAGAGTAACGTTTGATGTTTTTGAGAGAGAGATCAGAGCTACGTGTGTTTTAGAGGGTAGACACTGATTGCCAGAGATTTCACAGCCATGTGCTTTTCTTTCCATGCGGGGAACACTCTCCCATCAGAGATGAATACAATCAGATACAGTGCCAACGTCTATTTATTTTTAAAGTTTGTCCTGTTTCATTACTATGTGGGTGCAGCCACGGGGTACAGCTAGTATTATAATAAATGTACGAAAAATGATTAAAATTACAGATACAAAAGAAATCCAACAAAACACTGAGCACAAAGCTCTTTACGTCACAGTCCAGTTTCAAGAAATGCAGATGATGGTGGTGTAGTAATGAAATAAAATCCTAGTGAACAGCTTCCTGAAAATAATGTGAAGTTTTTTCCTGCCGTGATGCTGGTGTAAGTGAAAATTTGTAGAAGTTGGGAGGGTTCCCCAGATTAAGACGGATTCTAGGCCATACAAAATCACGTAAACGAGAGTGCACAGGAGAATAACCTAAATCCAGAGAAAACGTAATCCAATGGGTGTCATTGTAAGTGAAACCCAAGGACACCACCAATTGCAATCCTGCCAGCTTCTTATGGCCCACTTTTAAAACTAGCGCCCTCATCTTGTTTCACCCAGCAGCCCTCATTGGAATCACCAAAGCTGCCCACTGACACAGTACTCTCGAGGTTGTTGGGGTTTGCAGTAAATTTAAGTAGCGCTGCTACAGTATTCTCTACAGTTTTCCGCAATAAGTCATGAAACTGGCAGAATCATTTCCATTTAATTATTGATGACAAACTTGCAAACAGGCCGATCTGCGAATGGTAAAACCATGAATCTCAAGGACTGACCTGTCTTTTGAGCAGACCGTAGTTTCGGAGACTCAAGAACTGCATTTCTGATATGGATGTGACCATCACTGGAGCACCACAGGGAGCAGTTTTGTCTGTACACCTCCAACTATAAATATAACACCAGGTCACAGATGATTTTACATTTATGGTGTGTATTGATAAGTTGGATGAGACAGAGGTGAGGAGTCAGGTGGAGAACCTTTAGTGCATCTTAACATCAGCAAAACCAAGGAACTGGTTATTGACTTCCATCACACCAAACAGCCTCTGTGTGTGGTCACCATTCAAGGAGTGGATGTGGAGGTGGTGCACTCCTTCAAGAACTTGGAGGTCCACATCAATGACAGGTTGGACTGGTCTCAGAACATAGAGGAGCTATACAAGAAATGCCAGAGCAGGCTCTTCTTTCTTAGGAAACTGCATTCCTTTAATGTAGGTAGTGACATCCTTAACCTGTTATGGCCAGTACAATTTTCTATGCTGTGGTGTGATGGGCCAGTAACGTCATCTCAAGTGAGGCCCACTGAATCAACAAGCTAATTAAAAGGGCAGGTTCATTTATAGGGTGCACTCACAGCTCCATGTAGGCATCAGAGTGAGAAGAATGGAGATGAAACTGTTGACCATTATAAGTGATACAGCACATCATCTCTCTGACACACCAGCATTGAAGACTTTCAGCCAACAAATTATTCAGGAGAAGTGTGTGAAGAAACGTTAGTAGGTCTTCATATGGCTTTACTGTATAATGTCTCACTTTGATTGCTCTTTTATCTTTATACAATTCAGATGTTTACTGTCTTTTAGTAATTCTGGTATGTATTTGAGGGGGATGTTGTTTGTTACATATTTATTCATTTATTGAGCTTATGGAGAAAGTGCTATCTATCTATCTATCTATCTATCTATCTATCTATCTATCTATCTATCTATCTATCTATCTATCTATCTATCTATCTATCTATCTATCTATCTATCTATCTATCTATCTATCTATCTATCTATCTATCTATCTAAGTCTGTCTCTGCAAAACCAGAGGAACGTGAGGCTCTCTTTAACCAGAAGAGGGCGATATAATGTCACGGAGCAGTACAGAAACATTAGGCAATTGGGTAACACTGACCCATGCTAGAGACTGTGGCATCTTGTGTGGCTAACTTTAAGTAACTTGCTATACATCTTGTTCGATAATGCTGGTGCAGAATGCACTGTGGGTCGTCACTTTTTAAGGCAGGCTACGTCATTCTGAACACATTTGTTGCCATGTCAGTTATTACATGTACTATATGAAGTAAAAGATTAAATCATTGAATTTACATCTTGCACAACAGTGTGAAAAACATGAATATATTGACCACCATCAATCAGTTCCACAATACACAAACTTATTCAGGTGCTACACAGGACACAAGTAGAAATGAAGTGTGTAGAGAATTTGCCCTCAGACTGAACACTGAGAATGAGTCTGCCAAATAAAAGAACTAATGAAACATTATATTTATATAGCAGTTTTCTAGATACTCAAAATGCTTTCAATAGACAATGGGGAGCTGTTTAAATCACCAGCAATGTGTGCATCCACCTGGATGATGAGATGGTAGCCACACATTAGCTATTAGGTGGTGAAGGGGAGAGGGAGATAGTTGGCCAATTAAAGACAGGATTGATTAGGGGGCCAGAATGGATGAGTCCATAAAGGGCAAATTATCCAGGTCTTTGGGCTACACCCTTTTCTTTTTAAAGGATGCCCAGTTATTTATGTAATTTTCTAATGACCACAGAGAGTCAGGACCTCTGTTTTTCCTCTTATTGGGGTCCAGACACAGACCAAAGGTTAAGAGTCCCCTACTGGTGTCACCAACACCAACCCAAGCTTATCTGATTGTTCTCCTATCCAAGTACTGGCCAGGCCCAAAAATTCTTCTTCTATATATCTATCCAGCTGTAGTTACACTTCCCTCTGAGCCTGGCTTCTTTTAAGTCTTCCTCAGATTTGTCTTTCCTTTTGGCATTTGTTCTCTTATGCAAACAGCCGTACCATATGCACTTCAGAGCAGGTCATTCACCTGAAGCTAAGCATGTTCGATCCTGGCTACTAAAAAAAAAACCTTGAACTGCTGCTGGAAGAGGTGTTGGTGAGGTCAGCAGGGGCTGCTTACTCTGTGGTTTGAATGGGGCTCTAGTGCAATGACACAGTGCTGTAAAAATGGTACCATCCTGACTCTCTTTGGTGATAAATGGTCTCTAGGAATCCATCGTAAATAGTAGGGTGTATCCTTATGTCCTAGCTAAATTGCCCACCACAGGCTAGTCCCTGATCATCCCCTGTCTCTATCTATCTATCTATCTATCTATCTATCTATCTATCTATCTATCTATCTATCTATCTATCTATCTATCTATCTATCTATCTATCTATCTATCTATCTATCTATCTATCTATCTATCTATCTATCTATCTATCTATCTATCTATCTATCTATCTATCTATCTATCTATCTATCTATCTATCTATCTATCTATCTATCTATCTACTTAAGTCTGGCTCTGCAAAACCAGAGGAAGTGAGGCTCTCTTCAACCAGAAGAGGGAGATATAATGTCAGAAACATTAAACATTAGGCAAGTGGGTAACGCTGACCCATGCAACAGACTGTGGCATCTTGTGTGTCTAACTTTAAGTAGGACTCTCGCTACAACAGACTGAGATTTCATCCATTACTACCCAAAGTGTAGCTGAGACTGTGCTCAGTTTCTTGTTGCCTAAATGAAAGTGCCTGCCTGCCTGCCTGTCTGTCTGTTTGTCTGTCTGTCTGACTGAAGCCTGAATGACAAGCAGAGGACATGAGTTTATGACACCTTAAGTCTTGTCTGCGTCAAGGGTGTCATTGCCATAGTACAGAGTGTCACCGTTAGATGCTGCTCCATGTGTATCGCAGTTGCATGAAAGCAGCACAGCAGCAGACGTACCCCATGTCTTCCCTGTTTCTCTCCTTATTTCTGCTTTTCTTCACTTTTTTATTTGATTGACAGCTGCAGGTTCTGGGGTCCCAGGTAATTACTACACGCCCACACGTGGTTTTGTTTCATTCACTTGGCTTCCTGCCAGTATGTATCTGCTTTCAAAGCAAAAAGACAGAAACCTATGAAAACTTGTCTGTCATGCTGCTCGGCACCCACATTGGCAGTACGCCTACGATGATTCTGATCGAGACCCGCCATCATCCCTGAGCCGTTGTATTGTGAATCTAGCATGCTGTCATTATAGCTTCAATGCACCAGCCATTATGTCTAACGTCAATCAGTTTACTTCATATAGTACCATTCATACAGAGGAAAAATTACAAGGTGCTTTACATAGCAAACAAGGATAAACTCCAAAAGAAGCACTAACTCTGAAACCTTTCAATTCCATGAACGGAAACAAATGACTCGATCGTTCACAGGTGAGTTTTTAGTTATTTGATTTCCCTTTCCACTTTACTTTTGACCCAACAGTATGAAGCTCTGTAAGTCCTGGCCTTGATCTTACATGGCCGCCCGCTCCTCAGTTTAGCAGTATGCTGGTGATACTCTCAGCACAAATGAGATCTGGAGATTACTGGCAGTCCTAAATCAGACAAGTACACAAAGGCAGCGGGGAAATTTGGTGAGCATTCTGGGAAAGTAGCTTCACCAAATAGCATGTAGTGAAACAGAATTGCAGCTCAAGTGTTATTGCACTGAAAAGCATAAGGGACACGTAACTGGAAGGCACTTGAAGATGGGGACCCAGAAACCACGAGCTATAAACTGACGTTATCCCCAGTGCCACCTTCCCACCTTCCTACCTTTAAACTGTTTTTGCCTGAAAACAAGTCAGAGTAAATTTACAAATCACTCCTTTTTCTTTTTAATAGCACATACTGTCCCAAAATGTTTGGAATTGGGGATGTATTACTGTATGTTATCTCCCGTTTCACCCACTCACTTTAGTACATCCATCTCAGTTGTTTCTTGTCGATGCCAAGTCCTCTCCCAAAAAGTTTCAATGCCTTCACGTCCCCCGAGCTATGCTGCTGTGTCATTTTCTACTAAAGCCACCTCAACTCCAACCTTCCCCCTTTAAATTTGGCGTGCGCTATCTATTAAGCCATTTCCTATCAGTGATATGTCATCTCCTACCCATGTCTCATTGCCTTTCTGTTCCCTAGGCTATCAAGCACACATGCTATACAAAGAAATCCTATTTCCAACACTTCATTTCCTCTCAGCCAATCAATCAATCTTAATTTTATATACCACCTTCCTAACAGATGGAGTCTATCTCTGTATTTCTCAAAATATATTTTCTACAATTAGACCCTGGGCATGTCAAGTGATTATTCGGGGTTACTCAGTGAGGATTGAACTGGCAGCCTTGTGGTTCAAGTTCTTTATGCTTTGTCCCCATTAGGGCATTCCCTGTTTTAAAAATCTGAAACTGTACAAAACAATTGGTTAGAGTTATACTAATAAATTATTTAGATTAGATTAAATTTTATTAGTTAAACTTTATTATTCCCAAGGGGAAATTCAAATGCATACAGCAGCAGAAACATGAAAACAAGAATACAGACTCACAGGACAAATAACACAGCCAATCAATCAATCAATCAATCAATCAATCAATCAATCAATCAATCAATCAATCAATCAATCAATCAATCAATCAATCAATTTATTTATTTACTTATTCAGTTACTTACTTAATAGGTAAATCAGGTGGAAGCAGTGAATTGCCAGCAGGTGAAAAGACCCCCAGAGGCACTTCTTGGTACACCATGGTGGTTTGAGCCTGTAGCTAAAACTTCTCCAAGAGAGCGCCTCCTGGAGGGGAGTTTTCATGATTGCATCCAATTTTGGCTCTCTTTAGTGATAAATGGTCTCTAGGAATCCATTTTGTAAATAGGGTGTATTCTTATGTCCCGACTAAATTGCCCACCACAGCCTAGTCATTCTAGCTCCCTAATCATCCCCTATCTATCTATCTATCTATCTATCTATCTATCTATCTATCTATCTATCTATCTATCTATCTATCTATCTATCTATCTATCTATCTATCTATCTATCTATCTATCTATCTATCTATCTATCTATCTTTTGTAGCATTCCCACCACAGGAACACGGCCCATTTCTTGTTCCTGGCACTCCTTTTTTAGCTCTTTCTCCAGGGTTTGTACTTTTCGTTCAACCACAAACTATTGTGGGTGGGGCTCAGCAGATGAATTGTTCTGATTGGTTGACCACAAGCGCTGGCACCATCTTACAAATCTTCTGGTAGTTTGGACTTATTGGTGAAGATGGAGTGCCACACTTTGCATTGCTTCACTCCTCACAGCTGCTTTCCTGGTGCGCCCTGAGATGCATTGCATCGAAGCAATAAGTGGGGAGGATCTCCCATGAGCTGCTGAATGTGCCTCACTTCGCATTGCTTCAGTCTTCTTTGCATGTCTCATATTTTACATAAAGGTCACAATTCCTGTTGTGTGATGGGAACACTATATATGAAAATGGCCAGGGACCAGAAGTGGACCAAGGCCACATCATACAGGACCTCATTGGTTCCTGAAAACAAAGTTCCTACGGTGGGTAAACGTCCCATCTGTCTATCATTCACTTATGTCATCATGCTTCAGAATTTTTCCTTCTTGTCCCTGGGCTATTCAGCAGCAAGTCCCCCCCTCCCTGTTACTGTTCAACTGTTACAGAAGGATGCCATTTCATACTAACATCACCTTGTGGTTGTACCCCCTTGTCTCTTTAATATCATCAGGATTGTTATACTGAGTCGTACTCCAGCCATTTCCTACCTTTTTAGGCATTAACGTTTCCCACCCTCAAGACCCGTTCCTCAAGTGCCTTCCTAAATTCTCCTTTCCCTCCACACACTTATCTTACAACCAGCCAACCGAAGCATTTCCCATCTGCTTTGTGTCCTCTCCTGTCAGAATGTCCTTGCATTCTTGTCCTTCAGATGTTCCTCTGAGGCTCCCATCTTATTCTGCTGGTTTGTTTGATGTTCTTCATCCAGTGAGCGGCGGACTCTGCCTGCCATTGACCTGCACAGATTCAGACTAATGTGAACTCAATGTGCAACAAAGCTACTGTAGACGTGCATGCTGGATGGTTCACTGGTTAGTATCCCCTCACCAGGTGGACATGTGAGCAGGTGGTGAATTTGTGTTCTTTTGGTCCCAACGTTCCCAGTCCTAAGTTGGAAGTTTTTTCAGAGCAACAAGAGAACATTTTAGGATTTTACAATTTTCTGTGTGGTTACTTCAGTGCCGTTCACCTTAGTCGTGGCTGAGATGATTGCCTTTCAGAGAGCAAAGCAGAAAATATTCAATTAACTCTCCATGCTCGCTGTCTTCACCTAATGATTGAAATACTAAAAAGACAACAGAGCAGCGAAATCACAAGGGGATCTGCCAGTGCTCGGTGACTAGGAGATATCAGACTGAAAAAGAAACTGAGATTCAAAGTAAATAATGTAGCAGTCACGCTGTGTACCTGCGCTTATCTCAAGTCCACGGATACAGAAAGCGGAGGTGTATTATTTGGGCAACAAAGCCCCCCCATCACTTTGTCCTCCCAGATCAACATAAAGCCCATATTTGTGGCCACTAAGGCCAGCCTTCTGCTTCCTACATACTTCACCATATTGTCGTGCATTTCTGTTCTTATCAAGTAGCACTACGGTGTTGTACCGTGTTAGCCATTATGAATGTAGTGAGAAGTCAAGCAAAATGAAACCTTTTATTGGCTAACTAAAAAGATTACAATATGCAAGCTTTTGTACATCTTGCCTGAAGAAGTGGCCTGAGTTGCCTCAAAAGCTTGTATATTGTAATCTTTTTAGTTAGCCAATAAAAGGTGTCATTTTGCTTGAATTTTCACTAATGTTCTCATCAATAAATTTAGCAAACGTGCTTTATTTTCTTATACTGCCTTTTGAAAGTAAACACCATCACAAGATACATTTTTTCCATATTACAAGCATTGAGTCCTGACACTTTGTGTGACCTGCTTAGTCTCATGATCAGATGGCAGGGCACTGGGGGACCAGTAGGGGTTGTTGCAGTATCCCAAACCCCAGAAACAACCACACAGACACAAATAAACAAATATCTTACGAAGGCTTCCTTCTAATAGTGGCACAAACAAAATACAATTCTTTCTTTCTTTCTTTCTTTCTTTCTTTCTTTCTTTCTTTCTTTCTTTCTTTCTTTCTTTCTTTCTTTCTTTCTTTCTTTCTTTCTTTCTTTCTTTCTTTCTTTCTTTCTTTCTCCTCCACACCTCCCAGGCAAGCTTTGTCCATCCTCTTCATCCCACTCCAGCTTCCCTGGATGAGGTTGAGTGACTTCTTTTATCCTGGACCTGAGTACTTCTAGTGCTAAGGACATAGCTTGTATGAAGCTTTTCCTGGCCCCACAAAGTAGGGATTACTTATCTCAGCAACACCCTTTACTACACGTGACTACAAGTCCCAGCATGCCTGGTGGATGCTGGTGTGGTAATCTTAGCCCAGGGATGCTGCTCTCTAGTGTATTAGGGGAGCCACTTAATCATCTCCCCCTTGTCCCTCCATTACCTTGGCCTGCCGGCCTGGTATGGATCTTTGGTCCAGCATATTGACTCCTAGGTTGCCAACTCCTGGAAAATAATAATAATAATAATAATTATTCTTTACATTTATATAGCGCTTTTCTCACTACTCAAAGCGCTCTCCACACAGGGAGGACCCGGGATGCGAACCTGCAGTCTCCTTACTGCAAAGCAGCAGCACTACCACTGCGCCACCTGTGAGGATAAAGGTAAGAAACAATCTGCCTTTCTTCTTGGCCATTCAGTATGGCAGCCTCCCAACCAGGTCATGAATCATGCATTATTGGGCCTACGCCTGCCATCCATCACTTGGGGCCATAACTTTAAAAACTGTGCTCATATTAAAAAGACGAGAGAGCTGATCGGAATCCTAGGGAACGATGTTGTACATCGAGGAAAGATCAAATCTGCCAGGCCTTCTGTTAATTCATAAATTCATATTATTGATTTAGAACATAAGTAGAGGTGATTATTGTTGTGATTATCTTACTTTATTAGTATTATGTGTTTATGTCACATTTTTAGATTATTATATATATTGTGAAATTACCCGCCTCAACACACACAAAAAGGTTTTGGGGCAGCCACCCATATATTGTCCATGGCTGCTAAAGGGTAGTTCCACATTGAACTGTACTGTTAAGCCAAAGATGGCGGCTTTAAAGGACTTTGCAGGAAGTGATGTCATTAATTTCTGAACTGGAAGTGACGTTGCTTGAGGGCCGGAACCGGAAGTGACATCTTTCTTGGGACCAGAACCGGAATTGGCGTCATCAAGCTTGAATCAGGCAGAATTTCCTGTATTTGGCCTGCAGAAATAATAGAGGAAGGTTTAATGCACCCTACCACCCCCTGGCCTGGCATGGAATTACCATCATTTGGTCCATTCAGCTTCCTCCTAAGCACACGTGTATGACTATATATACTTTATAATATTCTAATAATACTAGCTGTGCTACCCATCTAAATTAGGTTGAAATCTAAGTAATCAACGCAGACCTCATATTTTTTATTTGATAAACGGGTTGTCCATTTGGTCTAGTATAATAATACTTGAGTGTCCCAAACCATGTATGTCGTAAACAGTACCAAAAATGACCCCTAGGGGGGGGAAATCCTGCCTAAAAACCTGGCTAGTAATACAGAGAGCCACATAGAATCTTATTGAAATAAAAGACATATTCTTAACAAAAATGCTCTGAAAAATATAGGAAGCTCCATGGAGCACAAAAAGGCAAAAAGGAGTTGCCAACAAAGGCAATCTAAGGTGAATAATATCCCAATGCACAATTCAGTGGAGAAAAACAGTTTAAAAATTCCAGAAATCACAAAGCACAAGAAAAAGACACAAGTAAATTCATCAGCTCTGTAGAGCGTTCAAATGAACCGATAGGAACTGTGGGAAACCTACAATTCAACGTATGTGACCCTGTGTTAGGATATAGCAGGTTGGCTAATGACTGACTGACTAATATTTTAAACACAAGAAAAAAAAAAAATAAACATAAAAAAATCACTTGAGCCAGCGAGAGAACTATGATTGAACCATCCCCAGTGCTTTTAATAATAATAATAATAATAATAATAATTCATTACATTTATATAGCTTTTTTCTCAGTACTCAAAGCGCTATCCACACAGGGAGGAACCGGGAAGCGAACCCACAATCTTCCAAAGTCTCCTTACTGCAAAGCAGCAGCACTACCACTGTGCCTCTGCTGCTGTGGATTACGTTTCAAATGGTGGGCTCCTTCAGTGCTTTAATGACGAAATAAGACTGAATGTGACATGGCTTTAAGAAAATGAAGTATGGCTTTGTGTTTCCTCCTTGTTTTTTTTTCCCCAAATTACATTATTTGTCTTTTTTTCTCAATTGCACAAAGCAGAAGATGTGCTTCCCTTATATTCATGCTGGCTGGTGCACTGAAAGCTGTGGTTGCAAACTGGGCCACCAACAGCAGATGTGTTGTGCACGGCCCATTAACAATTCTGATTGGTTCTGTTCATTTGTAACTCCACCCATCCATGTCTCTTCCTGCCTCATTTATTTAGCCGGCTGAGATTTAATGGCTGAGATTGGCTGTATTCTGCTGTAACTTCACTACCTGCCTGCTTCATCAAATGCAGCTCACTCATTGGCTGTAAGCTATTAACTTGCAGTTCACTAAAAGATGCAATTCATTTTTCTGTGTATCTGTAGCCCCTCTGCTACACTACCACTCACCATTTTTACTGTGATGTGACTCTGCAGTCCCAATAGCACCAAAGTTCCAAAACTACCCTCAGTAGGGGTGTGCAAAATTACAGTCCAAACCCCGACTAGAAACTAATGGGCCCAGAAGAATCTTTACAAAATGAAAGGTTTATTTAAACAAAAGGCTTTGTAGTCCAAAAAGGTCCTACGTTCACGAGAGGAATTTTGTTTCAATCACTTTTTCATGGAACTACTTGGAGTTTTCTTATGACTTCATTGTGTAGTTTAGTCCACTGTACTGAATGATCACACATTGGACCCTCCACCTTCATTCAAGTACATTTATAAGACAATCAACTGACACTCCAGACAGGTGACCCCCCCAAACCTATAAACTAATTCTGGGCCTTCTAAAATCATCTGGCTGCTGCAGTGAGGATTTAGGGGTGTCATATTAAAGGGGGTGAATACTTATGGGAGCAGTTATTTGGTATTTTATATTTGTAATTAATTTTGATCACTTTGTAGAGATCTGTTTTCATTTTGATATTAAAGAGTCTTTTTCTGTTGATCAGTGTCAGGGAGGCCAAATTACATCCACCATGATTCAGTGCTGTACAGAAATAAAGTATGAGAACTTCCTTGGAGGTGAGTACTCTTTACAGGAGCTGCTTGAGTGTAAAGCTCATTAAATAAACGTACCACAGAGAAGCCCATGAAACTTCACTGCTGCCTACAATCTCCTTCTATGGGAACTTGGCTCTCTAATAGCGCTGACTGACGGTTTGCCTCTTTTCTTAAACCCCGCCCACCTCTGTAAAGGGGTCTAAATTACAAACATCAAGCACAAAATAATGGCTAACAGTTAAACAGATAACAGCTGTGACTGCTTGGATGCCGATTCGGTTCCCTTTCTCCAAGTGCGTGTCTAACTCTTCATGGCGAATCCAACCATCCCTAGTCTCTAGTGTCATCCCTAGGTCTCTAATGAGCTTGGTCCACGTAAAATTGAAAAAATCAGTTCATAGTCAGTGACTTATCCCCTTGTTTCCTTGAACCCTGCCCACTAACAGCTCAATTTGCTTGGATGTTGATTTAATCCTCCTTCTCCATGTGTGTCTAATTCTTTCTGCTATGCCCACCACCCCAGCCTCTAACACCACCTTCATCCTTCCTGTCCCACTAAAAGTGGTGAACAGCTGTTAGCAACTTGTTTCCTTTAGCACCACCCACTAAGAGCTTTGATTGGTTAGATGAATGTGTAGCCACACCCCCTACTGCTGTGCTGGCCCCTTTCAGCATCTACTCAAGTTCTGCTTCATACCCTTTGCACCTTTTAGCCCTCTGTAGCAATCTAAATGGCCATTTTAATATATTTAGTGCAGAAGTAAATGAAATGCAACTCATCTCTTCCATAGAGGAACATGAAGCACTTTAATCCTAGTGTAATGTTCAATTTATTCTAAGGAATTGCCAATAAGAGCTGAGAGGCATAATAAAGATCTGCTGAGGGAAGAGGTTTGCAGATGCTTTTGCGTTTTTATCGTTAGTTGCAATAGGCATAAGTCATTGGTTGCAAAAATCCTCTTTTATTGCACCCTAGGGAAGAGCACCCCGACACCCATCATGAATTAAAAGCTCTGCACAAGAGTGAAGAGGCACTATTAAAAGACACCTGATGGTGTTATGTTAAAAAATGACTTAATTAGCTGCTGCTGTGAGCCTCAAAATAACTTTGCATGTCCTGAATTTAGTACAAGGCCATTAAAAAAAAAAACACCCTTCTGTGAATCTGAGCCATGGCCCGAGTGCTCCCAGGAAGAGTAATTACAGCTCCAGAGATATTAGAATTCGCATCAGCAAAGTTTTCTTTGCTTTTCTTCTGCGATCGTAAGTAATTCACAACTATAATTAGTCACCTAGCTTGAAAAGGTCTATTGTGTAACTCGGAGGGAGGATTAAAGAGAACAATTTGAACACACAGTTAGCAGAATATGCAGCTTAGTTAAAAAAAGACAAAAAACCAAGAAATGTGACCCACAGGGCAGCTCAAGGGAGGCCCACAGCCGGTGGCCACTTCGACTCACTCAACATGTGCCAGTCAGACAGCTGCTTCAGAGAAGTTATCACTCATAGTAATGGAGAGCAGCGACTGCTGGTTTACTTCATGCCTTTCATTTGCGCGTCTTCCTTCAAAGTCTGCTGCATCTGCAGAATAAGAAGTGTGGCCCTCTAGTGGCTAAGGACAGTAAACTGGGAGCCACACAATCACAGGTTTAATGGAATAGTCCAGGAAATATATATTTTTAAATATGTGCGTATATATATTATGATGAGAGAAGATCACAAAGACATAGATTAAGAGTTGAGGAGTTTCTCTGTAAACTGGTTGAGGGTTCCAGTTATCCAAATAAAGGCCAAAATGCAGTAAAACAAACATCTGACAAAAACAGAATGGGTTCTCGGATCTTTCATGGAGGCGTAGGAGGAAGTACAATTAACAGGGAGGAAATGAAATCAAAAAGCGGATGTGAGGTTGATTGAAGAAGCCGGAGATGGCGTCAGAAGTGGAGGGACGGAACTGAAGTCATCGAGATGAGACTGGAAGTGAGATAATTCAGCGGAGTCGGAAGAGGAGTCTCCTGAATGGAGGCAGATATGGGAGCGTTATGTCCGGAAGGAGCGTTTTATTCTTCCATTCTGTTGATGAAAGGACAAAAAAGTGCTCAGTTGCAATCAGCTATCTTTTATTCTTTCACGCCCTATCGAGCCCTTTGGCTGTGCCCGATTCGCGCGTGTGTGCATATATCTACTCTCTATATATAAAATCCTAAGCCTAAAAGTGCAACGATTTTGTGCAACGATTTTATGTGAAGTTTTTATGTCACTTTTTTGTGGCTTATTTTAAAACCTACATATATATGCTTGGTATCATTCTTTTCAGAATTTATCAAACTTTAATGTTAGATTTTCAGATTCTTATTCTGTTTTTAAATTATAAATTAAAATAGCAAGAACTCACGTCCCGCAAGACGAGACTTTGTGCCAACAGATTTAACCACGTCCGGGGCCAGAAATAAAAGACAAAGAGTAGATGACAGAGACATGCTGTACAGGCTTTTAAATGTTCAAAGTGTTGATCATGTGGTATGGCAGCAGCAGCAAGCCAGCAGCTGATCGAGCAAAGAGGAGGTTATTGTATATTGTATTATTGTATTCCCATTGTATCACCATTTAAGTGGGGGTTTCAGAGGAGCGACTGCATCTCCATGGGGTGCGTTCAGCCCCCCTCTTCACAATACTACTGGCAGAGACGCAAAGTGGATGGCGCGTAATGCTGGCCAGGGGAGGTTGATGAGCGAAGCGAGCAGGGGGCAAGCCCCCTAATATATATATATATAATATACTAGCTGTTCCCTGCGGCTCTGAAACACGACAAACTTTAAAAATCAATAAACAACAAGGCATCGCTAGCTGAGCAGAGGCAAGGTATGCTCCAAAACGCAGAGGTAGACCGACTCCCCACTCCTGATGTCATGCTTCCCCCTCCCCTCAAAGAATATATCACTCCTGCAAGCGAACTATGACTCTTAGCGTGATGAGAGAAGTCACAAAATCAACCAGAATGTTCAAGCAAATTCTAGAAAAAAGCCCGATCTAAATCCGTTAAGTAGTTCTCTCGTTTACTAATTAAGTGGATGTGAGATATGCCCCAACACTGGTGTGTGAGTAAGGAGCCCTCCTCCCTTCCCTTCGGCCCACTGCGTATCTCTCAGATTCATGCAAATAAATCAGTACCGCAAGCGAACTTTGATACTTGTTCAAGCAAATTATAGAAAAAATCCTGATTTACATCCATTAAATAGTTCTCTCGTGAAAAGCGGACAGACATACAGACAAGCAGACATTGGATTTTATATATATATATATATATATATATATATATATATATATATATATTGTCACACATATGCACATGGGAGGCAGCTAAAGGGCCTGAATGAGAGTAATTCCATGCCAGACCAGGGGGTGGCGTTGTGCCCTAGCTGGTCTCCTGGTCTCAATGACGACACTTCTGGTTCTGGCCCTACTTATGACATCACTTCCTCCGCTCTCTCTTGAAGCTCCCATCTCTGTCCTAGCAAATCAGTTCTGTTGTAGACTCCAGTCTGTACACATCTGTACCTTATTAAAATCCATTTTTCTAGCTAGGAATAATATACGGATGGCTGCCCCAAACATTTTTGTGGCTCTTTTGTCATATTTATGACAATATATAAAATATTTTTAAATATACATTTTCTGGAAAATCAGAGCTGATTCTTCTTAGCACAGGCAGGAGAGATCTAATTAGTGGAATCAGGCGGTTTAGTGCTTTTTCGTTCTTTGTTTAATCCTTTTTACAGGTGTTATTCTACTTCATTGGAAGTAACGTTTTGAATATTTTAGGATACTACGTTTCTTTGGTTGTGTCATTTTATTGAGATAATACCAGTGTTTTGTCTAAATTTCATGAGGATAGCCAAATTGGAAGTATATTGAATGATGCACATGTTGACCTGTTGGATACTTATTCCTCCCGCTGTATACCAGGATTTTAAAGAAATAAATTTCAACTTGAAAAGTACCAAAGTTACCCTTTAGCGAAATCATTAGATTTAAAATATTATTCATTTAAAGGGTCTCACATTGGGTGGGATTGCCTTCTTTGTTCTGTGATCTTGAGGATTTCCTCCCACTGCGTAAAGAAAAGCTGTAAAGGTGGTTGGCATCGTGGTGCCCACTATTGTCCGGTTCCTGTTTCATGCCAATTGCTGTTAGGGTAGAGTTCAGCTTCAGCATGAAAGGTCCAGGAATAACCAAAATGAACACAGTTTTCTCTTAATGATGCTGATGGAAAGGCACATAAATTGAATTATTATCAGCGTGTGCATTTCTATTTTCGTTTGAAATGCCATTCATTCATGAGTTGCTTCTTCTGAGAAAGAATTTATTCCTTTTTCTATTTTTCAAAGTGCTTCAAATTTACATTTTTATTATGCAATAAAGCCGTATTTGTCTCAGGTGGCCATTCAGCACCGAATAAAATCCAAGCCGCTTCATTATGAGGCTGAGTTTTTACGAGTTCTCGTTGAAATACTTTGTCTGATCTTGGACGTGAGCTGTCTGAAGCCTTCAGTCGTCTGCTCTCCGCTGCTAATGGGACTCTAATTGGACACTGCGCCATCCAAAGGAGCAAGGTGAATGCGTTTGTTATGGGTCAACTGGTGTAGAAATGAGCTTTAAATCCATCGACTTTAATTGGAGGCAGGTAGAGCCGGGGGGTTCTCAACCTTTGTCGTGTCAAGTCCACATGAGCCTATATCAAAAAGGCAAACACTCACCTCTCTCAAGTATGTGAAGAATGAAGGGCAATTTACAGCACTAAAGTGGATGCCAATTTAATGAATCTTGAGCCACCTATTGCTACAAGTGGTAGTTTGTCCTTAGAGGGTGCTAGGCTACCACTGGTACAAATAAATTTTCTTTTTAATTGTTAAGATTCCTGTCGTTTGAAATGAAGAATTTTCAGAGTACCCACCATAAAGACAACTTTCACAAAAAAAAAAAAAATCTGCAGGTAAAAAATGATGAGCTTGTTGCTCTTAATTTATGATGTTATTACAGCAATGGCAAATGGCTTCTCATTTTATGATAAGACATTTTCATAGTGGCACGAATAATGTTCCGCCACAAATTGGTGGTTTAATGTTCAGCAATAAAATTGTAGGCTACTGTGTCTAGCTGAGTGTAGAATGAGGTCGTTAATGTCTCATACTGGTGGCACATCCCCTGCCCAGCTTGTGGCTTCTTTTCTGGTAACCCTTCTCGGGTCCACTTACTGTATATTGACATGTCTGTGGCGCTGAATTTAGGGAAAGAATGAGAAAATAGCTCAGTGTATATAGGGACAAGTGTCCACCACATGCCATCTCACAGCAGTGACATATCAATGACTGACAACTACAGTCCACCCGGTGCCACTAGTGACCCAAGTTTGCTGATTCCTTACCACAGAGCATTAGTGACGAGAGAAACAGACAAGTTTCACATCCAGTTTTGCCAGGCTGACTTTTTTGTTTCTCGGTCGATTTCACGGTCAATTTCGCAATTATGAAAAGTGAAACTCACTAATAGTGATTACAACCACAATGTTTATTTCTATAGCACATTTTCATACAAACAATGTAGCTCAAAGTGCTTTACATGATGAAGAAAGAGAAAAAAGACAAAATAAGAATTAAAATAAGAAAACACTAATTAACATAGAATAAAAGTAAGGTCTGATGGCCAGGGAGGATAGAAAAAAACAAAAAAAAAACTCCAAAAATAAAATCTGCAGGGGTTCCGAGGCCACGAGACCACCCAGCCCCCTCTAGGCATTCTACCTAACATAAATGACCTCAATCAGTCCTCATGGTATTCAGGGTTCTCATGGAAGAATTTGATGATGATGGTCATGTGGACTTCTGGTCTTTAATCCATCAATGTAGGAACATCATGGTGCTATGATTAGGTGGTGGTGGTGCATGTCGCCACCACAGAAAACTGGAGAAAGAACAGCAGAGAAAGTAGAGGTTAGTATGGATTTCAGAGTCACCATGAATGATATTGATAATTAATTGAATACACAGAGCATCAGGATTAAACTAAGATGAAGCTATGAGAAAGCCATGTTAAAATAATGTGTTTTTAGCAGTTTTTTACAGTGCTCCACTTTATTAGCCTGGCGAATTCCTAAAGCTATTCCAGATTTTAGGTGCATAACAGCAGAAGGCCGCCTCACCACTTCTTTTAAATTTAGCTCTTGGAATTCTAAGTAGACACTCATTTGAAGATCTAAGGTTACGATTGGGAGTGTAAGGTGTAAGACATTCCGATATATAAGATGGAGCGAGATTATTTAAGGCTTTGTAAACCATAAGCAGTATTTTAAAGTCAATTCTAAATGACACAGGTAACCAGTGTAATGACATCAAAACTGGGGTGATGTGATCGGATTTTCTTTTCCTTATTAAGATTCCAGTAGCTGCATTCCGCACTTGTTGCAATCAATTGATGTCTTTTTTTGGGAGTCCTGAGAGGAGTGCGTTACAGTAATCTAGTCGACTGAAAACAAAAGCGTGAACTAATTTCTCAAACATCTTGCAATGTAATAAGAGGTCTAACTTTTGCTATATTTCTTAAGTGAAAAAATGCTGTCCTAGTATTCTGATTAAAATGTGATTTAAAATTCAGGTCAGAGTCAATTGTTACCCCTAAATTCTTTACCTCCATCTTGAATTTTAATCCTAATGCATATTAGTTTATTTCTAATAACCTCACTATATCCATTATTGCTAATCACTAAAATTTCTGTTTTCTCTTTATTTAGTTTGAGAAAATTATTACTCATCCATTCGGAAACACAAGTGAGTCGGGGTCATCAGGTGCTATTGATAAATACAGTTGTGTGTCATCAGGATAGCTGTGGTAGCTCACGTTATGCCCCAAGATAATCTGACGTAACGGAAGCATATAAATCAAAAAAAGCAACGGACCCAGGATAGAGCCTTGTAGAATATCATGTGTCATCGAAGTATAATTACCACAACTAATAAAGAATTTTCTCCCTGCCAGGTAGGATTCAAACCAATTTAAGACACTGTCAGAGAGGCCCACCCACTGACTAAGGTGATTTCTAAGAATATTGTGATCAATGGTGTCAAATGCGGCACTCCGATCTAAGAGGATGAGAACAGATAAATGGCCTCTGTCTGCATTTATCCGCAAGTCATTTACTACTTTAATGAGTGCAGTTTCTGTGCTGTGATTTGTTCTGAAACCCGACTGAAACTTATCAAGAATGGCATATTTATTGAGGTGATCATTAAGCTGCATAATGACTGCCATCTCTAGAATTTTACTTAAGAAAGGCAGGTTAGAAATAGGTCTAAATTTGCAGGAGGTCTTGATTAGCAAAACAGACAAGCTTCGATCTGTGGGCAGTTTCACAGTTTCAAACATTATTAATAGCGTTGAATGAAACAGGCAAATTTCAATTCAAATTCGGTTTTAAGAAAATGACTCTAAAATATGTTTTACAGATTTTTCATTTTTGAAAAGTGAAACTCACTAATAGTAATGAGCCAAACAGGAAGTTTCGATTTTCATGCAGTTTTGCAAATCTAACTCTAAAATTCACTTTACAGGAGATTTTGCAAGTGCCATCCATCCATCCATTATCCAACCCACTATATCCTAACTACAGGGTCACAGGGGTCTGCTGGAGCCAATCCCAGCCAACACAGGGCGCAAGGCAGGAAACAAACCCTGGGCAGGGCGACAGCCCATTGCATTACAGGAGATTTTGCAAATGCAAAAATCAAAAGTCGGTAATGTGTTGAGTTAAACAGGCAAATTTCATTTCACATACAGTTTTGCCAAGCTGATTGTAAAATTTGTTTCGCAATCAATTTCACAATTACAAAAAGCGAAACTCACTAATACTGGTAAGTAAAACAGGCAAGCTTCGATATTCATGCAGTTTTGCAAATTTGACTCTAAAATTCACTTTTCAGGAGATTTTACAAGTGCAAAATACAAAAGTCACTAATAGTGTTGAGTGAAATGGGCAAATTTTGATGCACGTACAGTTTGGTGAAACAGACTTAAATTCCGTTTTACAGGAGATTTCGCAATTACGAAAAGCAAAACTCACTAATAGCGATTATCAAAACAGGCAAGGTTTGATTTTTGTGCAGTTTCACAAAACTGACTCTAAAATTCACTTCACAGGAGATTTCGCAATTTCAAAAAGTTCACTAATAGTGTTGAATGGAGCATGTGAATTTGGATTCACATTCAGTTTTGAGAAATTACTTTAAAATTTGTTTTACAGATTTCTCAGTTGTGAAAAGTGACACTCACTAATAGTGATGAGCGAAACAGGCAAGTTTCAATTTTCATGCAGTTTTGCAAATCTGATTCTAGAATTCACTTTACAGGAGATTTTGTAATTACAAAAAGCAAAAGTCACTAATAGCGTTTAGTATCAAAGGGGCAAATTTTGATGTACATACAGTTTGGTGAAACGGACTTAAATTTCATTTTACAGGAGATTTCTCAATTTCAAAAAGCAAAACTCACTAATAGTGATGAGCGAAACAGGCAAGTTATAATTTGCATGCAATTTCGCAAAACTGACTCTAAAATTTACTTCACAGGAGATTTCCCAATTGCGAAAAGCAAAATTCACTAATAGTGAAGAGCGAAATAGAAACTTTCAATTTGAATGCAGTTTTGCGAAACTGACTGTAAAATTCACTTCACAGGAGATTTTGCGTGTGGAAAAATCAAAAGTCAGAAATAATGACTCCTTCAGAGTTCTCGCAGCTCTCATGGTGGCATCCCTCATTCGAGTTTGTCTTGCATGATTTTTGTGGATGGCCTGATCTGGGAGATTTACTATACTCCATGACTGATTTAACTGGCTATTCAGTGGCTTGGGTATTTTCTTACCTCCATTCCATAACTTGTGCTTTTTCAATCACATTTTCATTGAGTTGTTCAGAGTGGTCTTTTGTCTTATGTAGTTTTTTCCACATTCAGGTGCATTTATACCACAATCAACTGAAACCCCAGAGAGATGACCTCCATTGAACTGATTCTGGGACTTCTAAAACCAATTACTTGTGACTATTTACACAATCAGTTGGTTTGTGTTTCATATTTGTATTTAATTAGACCACTTTGCAGAGACTGGTTTTCATTTTAACATTAAAGAGTCTTTTATGTTGCTAAGTGTCAACAAGCCAAATTAAATCCCCTGTGATTCAACATTATGTAGCAAACAAATGTGAAGCCTTCCAAGGGGTGAATGCATTTAATGGCTGCATGTCCAGGAAAGGGATAAAGTTTCTTACCTGTATGGGAGGCCAGCCCTCTGAAGGCACAAGAAGAAAGGCAGGGTGTTGTGTTCTCTGCCTTAGCTAGGAAGTTGGCAGAAAATACCAGTCTGCAACTGGGTATGCTGGCATTTCTGTAGGGTTGGACTGAGGAACAGTTCCTGGCTGAGAGCCCATAGTGTGATTGAAGGACCAGGAGAGACAACAGATCAAGGTACGACACATGAGATAGTAGTATCCCAGGGCGGCACTACCAATATGGACACCCACAAGACATGGCGAGAACTGTATTTGCATGGGGCAGCCTTATTCGGTTCTGGGAGTACCACCAGAGGGTGTTGTGGAGATTTGGATGAGTCTTTGGATGAGATGTAAAATCTAGGTCCTGACTCTCCATGGTCACAAAAGATCCCAGGGCATCCTTCGTAAGGATTAGGGTGTATCCTGAAGTCCTGGCTAAATTGCCTTCCATGGCCTAGTCATTCTGGACCTTTAACCATTCCCTGTCTGTAATTGGCTGACTATCGCTCACTACTTCACTGCCTGATAGCTCATGTTGCAAAAATAGCTGCTGTCACATCATCACCCACCACAACTCTGGGCT